>NC_090648.1:477642933-477990433 GCF_040937935.1 Hyperolius riggenbachi
CGCCCGCTCTTACTGGTCGGGTCGCCGCTGATCTTGAGGTCTGACGCTGCTGGCAAGGTAGGGGAAGCAGCGGCGGCGGCTGGGGGGGGGGGCTCCCTGTCACTTACTCACTAGCTAAAGGGGCTCCCTGTCACTCACTCACTAGCTAAAGGGCCTCCCTGTCACTCCCTCACTAGCTAAAGGGCCTCCCTGTCACTCACTCACTAGCTAAAGGGCCTCCCTGTCACTCACTCACTAGCTAAAGGGGCTCCCTGTCACTCACTCACTAGCTAAAGGGGCTCCCTGTCACTCACTCACTAGCTAAAGGGGCTCCCTGTCACACTCACTCACTCCCTAAAGGGGCTCCCTGTCACTCACTCACTAGCTAAAGGGGCTCCCTGACACTCACTCACTCCCTAAAGGGGCTCCCTGTCACTCACTCACTCCCTAAAGGGGCTCCCTGTCACTCACTCACTCCCTAAAGGGGCTCCCTGTCACTCACTCACTAGCTAAAGGGGCTCCCTGTCACTCACTCACTAGCTAAAGGGGCTCCCTGTCACACTCACTCACTCCCTAAAGGGGCTCCCTGTCACTCACTCACTAGCTAAAGGAGCTCCCTGACACTCACTCACTCCCTAAAGGGGCTCCCTGTCACTCACTCACTCCCTAAAGGGGCTCCCTGTCACTCACTCACTCCCTAAAGGGGCTCCCTGTCACTCACTCACTAGCTAAAGGGGCTCCCTGTCACTCACTCACTCCCTATAGGGCCTCCCTGTCACTCACTCACTAGCTAAAGGGGCTCCCTGTCACTGACTCACTCCCTAAAGGGCCTCCCTGTCACTCACTCACTAGCTAAAGGGCCTCCCTGTCACTCACTCACTAGCTAAAGGGCCTCCCTGTCACTCACTCACTAGCTAAAGGGGCTCCCTGTCACACTCACTCACTCCCTAAAGGGGCTCCCTGTCACTCACTCACTAGCTAAAGGGGCTCCCTGTCACTCACTCACTAGCTAAAGGGGCTCCCTGTCACTCACTCACTCCCTAAAGGGGCTCCCTGTCACTCACTCACTCCCTAAAGGGGCTCCCTGTCACTCACTCACTCCCTAAAGGGGCTCCCTGTCACTCACTCACTAGCTAAAGGGGCTCCCTGTCACTCACTCACTAGCTAAAGGGGCTCCCTGTCACTCACTCACTCCCTATAGGGCCTCCCTGTCACTCACTCACTAGCTAAAGGGGCTCCCTGTCACTCACTCACTCCCTAAAGGGCCTCCCTGTCACTCACTCACTAGCTAAAGGGCTTCCCTGTCACTCACTCACTAGCTAAAGGGCCTCCCTGTCACTCACTCACTAGCTAAAGGGGCTCCCTGTCACTCACTAGCTAAAGGGGCACCCTGTCACACTCACTCACTCCCTAAAGGGGCTCCCTGTCACTCACTAACTAGCTAAAGGGGCTCCCTGTCACTCACTCACTCCCTAAAGGGGCTCCCTGTCACTCACTCACTAGCTAAAGGGGCTCCCTGTCACTCACTCCCTAAAGGGCCTCCCTGTCACTCACTCACTAGCTAAAGGGGCTCCCTGTCACTCATTCACTCCCTAAAGGGCCTCCCTGTCACTCACTCACTAGCTAAAGGGCCTCCCTGTCACTCACTCACTAGCTAAAGAGCCTCACTGTCACTCACTCACTCCCTAAAGGGCCTCCCTGTCACTCACTCACTAGCTAAAGGGGCTCCCTGTCACTCACTCACTAGCTAAAGGGGCTCCCTGTCACTCACTCACTACCTAAAGGGCCTCACTGTCACTCACTCACCCCCTAAAGGGCCTCCCTGTCACTCACTCACTACCTAAAGGGCCTCACTGTCACTCACTCACTCCCTAAAGGGCCTCCCTGTCACTCACTCACTAGCTAAAGGGGCTCCCTGTCACTCACTCACTAGCTAAAGGGGCTCCCTGTCACTCACTCACTCCCTAAAGGGGCTCCCTGTCACTCACTCACTCCCTAAAGGGGCTCCCTGTCACTCACTCACTCACTCACTCACTCACTCCCTAAAGGGCCTCCCTGTCACTCACTCACTAGCTAAAGGGGCTCCCTGTCACTCACTCACTAGCTAAAGGGGCTCCCTGTCACTCACTCACTCCCTAAAGGGGCTCCCTGTCACTCACTCACTCACTCACTCCCTAAAGGGGCTCCCTGTCACTCACTCACTCACTCACTCACTCCCTAAAGGGGCTCCCTGTCACTCACTCACTCCCTAAAGGGGCTCCCTGTCACTCACTCACTCCCTAAAGGGGCTCCCTGTCACTCACTCACTCCCTAAAGGGGCTCCCTGTCACTCACTCACTACCTAAATGGGCTCCATGTCACTCACTACCTAACCTGGGGGTCCCTGTCAGAATCCAGGTGAGAGGTGTCTACCATAATAAGGGGGCATTCTGCCTATTTATGTGAAATGCTGTCTATTTATGTGCCTCATGACTGCTGAATTTGTCTTGTTGGGGGCCTAATGATTGAATTTTTACTTGTTGGGGGCCTCATGATTTGTTGGGGACCTCATGATTTGTTGGGGCCTCATGATTGCTGAATTTGTCTTGTTGGGGGTCTCACGATTGCTGAATTTGTCTTGTTGGGGGCCTCATGATTGCTGAATTTGTCTTGTTGGGGGCCTCATGATTGCTGAATTTGTCTTGTTGGGGGTCACATGATTGCTAACTGCGAGACTATGGAAAAAGCTGAATCATTACCATATGAGACAATAGCATTAAACCTACTTTTTTAAACAGAAAATAAAACTGGGAGGTTCTAAAAAAATGATGGAACACTTCCTCCTTCCGCCGCATCTAGCCGCTCAGCTGTGGCAATTAGAGCTCACTTGAATCACGAGTATCCACCGTGGTTATTCGTGATTAATTTGTGGACAGCAAGCCTCCAACTAGCTCTGCCAACATGTAATGGCTACGCACATTTCTCAGTTTGGGGGGGGGGCCCCGGACTGATGATTTGTGAGGGGCCCCAAAATTTCTGATGGCGGCCCTGGTCGCATCAAACGCAACATTTCACTGTGAAAGAGGCTTAAAATATAAAATAAAACCGCTGAATATCTTAAAAAGCCATTTTTAGAAGGAGGATAGATACAATTGTTTATTTCATTCGTTTATTTTCACCCCAGATGAACAGGAAGACAATGATATAAATTGAAAAAGGTGGCCGGAAATGGGGAGGGACACATGGTAAAGGCCCCTGAGAGCTGTGCATGAAAGAGAGGTGCTGTAGATCAAAATCAGGAGGCTGCACATGCCATGGGTGGCGCTACACATGGAGGGAAAGCAACCAGAAAGTCCGGCCTTGAAGATTCAGCAAGAGGTTCGAATCAATGTTCATACTATCCACAGCTAAAAAGTGTATATTTTTTTAACCATTAAAAAAAAAATGGAAAAGATTTTGCTTAATTTTTTTCTACATTTTTCCCACCTGTCCCTGTGTGGCCTGTGTGCGCTTTTTTTTTTTTTTCCTTTTCATTTATTCTCGTTCAGAATCTCAGCAATATTTATATACCGCCAATAAATGTGAATCTTTCCTCAACGCGGCTTATAATGGGGAAGGAGTAGCAGAAGGGAAATAAGTTGCAAGGGAAATGGGTAAAAACTTTAATCTGTTTTCTATCTACACAAGGAATATATTGAAGTCTGACATGCGGGAGTCGGCAATCTGTAGCCGTTAGTGAGTGGGTCTGCTCCGAGTACCAGCTGCCTATCACCGTCTTATAAAGAGTGGGATAGAATCTGAAGGAGATAAAGGAGAAAGTACATTACGGACTACTCTCTCCCCCCGAACTTAAGAAAATCCAATTTCACTTGCAGTCAAGTGTGTGCGGAGATGCCCTGAGAAGTGATAGAATATGGAGTGAGATCTCAAGGCACACAGGAGAAAAATAACTGCAAGCTACAGCAAGATACGGGCAGGCCAGTGGCTTAGGGCCAGCGCTTGCGTACGGCTGCGTGGAATGCAAAGAAACCAGCTTGAAATCTGAAATGCAGAATTAATTAGGGCACAGAAAAGTATAAAATAATGCGTGCTGTTTATGGGGGGAAATCAATGAACGCAGGGCAATGCTGTCGATTAGAATTTTAGAATTTCTACATTTCAGAATATTTTCTTTCGATATGCTGTATTTTTCAGAATACAAGTCGCTCCAGAATATAAGATGCACCTAGGTTTAGAGGGCAAACACCAAGGAAATATATATATATATATATATATATATACTAAACCTGGTGCGTCCATGTTCCAGGGGTGTCTTTTAGATGTATCCCCTAATCATTGTCTTCATGTATCCTCATGTGTCTTCCTGTGTCCCCTTCTGTTCCCCTGAGTCCTCCTTTGCTCCCCTGTGTGTCCCCTCCTGTCCCCCTGTGTCCTCCTTTGCTCCCCTGTGTGTACCCTTCTGTCCACCTGTGTCCTCCTTTGTCCCCTGTGTGTCCCTCTGTGTCCTCCTGTGTTTCTGACTGTGTTCTCCTTTGCCCTCTTATGTCCCCCTGTGTCCTCCTCCGGTCCCCCATGTGTCCCCCTGTGTCCTCCTTTGCCGCTGTGTGTCACCTTCTATTCTTATGTGTGGTCCTCCAGTCCCTCTGTGTCCCCTCCTGTTGCCCTGTGTGGTCCTCTGGTCTGTCTGTGTGTCCCCTTCTGTTCCCCTGTGTTGTAATCGATCTGTCTGTCTGTGTCCCACTGTGTCTCCCCTCTCCCCGTGTGTAAAAACAATTAGCAGTAGCATGTCTCACTTCATCCAGTGGCTCCCACAGTGAGGGCAGACCTCTCATCTCCGGCGCTGCTCCTCTAGTGCCGATTTCTGTTGATCGTGTCATCAGCAGAAGCCGTCACTAGGGGAGCCATGCAGGAGAGAGGAGGTCGGCAATCGCCACTGGAATCACTGGATGAGGTGAGACACACTACTGCTAATTGTTTCTACACACAGGGAGCAAAGGGGGGCCAGGGGAGACCGGTGAACAACACAGGGGGGTGATACAGAGAGACGGCGGTTCATATCGGTGGGCAATCGTGAGTTGGGGACTCCCTGTCTTTGGAATATAAAGCGCGGGGACTTTTTTCCCCATTTTTTTTATGTTTTGAAAACTACAGTTTTGGCTGATGGCCCGCTTTGCATCTGGCTGGTGTTGGCTCCGCCCACTTTTTCTAACCCTAACACTCAATTACTCAATGACCTAGTTTGTGAGCTTTGCAGTCTTTGGCATCAATAATTTCCATTGAAATGAAACAAATTTGATTGGTTGTTTGTGGCTCCACCCCCTTTTCTGAATTTAAACCCCAGTTACCCAATGTTTAACTGTACCAAGTTTGAGGATTGTGCCATTAACAGTGCAAGAATGGCAGCAATGAAATTTGAAAAACAAAGCAGATCGAGAGCCCTAATAGTGCAGTATGTCTAACCAATTGGTCATAAAAGTAAATATATAGTGGGATGCGAAAGTTTGGGCAACCTTGTTAATCGTCATGATTTTTCTGTATAAATCGTTAGTTGTTATGATAAAAAATCTCAGTTAAATATATCATATAGGAGACACAGTGATATTTGAGAAGTGAAATGAAGTTCATTAGATTTACAGAAAGTGTGCAATAATTGTTTAAATAAAATTAGGCAGGTGCATAAATTTGATTCCAAACTAAGAACTAATTGTTGGAACTCAAATTGGCTTGGTAAGCTCAGTGACCCCTGACCTACATACACAGGTGAATCCAATTATGAAAAAGAATATTTAAAGTGAACCTTAAGTCACCTATAAAAAATGAGATTTACTCACCTGGGGCTTCCCTCAGCCCCCAGCAGCTGATCGGTACCCTCGCAGCTGAGGGAAGCCCCAGGTGAGTAAATCTCATTTTTTATAGGTGACTTAAGGTTCACTTTAAGGGGGTCAATTGTAAGTTTCCCTCTTCTTTTGATTTTTTCTGAAGACTAGCAACATGGGGGTCTCAAAACAACTCTTAAATGACCTGAAGACAAAGATTGTTCACCATTATGTTTTAGGGAAAGGATACAGAAAACTGTCTCAGAAATTTCAGCTGTCCGTTTCCACAGTTAGGAACATATTGAGGAAATGGAAGGCCACAGGCTCAGTTCAAGTTAAGGCTCGAAGTGGCAGACCAAGACAAATCTCGGATAGACAGAAGCGACGAATCGTGAGAACAGTCAAAGCCAACCCACAGACCAGCACCAAAGACCTACAACATCATCTTGCTGCAGATGGAGTCACTGCATCGTTCAACCATTCGGCGCACTTTACACAAGGAGATGCTATTTGCGAGAGTGATGCAGATGAAACCTTTTCTCCGCTCACAGCACAAACAGAGCCGTTTGAGATATATTTGGACAAGCTAGCTTCATTTTGGAATAAGGTGCTGTGGACTTATGAAACTAAATTTGAGTTATTTGGGCATAACAAGGGCATAACATGCATGGAGGAAAAAGAACACAGCATTCCAAGAAAAACACCTGCTACCTACAGTAAAATATGGTGGTGGTTCCATCATGCAGTGGGACAGTGCAACCAGTGCAGGGACTGGGAATCTTGTCAAAGTTGAGGGACATATGGATTCCACTCAGTATCAGCAGATTCTGGAGACCAATGTCCAGGAATCAGTGACAAAGCTGAAGCTGCGCCGGGGCTGGTTCTTTCAACATGACAACAACCCTAAATACTGCTCAAAATCCACTAAGGCATTCATGCAGAGGAACAAGTACAACGTTCTGGAATGGCCATCTCAGTCCCAAGACCTGAATATAATTGAAAATCTGTGGTGTGAGTTAAAGAGAGCTGTCCATGCTCAGAAGCCGTCATACCTGAATGAACTAGAGATGTTTTGTAAAGAGGAATGGTCCAAAATACCTTCAACCAGAATCCAGACTCTCATTGGAACCTACAGGAAGCATTTAGAGGCCGTAATTTCTGCAAAAGGAGGATCTACTAAATATTGATTTCATTTTTTTTTTTTTTTTGTGGTTCCCAAATTTATACACCTACCTAATTTTGTTTAAACAATGATTGCACACTTTCTGTAAATCCAATAAACTTCATTTCACATCTCAATTATCAATGTGTGTGTCTCCTATATGATATATTTAAGTGAAATTTTTTATCGTAACAACCAACTATTTATACAGGAAAATCATGACGATTAACAATGTTGCCCAAACTTTCACATCCCACTGTAATGCCCTCACAAGACATCCTGCAGCTCAACACAATAGCACACTGGCTGGCTGTGAGTCTGTGACAAACAAACAGCTCAGCCAGTCGGCGGTCCTCCATTCCTCCTAAGTCAGGACAGCAGTGCCACCTCCTCCCTTCTGCTGTGTCAAATAAAGCACTGTTGCTCTCCTGCCTCCCCCTTTCTCACTCACTGTCAGACTCCTGCGTATGAGAGAAATAGCCACCGGAAGACTTTGGCGCAGGATACAGCCGATATACGGCTTACCCTGCTTCTGCACAAGTCCCGGCAGAGTTTATTACTATTCCCCCTCCAGGTCCATGTAGATGGTGGGGAATTATGTGATTAGTCTTACAGCTATTGCTGGCAGCCGAATTACAGTGTTTTAAAATTAACTTCAGCTCCGTCTTCTGACTGCGCCAAAGTTACTCACTGTGTGCCACTATAAGCGTAATTCCTATTACGGTCTATGGTGGTGCCGGCTGCACCCAAATCTCCTGTGCTATAAACTTTGTGCTTGCAGACTCCTCACATAGCACAACAAGCCGCTTTTCCCCGATGATGACCTCTTCACCTCGCCCTCCTCTCAATTCTCCTCCTCTCTGACTGCATGCTGTAAGTGTAAACACAGTACAAACATGCCGCCCCTGTAATCTCTGTGCCTGATGCAAATATTTCACCTTGCTTTATGAGAGAACCGCCCCTGAGCATTCCTGATCAGGGCTGGCATTTGCGAAGGGCCAAACTGGGTTATAAAACTTCCCGGCGCAGTGACAATATATACTCGCTCACACATGTTAAATTTTTTTCTGTTTGATTTTACCCCAAATTGATTAAAACGATTGTATGTGTGAGAAAAGTGAGCAAAAATGTTTTCTGTATGAGCAATAAATTCGATCAACATTGTCATTTTTCTCAATTAAAATTGATCTAGCAGTGGCTGGATGGTGTAATGGTTATGGGCACTGCCTCTGACACAGGAGACCAGGGTTCGAATCTTGGCTCTGCCTGTTCAGTAATCCAGCACCTATTCAGTAAGAGACCTTACGGAAGTCTCCCTAATGCTGCCTATAGAGCGTGTCCTAGTGGCTGCAGCTCTGGCGCTTTGAGTCCGCCAGGAGAAAAGCGCGATATAAATGTTATTTGTCTTGATCATACAGGTTGGAAAAAATCAGATCAATTTTGTCAGAAATTGAATGGTGTGTGGTGGGCTGTGTGAAAGTCATTCAACCTAGTAAATTTTAAGTTTTTACATTCAAGAATATAACACATTAGACACATTAGTGTATTTCTTCACTGTATTTAAAGAAAATCTGTAACTAAGAAAACTTAATAAAGTAAAAACATCACCCTGTTTGTAGCGCTCTCCTCTCCCCCTCTGTGTCATTTTCGCCGCTCCCCGCCGCTATTTTGGCCATAAAAAAACGCTTTTATAAAGTGTTTTGTAAACAATCAATATGGCCGCCGAAACCGGAAGTACGTCGGGCAGAGCGTGTGCCCGCTTCCAGTTACTGTGCATGAGAGCCGTGCACGAGAGGAGCGCTCAGGGTGGCTGGCTGAATCTTGTCATCCGATCAGCCAATCAGCGCCTCAGAGCCAGAGCCGGATGCAATGCACAGAGGCAGAGCATTCATTCTTTGCACAGCGCAAGTATTGCAGCCGGACTTACTGAGACTCTGATACATGCCTCATGACGTAAGTCACGGGATCGAACATAGAGGGGCGTGGAGGGGGCTTGGAGGGGAGGCCTGCCTAACAAAGGGACAACACTGAAGAGTCAGCCCCTTCCTGAGACAGCACGACAAGTACGACAGAACATAGATAAGTTGATTTATTACACTGACTTCTGCAACTACAAAGGGCTGCAGTAAGCCAGATCACATTAGATTAGGTTTAGGAACCTGTAGGACAGAAGAAATACGGCTGAAAATTTTGTTACAGAGTCTCTTTAATGTAGTGATGTTGATAGTGTTGGGCGAACATCTAGATGTTCGGGTTCGGGCCGAACAGGCCGAACATGGCCGCGATGTTCGGGTGTTCGACCCGAACTCCGAACATAATGGAAGTCAATGGGGACCCAAACTTTTGTGCTTTGTAAAGCCTCCTTACATGCTACATACCCCAAATTTACAGGGTATGTGCACCTTGGGGGTGGGTACAAGAGGAAAAAATTTTTTTAGCAAAAAGAGGTTATAGTTTTTGAGAAAATCGATTTTAAAGTTTCAAAGGGAAAACTGTCTTTTAAATGCAGGAAATGTCTGTTTTCTTTGCACAGGTAACATGCTTTTTGTCGGCATGCAGTCATAAATGTAATACATATAAGAGGTTCCAGGAAAAAGGACCGGTAACGCTAACCCAGCAGCAGCACACGTGATGGAACAGGAGGAGGGTGGCGCAGGAGGAGAAGGCCACGCTTTGTGAGACACAACAACCCAGGCCTTGCATGAGGACAAGAAGCGTGCGGATAGCATGCTTTGTACCGCCATGCAGTCATAAATGTAATAAAGATAAGTGGTTCAATAAACAGGGACCACGCGGCAACGCTAACGCAGCAGCAGCAGACGTGATGGAACAGGAGGAGGCGCAGGAGGAGAAGGCCACGCTTTGTGAGACACAACAACCCAGGCCTTGCATGAGGACAAGAAGCGTGCGGATAGCATGCTTTGTACCGCCATGCAGTCATAAATGTAATAAAGATAAGAGGTTCCATAAACAGGGACCGGCAACGCTAACCCAGCAGCAGCAGCAGCACACGTGATGGAACAGGAGCAGGCGCAGGAGGAGAAGGCCACGCTTTGTGAGACACAACAACCCAGGCCTTGCATGAGGTACCGCCATGCAGTCATAAATGTAATAAAGATAAGTGGTTCAATAAACAGGGACCACGCGGCAACGCTAACCCAGCAGCAGCAGACGTGATGGAAGATGGAACAGGAGGAGGCGCAGGAGGAGAAGGCCACGCTTTGTGAGACACAACAACCCAGGCCTTGCATGAGGTACCGCCATGCAGTCATAAATGTAATAAAGATAAGTGGTTCAATAAACAGGGACCACGCGGCAACGCTAACCCAGCAGCAGCAGACGTGATGGAACAGGAGGAGGCGCAGGAGGAGAAGGCCACGCTTTGTGAGACACAACAACCCAGGCCTTGCATGAGGACAAGAAGGGTGCGGATAGCATGCTTTGTACCGCCATGCAGTCATAAATGTAATAAAGATAAGTGGTTCAATAAACAGGGACCACGCGGCAACGCTAACCCAGCAGCAGCAGACGTGATGGAACAGGAGGAGGCGCAGGAGGAGAAGGCCACGCTTTGTGAGACACAACAACCCAGGCCTTGCATGAGGACAAGAAGCGTGCGGATAGCATGCTTTGTACCGCCATGCAGTCATAAATGTAATAAAGATAAGTGGTTCAATAAACAGGGACCACGCGGCAACGCTAACCCAGCAACAGCAGACGTGATGGAACAGGAGGAGGCGCAGGAGGAGAAGGCCACGCTTTGTGAGACACAACAACCCAGGCCTTGCATGAGGACAAGAAGCGTGCGGATAGCATGCTTTGTACCGCCATGCAGTCATAAATGTAATAAAGATAAGTGGTTCAATAAACAGGGACCGGCAGCGCTAACCCAGCAGCAGCAGCAGCACACGTGATGGAACAGGAGCAGGCGCAGGAGGAGAAGGCCATGCTTTTTGAGACACAACAACCCAGGCCTTGCATGAGGACAAAAAGCGTGCGGATATAGCAGCAATGCTTTTTGCCGCCATGCAGTCATAAATGTAATACAGATGAAAGGTTCAATAAACAGGGACCGGTAACGCTACACCATCCCAGATGTTCATTGGTCATGTTACTTGGTTGGGGTCCTGGAGTGTTGCGTAGTCGTTTCCAATCCAGGATTGATTCATTTTAATTTGAGTCAGACGGTCTGCATTTTCTGTGGAGAGGCGGATACGCCGATCTGTGACGATGCCTCCGGCAGCACTGAAACAGCGTTCCGACATAACGCTGGCTGCCGGGCAAGCCAGCACCTCTATTGCGTACATTGCCAGTTCGTGCCAGGTGTCTAGCTTCGATACCCAATAGTTGAAGGGTGCAGATGGATTGTTCGACACAGCTACGTCATCTGACATGTAGTCCTTGACCATCTTCTCCAGGCGATCGGTGTTGGAGGTGGATCTGCACGCTTCCTGTTCAGTGGGCTGCTGCTGCATGGGTGTCAGAAAATTTTCCCACTCCAAGGACACTGCCGATACCATTCCCTTTTGGGCACTAGCTGCGGCTTGCGTTGTTTGCTGCCCTCCTGGTCGTCCTGGGTTTGCGGAAGTCAGTCTGTTGGCGTACAACTGGCTAGAGGAGGGGGAGGATGTCAATCTCCTCTCTAAAGTCTCCACAAGGGCCTGCTGGTATTCTTCCATTTTGACCTGTCTGACTCTTTCTTCAAGCAGTTTTGGAACATTGTGTTTGTACCGTGGATCCAGAAGGGTATAAACCCAGTAATTGGTGTTGTCCAGAATGCGCACAATGCGTGGGTCGCGTTCAATGCAGTCTAGCATGAATTGAGCCATGTGTGCAAGAGTCCTACCAGAATCCTCATCATCCTCTTGTGAGCGTTGTGATAGTTGTTGTGATGCATCATAGTCGTCACCTTCCTCCTGGTCTGCTTCTGCTGACCATTCGCGCTGAAGTCCAACGTGCACCGCTCTGGCCCTCGTCAGTGGTGGCATGAAATTCCTGCTCCAACTCCAGCTGTTCCTCCTCCTCTTCTTCGTCATAGCTGCTGGGGCCAGCGTTCCCTGAGGCGGATGGCCTGATGTTGGTACCATCACGCTGATCGTTTTCTCCTTCAGATTCCCCCAGTTGCATCATGACAGCTGTTTCCTTGATTTTCAACATTGACCTCTTCAGTAAACACAGCAGTGGTATGGTAATGCTGACTGAAGAGTTGTCACTGCTCACAAGCAACGTGGATTGCTCAAAATTTTGGAGGACTTGGCAGAGGTCCAACATGTTGGCCCAATCGGATCCACAGAAGCTTGGCAGCTGTCCGGATGCGCCTCGGTACTGCGCCGTCATGTACTGGACCACTGCACTCTTCTGCTCACAAAAGCGTGCTAGCATGTGCAGCGTAGAATTCCAGCGCGTAGGGACATCACACAGCAAGCGATGGTGGGGGAGATTGAAGCGCTCCTGCATCTTGGCGAGTGCCCCCGAAGCAGTACTGGAATTTCTACAATGTTTGGCCACTCGACGCACCTTCAACAGAAGATCGGCCACGCCTGGGTATGTCCTCAGGAACCGCTGAACTACTAGGTTCATCACGTGCGCCAGGCAAGGGATGTGTGTCAGCTTAGCCAACCTTAAAGCGCGAATGAGATTACTCCCATTATCACACACAACCATGCCCGGTTTCAAGTCCAGCGGTGCCAGCCACAAATCCGTCTATTCCTTTATTCCCTTCCAAATTTCCTCCCCTGTGTGCTGCTTATCCCCAAGGCAGATCAGCTTCAGCAACGCTTGCTGACGCATGCCAACAGCTGTGCTGCACTGCTTCCACGATCCTACTGCTGCTGGGTTAGCGTTTCCGGATGAGGTACAGCTTTGAGATGCGTTGGAGGAGAAGGAGTCAGAGAGGTAGGTGCTGCTGTTGTTATCCAGTGGGAGGGACGGCGGTGCAGCTGTTTGCGGCGTGGGCAACACCCGCGCCGTAGCAGGTGAGGAATCGCTGCCAGGCTCCACAAGGTTCACCCAGTGCGCGGTAAGGGAGATGTATCGACCCTGGCCGAACGCACTCGTCCAAGTGTCAGTGGTGAGGTGAACCTTGCAGGCAACGGCATTCTTCAAGCTTCGGGTTATTTTGCTGACCACGTGCTCATGCAACTCAGGCACTGCAGAGCGCGCAAAGTGGTAGCGGCTGGGAACCACGTAACGTGGGATGGCCACTGACATCATGCCCTTGAAGCTGTTTGTCTCCACCACTCGATATGGCAGCATTTCGCAGGCCAGAAGCTTGGCTATGCTGGCTGTTACTGCCACGGCCCGGGGGTCATTTGCTGGCAATTTCCTCTTGCGCTCAAACATCTCCGACACAGACAACTGAACCGTAGCGCTGCACACGGAAGGGCTGTTGGTTGTTGTGTTTGATGAACACTGGGAGACCTCAAGAGCACTACTCCGGAAAGTGACAGTGTCAGCGTCGTCTGATGTTTGTGAATGTTGTGAACCACGCAATGGCTGGGCTACTGCTGCTGCTGAGGCGGGTCTGGTGGTGAGTCTGGTGAACCCAAGGGAGGCAGTGTTGCTGGTACCCTGTCCTGCCGCGTTTGCCCACAGAGTGGGATGTTTGGATAGCATGTGGCGGCTCATGCTGGTGGTGGAGAGGTTGTTAATACTTTTCCCCCTGCTCAGGCGAGTCTTGCACACCTTGCAAATCGCCATGGTAACATCCTCAGTGCAGTCTTCAAAGAAAGCCCAGACTTTGGAGCACCTGCCTCCTTGCTGGCGATTTCTGTTTCCTCCTCTTTTGCCTCTCACTCTAACTTCCACGCATGTGGTGCCTGAAATTGCGCGCCGCCTACCTTGTGGCACAAGGCGAACTCGTGCAGCAGTGGGTTCTTCAACAGACTCATCTGTGCTGCTGCTACAACGGCGATGTTCTCGTTCACAAATAAAATCTGGGTCTCTGTCCACATTGTCCATACCCTCCTCTTCCATCTCCTCAAACTCGTCATATGTCATTGTGGGGGGCCGCCGCCGTGGAGTAGAGCTCCCCAGAACAACCTCTGCGCAGCTCACTCCAACGTCGTCTTCCAGATCTTGTCGGCCGACCTCCTGCAATTGCAACCCCTCCTGCCCAACTTGCTCTGGGATTTGAGTTTCCGAGTCCTCCTCGGACTCGCCTTGTATTTCAGTGCGCGGTGCATTTCCCACAGTTAATGGTTGTGAATCCGGGCACAACATTTCTGGCTGTTCCTCCATTGACCTTTCATAGGTGGAAGTTTGTTGGGCTGGGAATAGCTCCTGCGAATACCCCATTGTGTCCTGAGGTAATTCATAGGACTGGTTATCTGGCAGTTGTGTGCGTGGTGTCGCTGCCGGTTGTGTCAGCTTTGTGCCCACTGGCTCCTTGTAACTGGCTGAGGACTCGGACCTCGTGCGTGATGTGCTGGTGCTGCTTAACCCACTGCTGGACGCTTGAGAGGTCATCCAAGTAATTATCTGGTCCTGTTCTTTTGGATTTGTGAGGGTTGTTGTCCTGGACAACATGGGCGGTATTGAGTGGGTTTTCTTGGGTGCTCCCCTGTGGCCTGTACGTGAACCGTCAGGGGAAACACCTCTTCCCTTGCCCCTTCCTCTTTCACCGGATTTCTTCCTCATTTCACTTATCCTTACAGTACACGCTGACTGGCAGCAGTACAGTGGCAGTACAGAAATGCTATACAGTACCACTATTCCCAGCAGCGACACAGAGCACAATGCTATACAGTGGCGGGTGAGCGGTGTACTACTGTTCCCAGGCCCAGCAGACACAGAGTGGAAGTAAACACAATGCTATATAGTCTGGCTGAGCGGTGTACACAGAGTGGCAGTACACACAATGCTATATAGTCTGGCTAAGCCGTGTACACAGTGTCAGAAAACACAATGCTATATATAGCGTGGCTGAGCGAGGTGCACAGTGGCAGTACACACAATGCTATATTAGTCAGGCTAAGCCGTGTACACAGAGTGTCAGAAAGCACAATGCTATATATAGCGTGGCTGAGCGAGGTGCACAGTGGCAGTACACACAATGCTATATAGTCAGGCTAAGCCGTGTACACAGAGTGTCAGAAAACAATGGTATATAGTCTGGCTGAGCGGTGTACACAGAGTGTCAGTAAACAACGGTATATAGTCTGGCTGAGCGGTGTACACAGAGTGTCAGAAAACACAATGCTATATATAGCGTGGCTGAGCGAGGTGCACAGTGGCAGTACACACAATGCTATATTAGTCAGGCTAAGCCGTGTACACAGAGTGTCAGAAAACACAATGCTATATATAGCGTGGCTGAGCGAGGTGCACAGTGGCAGTACACACAATGCTATATATAGCGTGGCTGAGCGAGGTGCACAGTGGCAGTACACACAATGCTATATATAGCGTGGCTGAGCGAGGTGCACAGTGGCAGTACACACAATGCTATATATAGCGTGGCTGAGCGAGGTGCACAGTGGCAGTACACACAATGCTATATTAGTCAGGCTAAGCCGTGTACACAGAGTGTCAGAAAACACAATGCTATATATATAGCGTGGCTGAGCGAGGTGCACAGTGGCAGTACACACAATGCTATATATAGCGTGGCTGAGCGAGGTGCACAGTGGCAGTACACACAATGCTATATATAGCGTGGCTGAGCGAGGTGCACAGTGGCAGTACACACAATGCTATATTAGTCAGGCTAAGCCGTGTACACAGAGTGTCAGAAAACACAATGCTATATATATAGCGTGGCTGAGCGAGGTACACAGTGGCAGTAAACAATGCTATATATAGTGTGGCTGAGCGAGCGGTGTACTACTGTTCCCAGCAGCGACACACAATGACTGGGGGGGACCCTGGCTAGCGTGGCTGGAGAGCGAACTACCCTGCCTGCCTACCCAAAGCTAAACCCACAGACAAATGGCGGAGATATGACGTGGTTCGGGTATTTATTTACCCGAACCACTTGACCGTTAGGCCAATCAGAGCGCGTTCGGGCCCGAACCACGTGACCCGTTCGGCCAATCACAGCGCTAGCCGAACGTTCGGGGAACGTTCGGCCATGCGCTCTTAGTTCGGCCATGTGGCCGAACGGTTTGGCCGAGCACCGTCAGGTGTTCGGCCGAACTCGAACATCACCCGAACAGGGTGATGTTCTGCAGAACCCGAACAGTGGCGAACACTGTTCGCCCAACACTAGATGTTGACTGAAATAAATGAGGAATAGATTTGTTAGTGTAAGGTACATTTTCTTAGCTTGTTTGTGTTGTGTGCCTTTATACATAGCAGTGATGGCACAGAGCACGGCATACACATTTATAAATGAAAATGTATATATTATTACATCTAATTTATACTTTTAATTTGATTGCTTTTGTTGTGATTGTGTCAAAATCAAACGTGCGTGTGGTACATTGGTTACAGGAGTCAAAATTTTCATTCGAGAAGAAGGGGAGGAGCCACAGACTGACAAAGGAGCACACCTGCCAGGACAGAAAACCTGCTACTCTGCCGAGGACTCTGCAGGGGTTCTAAGGAAGCGGTTTCCTAATCAGGAATCGCGCATCCATAGAGGCAAAGGGGGCAATTGCCCCAGGGCCCCAGAGCCTGTAAGGGCGCCCAGGGTGTCTCCTCCTCACCAGCTATGGTGACCCTATTCATGCCTGCAGGGAATGATGAAGAGAAGAAGTCCAGAGCATAGAGCACGGTGCTGCCTCCGGTGTCCTGTCTGGATTGGATAAGACTCTGCTATGTGTACACTCTGCATTTGTAGGGTAAAAGAGAAGGGGAATAATGGAGACCTCAGTAATGCTCTTGGGGACATATGATGGACACCTAATAATATTGTGTGATGGGTGGGTCTGGACCTGGCAGATAGCTCTAGGGACTGTGGGGGGGGGGGGGGGGTGAATTTGCTGTGGGGGGTGGGGCTGTGCTAGGGGGGACCCAAAGCTGCTTTTGCCCTGGGGCTCCATTGTAGCTAGAACTGGCCTTGCCCCTAATGCCACTTTAGGGAAGGGTGGAGCCCAGGTCTTTCGGGCGGGGAAGGGGCAGGTTGACTTTGCCCAGGGCCCCCAATGTGAGTAGAGCCGGCCATGAGTGCAACTTTCAGGGCAGGCATTTCAGCAAGGCTTGGTGTACAGAGGTGCCAGAGTAGAATAAAAATTTTTAAAAAATGTCTAAAAGAGGGGGATGTTCAGGTGGACTTACCTCCCTCAAAAATATAGAACTCAATTGAGTCACAATATATCAATACAAAAAACGTTATATTTAACTCCACTTAGTGCAACGCGTTTTGCAGGTGTGGTCCTGCTTCATCAGGCAAACGGGAGTATAACTCAATGGGTCTAGATGCAGAATTGAGCACCTCACTCTGTACACCAAGCCTTGCTGAAATCTTGATTCCACCCTCGGTGGAGGGGTGCTACCCCGTTTCCTATCTACAGAGAGCGACATCTTAATAACCTGAGTGAGGTCAGGTTCTAATACTCCCCACCTGCACTTGAAGTGGTTGCCTATGGGTAACCCATGTTTGTGAGTATTTCTAAATATTTTGCTTTAAACCACAACCAACTTAACAATACTACACCATATTGGGCTCTCGATTTCTCATTGCTCTTCCAAGCACATTCCAGGAAAGGCACATCAACATGCATGATACTGAATACATTGCATCTGCCCCCGAACTAGCTTCACCTACAAAGTCTGAGCAGGGATAAACTCCAGTAACCATTGGGAGCCTCTTTTGTAAAGTCAACCTTGTTGTTAGATGTAAAGTACTATTACATGTATTTTTTGCTTTGTAGTGGTGATGCGATGCTCCTGTCACATCCCATGGCAACGCAAAAAATGACAAACCCTGCGGCAGAGTGCGGCAACAGGGTCATATGCATAGCTCCGCCCCCTGCTTAGTGATGCACCCCCTGCTGGGCAGGAAGTAAGTCCCTGGAATTCTCGTCTGTCTGCACATGTACTCCCGTCGATAAAATTCCTGCATTGCACATTGATTTCAATGACTTCCGCCTCCAGAAGTAATGTGGTAAGGCCCAGCAGTGATTCGGAATTTTCCGGCACGATGCGGTAAGCGTGCAATGCCCCATACACTTGCATTGCCATTGAGTTACCCTGTGGTAAAATAAGATAATGCAACACCCACTTGCAATGCAAGTGTACTGTATATACTCGCATATAAGCCGACTCGCGTATAAGCAGAGGTACCCACTTTTCCCTCAGAAACCAGGAAAAAGTAATTGACTTGCCTATAAGCCCCCTTCCCAGTATAGCCCTCTCCACAGTAGCCAGATGTGCTCCCAGTTCAAGTCACCCATCCTCCCCATAGTCAGATGTGCCCCAAGGATGATACCGCTGTGTTTGAAGACACCACTAGAAAGCATCATAGATATGACACACAGTGATTGCCACACAGGAAGAATTCCTGATCTTTGCACCACTGACACATTGCTGGCACGCTCTGCTCCAGAAGCCAGGGGGACACAGGTAGTCTTGAGCACTCTGCACACCATATTGCAGTGGAAGGGGGCACAGACACAGCAGAGAGCCAGCTGGCAAGAGCAGGATCGCTAATAATGCATGAGCCTTACTTACCTCTGCCAGTAACAAAACCTGCTCCACCATCCGCTCTGCTCCACTGACTCACATATAAGCCGAGGGGGTAACTTTTCAGCACATTTTTTTGTGTTGAAGAATTAGGCTTATACGTGAGTATATAAGGTAAAAGGGGCCTGAACCATCACAGCTGAAATATGGGTAGCCAACATAACAGGTTCTCTTTAAGATACCGAATTATACTGTGTAGGCATAAAAACCTAACTGTCACAGCTCACTAATATTCTTGCCTAAAAGGGTTTCAGAAAGCCCTTTGTCAGCTAGCTGCTATATATGTATACGGCTATATAAGTACATAAGCTAGACTGCTTGTGTCAGCGGCAGAATGGCTATCAGGAAAATGGGCAAAGTACGGGGCGGTTTAAATCTTAAACAAGTGTAATTGTGCGTAAGGGAGCCAAGGCAATTATTAATATTTATAAGAATGTTATGGGTACAAAGGACTATCATTTTTGTATATCGACTATGTAAAATCAATATTAACACAGCTATGCTGAGCTGTAGGGAAGTTTAATTTTTTAAAAAGAGACAATGAGGCTTGGGACTGGGGCGGCGCAGCCAGCCAAAGGAAGTAAAATATTGAAGATATGCTGCATAATGCACTGCGTGACAAGTACAAATATCATGATGTCATTGGGAGTTCAAACCCCGATTGCACGCAATCAGGTATATGTGCTGGGCCCAATGCCTGGCACGTGCGCAGCTTGCGCTTTATCTGGCCAATGGCCATCCGAATTGACTAATATAAAAAAAAATCCTTAAATGAAGAGTCCACAGTTCCAGCCAAACCTTTGTTTTAGTTCTCAATAGGCAGGGAATCGTTTTACCGTCGTTTAGGCTGTTCTTGCTCTCTGTATTCCCTTGCCTCCTGTCTCTGTGACCGGCTCAGATCTCTGGGGGTTTAGCACGAGTGCCAGTGGTCCTGGGGACAGATAATGGAAGGCGGCGATATAAACGATCGATCAGGTATAGGTAACCAGATTACACCCCCCCCCCCCCTAAAGTACAGGTAGCTTGATTATCTCCCCAGTATAGGACTCCAGATCAGCCTCTCAAGTAAAGGTAGACAGATTAACCACTTGAGGACTGCAGTGCTAACCCCCCCCCCCCCCCCCCAGGCCATTTTTAGCAATATGTGCCACTGCAGCTTTAAGACTAAGCTGCAGATCCGCACAACACACCATACACGAGAGTTTCCCCCTCCCCCTTTTCTCCCCACCAACAAAGCTCTCTGTTGGTGGGGTCTGATCGCTCCCCCCATGTTTATTTTTTTTAAATAAATATTATTGTTGTTTTTGTAAAAAAAAAACTGTTTCTTTAATTATTATCCCTCCCTCCCCACAGCCAGCCAATTATGGCGATCGGCTGTCATAGGCTTCTGCCTATGAGTGCCGATCGCTCTCTTGTCCCCCAGGGGGACAGCCGTGTCACACGGCTGTCCCCAGTGCAATGCTGCTGCTGATCGCTGCGCTGCACAGAGTAAATAGACGGCGTGATCACCGTCTAACAGTCTCCCGAGCGGCAAATGCCGCTCGGAGACTGAAGAGGGGATGGGGCTTCGCCCCCCCAAGCAGGAGATGCGCACGTAGCCTGCGCGTGATCTCCTGCAAAACAGAGCCCCAGGACTTTACGCCGATTGGCGTTAGGCGGTCCTGGGGCTGCCGCCGCGGCTGTCCATCGGCGTGATGTGGTCGGCAGAAGGTTAAACCCCCAGTATAGGAAACCAGATTAGTCCCCCAAATATTGGTAGCACCCCGAGTGCAGCTGAAGAAGGGACCTTCAGCACAGTGGATTAAACTGTAACGATCGGTGTCAGCACACAGAGAGAATCTAAATATTGGTGATCTGCAGAATCACCAAGAATACAGATGTATACCTGATTATTGATGACCTGCAGAATCACCAATAATACAGATATGACTAACTTCTGGACACCTATATAGTATGAGTGTTTGGTGCAACAGTAATGACTTTGAGTAGGACCACCCGAGGAGCAGGTGGCCCTTGGCAGTATGAGGAATAACTACCTCTGGGAAGTATGAAGACCTTCCAGCAGCCTGAGACTTCCAAGGGGATGGAGCCCCAGGCGGAATAACAGGAAGGCCTATCTCTCTAGAGAGAGTGATGGCTCGAAAGGTCGGACAGGCTAGGTCGGCAACACACGGGCAGATAAAGTACAGAGACAGTAGACTGATTCAGTAACCGTAGACAGGCAGAGTTTGGCAACAGGAAGGCAGATGTGCTGAGGTGCCGAATCAGAAAGCAAGAGCATGGTCAACAGAGCAAATGGTCATAACAGGAAACAAATAAGGCCTAGTCTTGGGTGTGAGGTCCGTGGTCTCGACACCCTGGAACTAGTCTGAAGTATAACACAATAGTAACACAGTGTCCTTAGTCTTGGGTGTGAGGTCCGTGGTCTCAACACCCTGGAACTAGTCTGAAGTATAACACACAAGTAACACAGTGTCCCTAGTCTTGGGTGTGAGGTCCGTGGTCTCAACACCCTGGAACTAGTCTGAAGTATAACACAATAGTAACACAGTGTCCTTAGTCTTGGGTGTGAGGTCCGTGGTCTCAACACCCTGGAACTAGTCTGAAGTATAACACAATAGTAACACAGTGTCCTTAGTCTTGGGTGTGAGGTCCGTGGTCTCAACACCCTGGAACTAGTCTGAAGTATAACACAGTAGTAACACAGTGTCCCTAGTCTTGGGTGTGAGGTCCGTGGTCTCAACACCCTGGAACTAGTCTTAAGTATAACACAGTAGTAACACAGTGTCCCTAGTCTTGGGTGTGAGGTCCGTGGTCTCAACACCCTGGAACTAGTCTGAATAATAACACAATATTAACACAGTGGTAATCTGGCTCAGTGTGAATTCCCAGGTCCTCCTGGTTCTAACACACCGTGGGATCTGACTATGGTCTGAGTGCTTTCACGTAAGTGTTCGCAACGGCAGACAACTTGAGACTGACCAGCAATAACTATATATAGAGCAGCGCTCCCTGGCGCCACCCAGCGCTGATCAACCAATAGCCGCCCGCTCTGAGATCAGCTGACCAACCTGGTCAGCTGATCCCTCTCCGTTTGTCATAAAGGTTCCGCCTCTCCGTACGCGCGCACGTATTCCTCAATCTGTGTGCACTAGAAGGCCCAGCCACATCAGACGCATGCCGCCACGTGCAAACCGCTGAGCTGAATGTGGAAACAGCCACCTCGCTGCCAGTCCGCGCGGCGGCTTTTCCGCAATCTATTACATAAACCAATTCTAAATGAGGGGGAATGGGTATGACACTAGAGTAAACCGGGAGCACAGGCAGGTAAGCTAAATTAAAGGGGACAGAATACCTCCCATTTTTGTACCCAAGAAAAGGGTCACTAAGAACAGCCCCTGCCACACCTTTAGCCATGACCCAGGTTTGTATGTGGCACCCCTCCCCCTCCTTCTCTCTACAGTTCCCTGGTGTCTAGTGATTCCCCCCTCCCACCCCTATAGGAGTTCCATGGGGTCTAGTGGTCCCCCCTCCCTCCCCTAAACAGTTCTCCCCATATGCCTCCTTAGTTTCTAGTGTATCTCCCCATCCCATATAGCTTCCCTGGTATCTAGTGGTTCCACCCTCCATCCCACATATGGCTTCTCTGGTGGACTAGTGGTCCCTCCCCATCCCATATAGCTTCCCTGGTGTCTAGTGGTTCCACCTTCCATCCTACATATGGCTTCTCTGGTGGACTAGTGGTCCCTCCAGCCCATTAAGCTGCCCTGGTTTCTAGTAGTTCCCCCTTCTGCCACCATACAGCTTCTTGCTCCTCCCTGGTGTTAAATTGTTCCTGCCTAATACCCCAATATAGCTTCAACCGTGTAACGTGTTTAGTGCCCCCCTTGTCCTGTGCTCCCAGCCCCAGTATATGTAGAGTATATGCACAGCGATATCCGTGCTTCTTTCACATCTTCCTGGTACTCTTACCTCTCCCTCTACTGCCCGGCATCTCGATCTACTCACCTTGCATGTAATCATGCAACCTAGGAGGAGAAGTAGACACTAGAGCAGGGGTGGGCAAACTTTTTAAGTCAAGGGCCACATTGAGTTTTGAAAATGAGCTGGGGGGCCGGAGTGCCACAGCAAAAAAATGGGCGTGGCCATGTCCGGATGTGGGCGGTGACATAGCAGGAAAGGGTGTGGCCATGCCAGGATGTGGGTGGTAACAGGAAAAGGTGATGGCACATTTCCCCACAAATGCTATGAGATTGATGGCACATTTCCCCACACATGCTATGAGATTGATGGCACATTTCCCCACAAATATTGTTGGCACATTCCCCCACACATGCTATGAGATTGGCAGCACATTTTGCAAAATAAGACTACCTTCTCTCCGACCCGACCTCCTCCGCAGCAGCAGCAGCAGCAGCCAGGCACGTGGCGTGATGTCTCCGAGCCAGGAGATGCAGCCAGCCAGATGCAGCCCACGCAGCCGCTGCCCCAGACAGGTCCTCCAGGCAAGTCCCCCAGGCCCCAGCACAGAACGGTTGCTCGGCTTAGCTCGGCTCTCCGCTCGCTCGCTCCCTCGCTCAGACAGGCGGGCAGTACGCAACGAACTTGCGGCGCCGGCAATGGCTCCAGGCGGGGGGCGGAGTCAAGCAGCATAACGGAGCCACGCACCAGAGCACGCCACGGCCGCCGCCTCAGTCCCCCTGTCTGATTGGGTGGAGTGAAAGCAACACGCTGCGGGGCGGATTTACTTTAAAAAAAAAAACAAGCTGCAAGCTTTGGCGGGCTTCGTGGGGCCAGATTGAGGATGTCCGCGGGCCGTATACGGCCCGCAGGCCGTAGTTTGCCCACCCCTGCACTAGAGTGAGAGGTGAGTGGTGAGGATGGATGCACATTATTGGAGCTCCTTGAAGAGGTGAGATGAGCATAGTCACTGCAGTGCATTTACTCCGCTGCATATACTGGGCTGGGGGGAGCACAGACACAAGGGTGGGGGTGGCATGGAGCACAGGACTGTACTTTCTAACGCGGGTCAGTCCCGGCCAAATCAGGATGGTTGGGTGGTATGGTGACAGCACCACATTATTGGTGAAGCACAGGAACACAGAACAGGTGGGACGCTGGGACACAAGGGTGGGGACTGCATGGAACATGGGACAATACTTCCCAACGCGGGCCAGACCCAGCCAAATCAGGACAGTTGGGGGGTATGGGGACAGTCACAGCACCACATTATTGGTGAAGCACAGGAACACATAACAGGTGGGACGCTGAGACACAAGGGTGGGGGCGGCGTGGAACACGGGACCGTACTTCCCAACCCAGGTCAGTCCCGGCCAAATCGGGACGGTTGGGAGGTATGGTGGCAGGCAGCACCACCTTATTAGATTTAATGTGGAACTGAAGTTAGATTTAAAACAAACTGTTTCACTTACCTGGGGCTTCTGCAAGCCCCCAGAAGCTGTCCTGTTCCACGCCGGTCCTCCACCAGCCTCCAATCTCCCGCCGCCGCTCCGTTCCTCGACTAGTGAGTCGAGGCCAGCGCAACCCTGCCAAGTGTTTCCTTTGTACATGTTCCTGCCTGCAATAGCGCTATTGCGGACTGGAACGTGAAGAAGGATACGCGTGACCAGAGCCGTGCAGACACAGTGGCCAGGCAGCGAAACCCAAAGTAGCTGGTGGCGGGAGTACGGAGGCTCGCAGAGGACCGAGGCGGGACAGGATGGTTTCTGGGAGATTGCAGAAGCCCCAGGTAAGTGGAACAGTTTGTTTGTAAATCTAACTTCAGTTCCACTTTAAATTTGTCCGTTTCTGTTTGTTTTGATAACCATGGTAGCATATCTTCCACTCTGTTTTTTCATGATTTCTGTCTCTTTTAAATCACGAGGGACACAGCAAACACTTAACTGAGGAATAAACATCAAATTAATCTCTGTAACATGTTTATTGAAGGCAGCTGCGCATTTTAATACATAAAATATTCATTTCAGACTACTCACCAGAAAAGCTTGGGCCCATCAAAAAAAAAGAAAAACTTCGGTCAAGCCGCTACAAAAAAGAGAAATAATATATATATATAAAAAAAAAAATTAGCAGAGGAATAAATTGAAGATGTTTAAAGCGTCTGAATTAACCCGAAATGTTTACGCTGGAGAAATCAGGTTTATATCATTTGTTTTTACGGCCCCCAAAGTAAATAAAACCACAAGCAAAAAATATGAATAAATGATGGCTTGTTAAAGACGAAGTGAAATCTCACACAAAGCTGTCAATGAGCCCCACCATTGAGTTACAAATGTTCCCCTTTCTTCGCAAACAGAAATAGGATTTAAAACATTTATTCCCTGATGCAGCCGCAATTCGGTATGGAAATGCGACTATGGAAATGGATTTTTACTTGAGGGATGTTATTGAAATCTATATGTCATGCTGAGGTTACCCGGCAATAAGTATATTACGCTAAGTTATAGTGAAGGCTGTTATTGCTCTAGTCCAGGCTTTCTGTAATTGTTTAGATTTCAGGTTCCACACTCGATAGTCTTTGAGCGGCGCTACTTCATTCTGTGCGCATTAAAAATTCCGAATAGAGCGACGGAAACAAATATCTCGCTGAAACTGCATTATAGCAAAGCAGTCACACAAATATACATCTGTAATAAGCCGAATTTCTACTGATCTAATGGGAATTGCACCAGCCTCAAACTACCTTTTGTTCTCTTGCTTAAAGCGAACGTTAAAGTGAACCTCCGGACTAAAAATCTACTCAGCAGAACTGAAAAGGCTTGGTGTTTCTTTAACAGTTTCACAGCATCCGAACTTTGTTTTTTTACCAAAGCATCATTTTTAGCTGCATTTTTATCTAAGCTCCACCCATCAAAGAAAAAAAGCCCAGGCTTTTTTCCCCTGATGCTGTGCAGAGCATGATGGGATTTCCTATGTTGCTATTCACGTTGCCTAGCAACTGGGAGAGGTGCTCAGGACACCGGACAGTTGGAACTGTGTCTCATGCTCCCTGTCACCTCCTTTCAACCAAAAAGATGGCTGCCATCATGAAATCAAACATTTGCCTGTTCTTATAAAACAGGGTGGGTAAGAGATTATATTACCTATCTATTTTAATTATCATAACTAATGTAACTTAATGACAGTATGTTTGTTTAGGCTGGAGTTCCTCTTTAAGAGAGAAGTATATGGAGGCTGATATATAATTTTTCCTTCTAAACAATGCAGATTGCCTGGCTGTCCTGCTGAGCTTCTGTCTCTAATACCCTGAGGCTACGTTCACATCATGAAACGCAGATGGCCGTGCGTTTGGAACGCAATGTGTACGAACGCACACCATCTGCGTTTCTAGGCATTGCGTGGCTGATCCCATTCACTGAAGTGAATGAGTCAGCCGCGAGTTTAGGTCAAAAATGCATGCAGAATACGTTCCTAGACCGAAATGGTCCGGAATGCATGTGGTGTGAACATCAGACAGTGCAGTCTATGATGACGTGCGTGTCGGCCTCCTGCACGCATTGCAGGTCAGATGTTCCTGAGAGAAGTCTAGACTAGATTAGACAAGACAAATAACATTTAAGTGCACTTTTCTCCTGGCAGAATCAAAGCTCCAGAGATGCAATCTGTAAAAGAAATGTTAGGGACTCTTGCCCAAGGACTCCTTACTGAATACCATAGGTGCTGGCTTAAAGTGATTGTCCAAGCTAGAAAAAAAAATCCACTTACCTGGGGCTTCCTCCGGCCCGTGGCAACCGTCTTGTGCCCTCGCCGCAGCTCCGGTAGTGTGCCGGGGGGGGGGGGGGGGGGGGTAGGTTTAGGCAACAGCCAGTGTGTGCTGGGGGGGGGGTGTTAGGTTTAGGAATTAGGCAGGTAATGTATGCGGGGGGGGAGAGTAAGTTTAAGCATTAGGTAGGTAGTGTGTTTGCAGGGGGGGAAGGAATGTTTAGGCATAAGGTACGGTAGGTAGTTTGTGTGTGGAGGGGGGGAGTTTAGGCATAAGGTAAGTAGTATATGCAGGGGGGGGGGATTAAGGGTTAGGCGTGGTTCTGTGTGACAGTGGGGTAAGGTTTAGCCACAGTAAAATATCGGTATTTAATACCGATATTTTACCCTTTTATAGTAAAATATCAGTATATATTGGTAAAATCGTCCGCAGGTGTATGTGGGAGATGTAGCGTCCCTGGCCATCCACCTGACTGCACCCGCAGAGCAGCTAATTGGTAAACTCAGGATGTCTGCTTCCATGAAAGCAGGAAGTAGACACACCGCAGATTTATCGCAGGATTTGTATCAGCTGTAACAAAGCTGAAACAGAGAGGAAGTTCTGAGTTCAGATCTGCTTTAATCCTAATTTGCACACTAGAGGGAGTGGTTGGGGAACAACAGAGTACTAAACTTTTTGCAGTGAAGGGGTTTCGATCAGTCCAAAGCTATCTTATCACAAAGCTTGCTCACAGTGTGTGTATCTGCTTTATTCAGTGACTCACTGGTTCACACAGGTCTATATAAAGAACTCATCACACAAATATTAGTCTCGGCTGCCAACCAAATACCGCAAGTGCCAAAGCAATATTGCACCGCTATTTATCTTTCCTGTGAGGGACACACAACAGAGAACTCTAATCACCACATGAAAGGGGAGGACACACCTATAAAAACACAGGGACTGATCAGTTACATCCACACAGACATGTGGCCCAACTGAAACACACTGCCCGGGTCACACCTACACAAACAGGCACACAGGATGTATTGTGCACCAAGCGCATTCCCATACGCACACACGCGTTCACACTGTCCGTTATCAGAGCTGTGCTAATGGCTTATCAAATGGGTGCGACATTACATGTGTACCCTGCTGTCTGGGGATCTCAGGATTCCGTCTGTGATTACCGCGTTGCCGACTGGCACGGAACCGCGAGCTCGCAGGCGTACGGTACGATTCTTTGTAGCGAGGATGTGATTATACAGTGTCTGAGTCATATTTTTTCTGAATTAAAGGCAGTCTTTGTCATGCCTTTTCAGAAAGGAAACTTAGAGAATAGCTGCATGCTGGAGATGAGGAATTTTTTCTACAGAAATACGCCCTGGTTACGACCGTGTAGGCCTGCTTTACACAGACGGTTTTACGCGATTTAAATGCCACATTTATGAAATTAATACATCCTTGTGGGATATCTCAAGCAGAGCCAATGTGGCAGCATGAACGTGGGGCATGGGCATAACTAGGGGGGGAAGCTCCTCAACTACACGGGGGCCCAGTGGTGTGTGGGGCCCGAACTACTAACGTTCCCTTTCTCAGACACTCCAGATTAGGTGCTTTAGTGGCTACACGTTCAAATCAACAAATGACTGTGTGTCTCCAAGGCATACCTAATGCGTTATTCTCTGTTGACCCGTTGCACCGAGCGTTATAGCTGTGGTGCGACAATAAAAACCGGACGCCCTCAGTATAGGTTGTATAGGTGCCCCCAGTATATGAAGCCAGGTATAGGTGCCCCCTCTAGAGGAAGCAAGGTATAGGTGCCCCCAGTATATGAAGCCAGGTATAGGTGCCCCCTCTAGAGGAAGCAAGGTATAGGTGCCCCCAGTATATGAAGCCAGGTATAGGTGCCCCCTCTAGAGGAAGCAAGGTATAGGTGCCCCCAGTATATGAAGCCAGGTATAGGTGCCCCCTCTAGAGGAAGCAAGGTATAGGTGCCCCCAGTATATGAAGCCAGGTATAGGTGCCCCCTCTAGAGGAAGCAAGGTATAGGTGCCCCCAGTATATGAAGCAAGGTATAGGTGCCCCCTCTAGAGGAAGCAAGGTATAGGTGCCCCCAGTATATGAAGCCAGGTATAGGTGCCCCCGCTAGAGGAAGCAAGGTATAGGTGCCCCCAGTATATGAAGCCAGGTATAGGTGCCCCCTCTAGAGAAAGCAAGGTATAGGTGGCACCAGTATAGGTAGCAAGGTATAGGTGTCTGCAGTATAGGTAGCCAGCTATAGGTGCCACTGGGTGAGAGGAGAAGGGCGACACTGCAAGGAGGGGGCCGACATCATTCCTCCCTTTCTCTCCATGGGCCCCCCTCCTGTGCCCCCCTGCAGAGCTGGGGGGCATGGCGGTGCGGTTGGTAAAAAACTTACCTCATCTGCTTGCTCCATGCGATGCATCCACTCTGGCAGCTGCCTCTTCTCTGGCCGCCCGATCTCTGTATGACGCTTGTAATCATGTATCATGCATGGAAACAGGAAGCAGAGAAGAGCCGGCTGCCAGAGCGGACACATCGCATGGAACGAGCAGGTGAGGTGAGTTCACAAACCGCACCGCTGCGCACCATCTCTGCAGGGGGGCACAGGAGGGTGACCCATGGAGAGGGAGGCAAGAATGATGTCAGCCCCTCTCCCCACTCCTGCCAGACACCCCAGTTCCCAAGCCCGCACCCCGGTCCCTGCCACCCCAGTGCCACTCCCAGGTGCACACCGCCTGAAGCAGGTGCTTCAGACTGCGTCATGGGAGGTCCGGCCCTGCTCGTGTGCCTGCCTAGTGCTAAATCTGGCCCTCTCTGAAAATTGGCTCTGGATTTTCCCGTGTTTATGAGACCAACCTTAGGTGGTTCGCTTCTTTCTGTATTCTATTTGCTGCGTACAAGCGACAAATCATACTGCAGAAACAGATCATGAGGATCTCCACCACACCGTGTGCACATGGTCCTGCCAATGTCCTCATTCTCCTTGACTGTTCCCGGAACCATACAGGCGGATCATTATCTGTGGTGTCTCCCACAAGGCCGAAAACTTTATGGAACGCCGATTATAATTCCATACAGAGCATCCACCGCAGATTTTGTTTTTTGCCCGCTGTTCTCCTTTAAGTGCACTGATCCTTTAATGAGGACACAGAAAGTAAAGAAAGTGCTTTGTCCTTTTCTCCTCATGAGATTTTTAAGCGCTCACCTCATTCGCCACCCTCTGTATCCTGTATGATGACCATTCCGGCAGAACAAGAGCAGCGGAAAATAGGAAGCCTGTCATTACTGCCCAATTACAGCCGTATACACCGAGACGAGGGATTTGATCACAAATGGCACGGTTTATTCTAGCCAGATTCAAAGCACCCCCGGCCTTGTGATTCTAAATAATACCCTTTTATCATCAGACCAGCACCGTGCGACATGAGCCGTAAGAGATGTCTGTGATATAACTTCCTGCTAACGGTAACAAGGCCAAGCTAGGATCAGGTTTTTTTTCTCCCTGACAGCTCTTCTGTCATGTCAAGCCCAAACCTGTACAATTCCTGTGAGATAATAGCAGAACAAATACAGGGGGATACGTGACGACGAGAGGATTACATGGGAAAAAAACGTACTTGCAAAAGAATGGAATGATGCCTGAGGGGTAGGCCGGGGGAAACTCGGCTTGACAGAAAAAACACGCAGGGCCCCATGTTGTTGTGTTTTCATTCATGGGCTTTAGTCGCTAACACAACAGTGCTGTGGAATGTTATCCTAGGTGGAAGTCAGGAGAGCAAGGCCAGGGTGGGTTGGTTGGATGAAGGAAAGGGGGGTAACCAGGGAGCTGAAGATAATGAATGCCTTCAGACAAGTACATTTTCCTAACAATAAACAAAGGGCTCTGTGTGAAATGCTGATAAGAGCTGAGGCAGTTGTACAATGAAGGTGTTGCAACAAGATTCTGAGGGAAATCCTTATCCCTCATCAAATCTACCTGTCAAGGCTACAGAGGAGGAAATGTAGAGGAGCGGGTTAAACATGTAAAGTTTGTTTATTTAGCTGTAGTATTATTTAGACTAAAGAAGACTTGCCACTTATGATGGGTATTAAAGCTAAGCTTGAGAGTTGAAAGTCAGTTCTGGGCGGTACCTTTGATAATCTACTTGACTGCCCCAGGGGCCTCCTGAGAGAGTGAATATGCGCCCACAAATAAAAAACGTCAAGATCTGTCCCTTACTGACCCCGGTCACTACAAATAGTGATATTGCGAACATCAAATTGCCGCAAACGTTCACGAACTGCGCCATAGACTTCAATGGGCAGGCAAATTCTAAAAACTATGGGGACTGTTTCTGGCCACGTAAGTGATGGAGAAATGGTTTCAAGGGGTCTGGAGGGTGTTATGCCAGACACAAATTTAGGAATGTAATGTGATTTCTGCCCTTTTAGAGATCAAACCCGACTCTGCATCAACCATGACAAAAGTCCCACAAAAAATCACGTAGTTGACGCAGAGTCGGGTTTAATCTCTAAAAGGGCAAAAATCACATTACATTCCTAAATTTGTGTCTGCCAGTTTCCTCGGCCGGACTCGCTACATCCATACCTCTTAACTTTTTGAGATAAGGAAGAGGGACACTTAAGCCACACCCCTAGTGACGCATACCTTAAAGCGGATCCGAGATGAAAAACTAACTATAACAAGTAACTTGTCTATATATGTTAGATAGTTTACACAGCAAATCTAGCTGCAAACAGCTTTAACAGAATATGATTGATTATTCCTGTGATACAATGAGAGCAGCCATGTTGTTTGTAAACATTACACAGAGGCAGGCTTATCTGTATCGTGAGCAAAAAACCTAATCCCCCCTCCTCCTTCCTCCTCCCCTCTGCCTCTGAAATCTCTGGCTAGTAATACCTCCCCCTCCTCATACCAAGTCTGAGCTCCCATAAGCCCTTGCTACTGTCTGAAAGTGCCTTGGCTCTCTGAAAACCTGTGGGCGTGGCTTGTGTAGTTTATAGGGAATTAGAGTAGTAAAACAAGAACAAAAAAATATTTGGCTTGAGGAATGCCCTATAAACAATAGGAAAGGAACACAATTATGCAATGAGTAAAAGTTCATCTCGGATCCACTTTAAAGATTTCAAAAAGAAGAATATGTTGTTTCATAATTAAGCCACACTGCTCCTTTTTATCCTGTTTCATATTCCTTCATAGTAACGTTTGAAAATAAGAACTATATTAATTTAAAGGATGGGAATAAAGTTTAGAATCGATTAAAGATATTTTTCAGTAGAAAACACTCAGCACACTCAAATGAACCAAAATCCAGGTTTATTCAACCAATGTGACACAAGTCCACTCCATATACCGACAACTCGTTTCGGGGCCCCGTGGGGTCCCCTTTGTCAAGGTAAAACAGTACAGAATGGTAACCATTTAGTCGTTACCATTCTGTACTGTTTTACCTTGACAAAGGGGACCCCACGGGGCCCCGAAACGAGTCGTCGGTATATGGAGTGGACTTGTGTCACATTGATTGAATAAACCTGGATTTTGGTTCATTTGAGTGTGCGGACTGTCCCTATTTGTCAGCAGTATATATTGGTCCAGCACCTCCACAGTGGTGTGCGATTCTTTTTTGATTTTTCGGAAATAGGGACAGGGTTCCCAAAGAGGGAAAAAGAGGGACAATTGGGAGTTATGCTACAAGCAAACCCGATACTCACATAGTAAATGTGGAACAAACTGATTTTTCGATAACAGCGTGTACAAGATGCGCTCTGGTTTCAAGTTTTTTCGATTTTTTTCCCCCTCATCTTTCTTTTTAAAACAAGCATCAAATCTCACAAAAACAAGTTAGTCCTTTTCTCTTGGAAATAGAGAAGGCAGAAATAGAGGAGATTATGGAAAGCTACAGAAATATATTACATTACGCCCAAAGTGAGGGGGGGCACCGCCTGAGCCGAACGCCGAGGACTGATGCAGCTTATTGCATTAAAGAGCTGGAGAAAGCACACTTGATTTGTAATATAGATCACATGCGCGGGGCATCGCTGCTCCAGCTCTGACTGCATGCCCTAAATTGGTTTTAAATATTACTTTAGCCCCCTGTGAAATGTTGATCTAGGCTGAGCCTGTTTCTCTTGTTCCCTCAGCTTAAGTCTTGTTCACCAGCTGTCAATGGAAGCTATACGGCTCTGATCCCTATCTCGCACTGCATCACCTCCTTTCAGCAAGAAATAACATTCATGATTACAGGGATTTCTGTACAGCAGACAAACCCCCTCCTGGAATTTTACAAATACAGTATACATGCTGCGCAGGCTGACATTGGTGTGACATTAAAGGGATATCTGCTGTCAGGGGCGTAACTATAAACCATGGGCCTCCCCCAACCAAACTTTGATGGGGCCCCCCCAATACTTGTGACCCTCACAGCCCCTCCCCCCACCCCCACCCCTCACGCTTTCTGCACAGGAAAACTGAGGACCAATGTGTTTTCCCCATGCAGATAAAAACACTCAGACTTGAAGGAAATGCCAAGCAATCTATGCTCCCCCCAGATCTATTTACACTGGGCTTCCTCCAGCCCCTTGCAGCCCACAAGTCCCTTGTCGCAGCTCTGCTCCCAGTACATACACACACAGCCGTATAATTTTACTACATGAGAGCACATGCTATACGGAGGAACAACAATGACATGCTGAACATAAGATATAGTATTCACTGTAACTTTGGGAAAACATTCAGAATGTCACTGATTGATACTGTTATTATGGGATCTTGGACAACAAGCTCTCAATGAGGCAGTGACAGTCAGACATCAATCTTACCGACTCTACTGTGTCCGTAATCAGACACCATAAGGGCACTAGCCTGTATGTGTGATAGGAATCTCTTCTGAGGCATTGCTGAATAAGGGCCAGTCTACAATTTTTTTTCAACCTGTGACTCCTTTGTTTGTAACGTTGTACATGAAGTCATCAGAACTTTGCTGCAGTGTGAGACGAACCCTAGGGAGCAGGGACAGTGTACAAATTCCAAAGTGTTTATGATTCCTTATCTATGTGGTGGGCACATGCAGTCAATATAACAATGGTGCGAGAGCAGAATACGTTTTCTCTCCATGCCCTCACTTGTCATTCTCTCAAACATTTCCCCCCCCCACGGACCCCCGGTGGCTTCTGGGCCCCCCTGCGGCGGCATCCCTTGCAGGGTCTATTGTTACGCCCCTGCTGGGGACCTATCTCGCAAGGGTCATGAAACAAGTGTGGCCATCATGATCTTCACACCCATAACAGGCTTGATTCACAAAAGGGTGCTTACTTAGTTAGCACACCTAGAAGTCCCTTAGCACGCCTAAAGCCCTGTCCGCCCATGATGCCAAGTGAGGCGACTTCCTCAGGTGGCAGAAGTGTGGGGGCAGCACCAGGCAGAAACAGGAAGTGAAGAGAGTGCCTGGCCAAAGTATACTGGGGGCAACTGTACCTGGCTAACCTATACTGGGGGCAACTGTACCTAGCTACCAATACTGGGGCCACCCATATCTGGCTACCTACCTATACTGAGGGTGTATTTTGGGGGTCTCACCGCAGCTATAACGTGCGGTGCAAATTGTCAGGTGCGATCATTCCAATTCAGGGGGGTGGAGGGGGCGCATCCTCACAAGTTTGCCTCAGGCAGGAAAAAGTCTAGAACCAGCCCTGCTGGATCCTGTAGAGGCTTCCCACAGTCCCCCGTTGTTGTTCGCAAGCCCCCAAAGAATACCAACTAGGAGATGTATGTAATCTGATCAGGGCTGAACGTGGTCGTACTGCGGCTGCGTGAGTACCTCCACACCTGCGCAGTAAGCCGGAGCCGCAAATGCTACTGCACAGGCTCATGCCAGAATAGGAGAGCAGCCCTGATCACCTGAGGGGTCCTGGGTAGGGCTAGTTCTTCCATGAAGCAACATGACTCACCTGCAAGGAATTCTTAGAATTATAAAGAGGCAGCTCCTCTCCCAAATGTCCCCCTCACCCTCCCGCTCTCTACGTTCCAGCAATGGGAACCCCAACACCCCATATCTATGACTACATCAGTGTCTCATGTGACCTGTTAGTACGTGCTTCCGGGTCACATGAGGTGCCGCTGTAGCCAGAGAGGAAGTGTGGCTGATGATCCCATCACTAAACCACTGAGAACAGATGAGAGAGAGTGACGTAGCGCCACATTCTCTTCCTACAAGGCTGTAACTACAGCAGAGGTGGGAACCAAACAGCGTCTGCTATTCCTCCTCGCCTCCTGTCACCCTGCCTCCACTGCTACCTACGGCTGCTGGCCTCCTGCACCAAGAGCCTCCCGGCCCCACTCCGATGGTGGGGCTTGCAGGGGTGATTGTTACGCCCATGCACAAGAGACAGCCAGCCATGAAAGGATGGTAGTGGGCTGTGGGAAGTAAGCCTCTCCTGTTGTTATTATTATCAGCCTTCTGCTGGCTGCAACAAGGAGCCCAATGAGGTCCTAGCTGATGAGAGGATGCACGCTGCATCCATGAGCTCCTGGTGTTCACCTGCTTATAAGGAGAAGCTTCCCGACAGTCTTCAATATAGGGTAAATGTAGGGCCATAAAGAGAGTATGGAGCGCAGGCCTTTTGGTAATTTTGTGGCTGGACAGGTTCAGGTGGATGGGTCTATATATGGTGCATATATACTGTATATATACTTGTATAAGGGTATATAGATGTGTGTTTTTTCTAGATACTGCTGTCTTCTTTCTTTTCTTTCAGATACTGGGCTGCCTCTGGGAGCTCTGTGAGGAGACTCAGTTGCCTAACAGAGGTATTGGATCTCTCAGTTGATTGGCAGCTGTCAGGTAGAGGCAGTTTATAGGCAGCCAATTATTGAAGAGATCACCTCAAACCTCAGATGCTTTACTTCAGCTTGCTCAGTTTCCAGTCAGGCAAGCTGGGAGCAACCCCCCTTTCTTTTATTGGTTCCTTTGTCGTAGGCTGATTGAACTTATTGGAGGTTAAAGTCACTCACGATGGTGGGTTGACTAGTTTGTTGGACTCATTAAAAGACTAATTTAAATACTAGTCTAAAGACTGTATTGATTTGAATACAGTTATGGATTAATACAATTTTGATACTGTTTATGATTGGGAAGTTATTCTTTCAAGGTAAATTATAAAAACACATTATAAACATTATAAAAATCCACCTAGGTGTCTGTGTCTTATTAATTATGCTGTTAAGACTGATTTATGTCTATGCCACATAAATGACCATGGCATGGCAAAGATCAGCTGTCATTCATATTATTGTGTCTACTTACCATCTCCTAAGTCCATCCCTCAATTCCTCATCTTCTCGCTTCATCCCTTCTTACTTGTTCTTCCTCTAACTTCTCCACTTCCAATACTCACCCAATTAGCTCCAACAATAACAATTCCCATTTGGAGACATTATTGTGTATGACCTGTGCTTCCTTGGGGCAGGGGGGAGGGAAGTACTCAAAATGTTTCCTTCAGGCAGCAAAAAGTCTAGAACAGGCCCTGGTAATGGGAAGCGGCGGAGTACCGGAGGACAGTGCAGGAAGCCTCTCCTTAGGTTAGTACTGTATTTGCCACTCTATAAAATGGTATAAAATGGTTAGTATAAGTCCCTGCATCATATACGGTGAATGTAGGGAATCCCCAAGTTACTAAGGCCCCCTGAACCGATACGAATTGGCGACCCGGCGCCATGTCAGGGACTCCATGCATTGCCCCCCCTTCTGTCCCCAGTGTGTGTCCACTCCCCGCCGTGTATGTCTCCACTCCCCCCCCCCCCCCCACACACACACACACACCTGTCTGCTGCTCCCCCTGTATAAGTAGAAGTGTAGTGACAGCTGTCTTATCTAATCCAGGAGCAGCCGCGGGGATCGCAGACCTCTCCTGTCCCACGCGGCTCCCCCTAGTGATGGCTTTCTGCCGGTGTAATCAGCAGAAGCCATTACTAGAGGAGAAGTGCAGAAGAGAACAGGTCTGCAATGGTGACAGAGCAGAAACACAAGGGGAGCCGGGGACACACTAGGGACAGAAGCGGGGACAGAAGGGGACATGCAGGAACAGAAGGGGAGGCACACACTAGGGACAGAAGCGGAGACAGAAGGGGACATGCAGGAACAGAAGGGGAGGCACACACTAGGGACAGAAGCGGGGACAGAAGGGGACATGCAGGAACAGAAGGGGAGGCACACACTGGGGACAGAAGGAGACACAGGAAGAGACATGGGCAGGCCCGGATTTACCTAACAGGAGCCTATAGGCACAGATATCCGGGCACCTTAGACTTCACCCTCCATGAGGATACAAACTCCCACCGAACCGCACCACAAGTGTGCTGAATGCCCTGGCTGTCACTCCTTTCTTTGCCCATCATAGGTAGCTACAGGTGCCCCTTAGTATTAGGTAGCCAGAAGTACCCTCGCTATTAAGTAGCTAGAGGTGCCCCCAAGAAGGTAGCTAGAGGAACCTAAGGATTAGGTAGCTAGAGGTGCCCCTGACTGAAGGGAGTTCTGGTCAGTAGAATGCCAAAAGCAGGGGAAGTAACCTCTCATTTACACTCTCCTCAGGACTCTGCATAGAGAAGGCGGGAAGGAGGTGCTCGGGGAGGGGAGTGAGCCACCTTTCCATCATCAGGCGCCTGTAGGCACGTGCCTACAGTGCCTTATGGTAAATCCGGCCCTGCACATGGGGACACACTGAGGACAGAAACAGGCACACTGGGGACAGAGGGGGACACACTGGGGACAGAAGGACACATGAGGACGCAGGAAGACACCTCCAATTCTGGGATAACATGTACAAGATGCTCCTGGAACATGGATGTACCAGTTTAGAATATATATATTTCCCTGTTTTTTGCCCTGTAAACCTAGGTGTATCTTATATTCTAGAGTATCTTATATAGCGGAAAGTACAGTATGTGATTTTTCACCCAAGCTTGCGCTCATCACAGAGGGGCTCCCAATCTAGTCCCTATCATAGTCCTCCGTCCATCAACACGTCTGGCTTTAGAATTTATGAAAAAAGTGGGGAAGTTTCGATGACCGATGAACAAAGCATTACAACTTTCTGGTCAAAAAGGAAACAAGAGGAAGTGATCCAATTAACAACAGCAATATGCAGACGGCGGGATAAACCGAAAGGTCACAGACCCCCACTTGCAAAACCAAAGCCATACTTTCATAAATTACTTTGCTTCTTGAAATACAGCTGGATTCCGAAACTGGGAGAAAGAAAATTACTATTTCCAGCATCTTACATACAGTTGTACAAGGTTAATTCTCTCTCCTATTTCAAGGGATTTGCAAGGATTTGAGGTTTATCTGTAACAAATTATATGTGTTTTTTTTTTTTTTTTTTTTTTTGCTTTTTCTTTCCGCTGCACTGTTCCAAAGACAATGCTGGGAGGGAGGAAACGGGAGCTGCTAAAGAAAAGAGGAAATCAAAAGAAAATTTGGATAAAAATAGTGAAAGGAACAGAGAAGGGTATAATAATACAGAGAAAAAATGCCTGACAAAGGGCAGACTGTAATGCAGCACACCAAGGATTAGATGTGTATAAGAAAAGTATAAAAAGCACAAGCGATACATTTTTAGTTCAACAATGCCGCACTTCACCAACAATAATATAAGGTCGAACACCTATCAAAAGATTCCACAGTGTTGATTTTTTTTTCTTTTATTTTCAGGAATTTTTGCCTTGCTTGGTGGTTTTCTTTGTTAGTAGCTTATGCTTTGTCAAAAGATCTTAAAATTGCTTATTTTCTACAATAATCGTTTTATATTTTTTACGTCATTTGTTTGCCCATTGTAAAATCTTTCCTCTCCCTAGTTACTTAAAGAAAACCTGTAACTACAAAGTTTCCCTGGGAGGTACTCACCTCGAGTGGGGGAAGCCTCCGGATCCTATCGAGGCTTCCCCCATCCTTCTGTGTCCCACGGCGATCTCGCTCTGGCGGGGATGTAAATATTTACCTTCCTGGGTCCAGCGCAGGCGCAGTATAGGCTCTCCGCTCGCAGATAGGCGGAAATAGCCGATCGCTGTCGGCCCACTCTACTGCGCAGGCGCGAGTCTCCTGTGCCTGCGTGGTAGAGCGGACCCGATGGAGATCGGCTATTTACACATATCTCCATGCTGAGAGCCACAACAGCGCCCCCGCTGGAGCCAGGGAAGACAAATATAGCAAGCCTTGTCAGGCTTGTCGAGCCAGGATTGCCGGAGACTTCGGGGGAGCCAGCGCTGGACTGCCTGCAGCTACAGCGGAGGGGGAAACCTCATTGGGACCCTGAGGCTTCCCCCTCCAGAGGTAAGTACCCCCCAGGGGAATTTTTTTTTGTTACAGACTCTCTTTAAAACAGGGGCATAAAAAATAGCTAATAAGCTGTTGATCTTATAAACAGAGAGGTAAGGTTACCTCTCTTAAAGAATTTGGGCCAGTTTATTGAAAAAAGGCCTTTTATTCGAGCACATAACATGACCTGGCAGGATTCATAACTCAACCACTAACAACTATTGAAATACTTCCTGGGTCGCGGCTTAGCTTCCAATTGGAGGAAGCTGAAGGAGGCGGGGAACAATGCCGATGGAGGAGGCAGGGGAGACAATGTGGGGGGAGGCGGAGGAGACGCAGATTGACAATTGCAAGGTAAATAGCGGGCTAACGACAAGCAGATTGTTGCTAGGCTGCCGTTATTTTTAGGGAGGGACAGCAGAGCCCAAGGGGGGGGGGGACTAGCAGCGCACAGTAAGGACACAGAGGCATGTCACTGTGCACAGGACATGCCTCAGTGTCCTATTAGCTTGAGTAAAAAACACCTTGGGTTCTCTTTAAGTTGGAGTAATACTTTAATGTCGGCCACAGCTGAATCACAACAATACAAAGATCATAAATAACAATAAAATCAACAACATCAAAAAGCAATATAAACATAATATCAGAGTTATCTCTCTCCCTCGTCATCCCCCCTACTAGCTGGTGGCGACTGAGGGGCCAGATCTTGAAGAACTTCCAATTACAACCTGCATGAGACCAAACAATCAGCCATCCAAACCAGGCCCGGAAGTTCCCTGGGCTTACATGCAAATTGGAAGTTAATCACTCGTACATAAACATACCCAATAATTTGACAGACTAGGAATTTGACCTCTATTTCCTTCTACTCCGACCCCTCAGCCCCATTTTGCCACCTTCACTAGTAGAGGGGGACCACCGCCGAAGCTGTGACATCTGCAATGAAAAAAAAGCAAAAATTAAAAAAACAGCCCCCTTAAGTAGAACCGCCACCCAAGCTAATATCTCCCTAACCCCCTAACAAACGAATGTCTCCCAACACCCTCAAGCGTCATAACTAGCGGCACTAACTGAAAAAACAATAAACAGAAAACAGTAAAGGACCACAACCGCCCCCTCTCCTAACTACCCAAAACAAAGCAGGGTGGGTGGGACATTTAAGCTGGCCATACACTAGGCTGATTATTCCCCGCCGATCGACAGCAGATTCGATCACTGGAATCGAATCTGCTGTCACGTTGCTCACGCTACACGCTAAATTTCGATCTATTTCGTCCCGAAATAGATCGATCCCGTCGATCGCTCCGTGCGGGAAATTACCGTCGATCACCCGCGGGTAGGGAGCGCGTCGCTAGCGGCATTTAAGTGCCCGACGACCGAAGCAATACATTACCTGCTCCGCCGCCGAGACTCCCCAGGTCTCCGCTGTCTTCTTTTTCTCCGCTCTGGTCTGGTCTCCGGCATGCTTCACTTCTTCCTGTCCCGACAGGAAGTTTAAACAGTAGAGGGCGCCCCCAGACATGAAGAAGTGAAGCATGCCAAACCCGGAGACCAGACCAGAGTGGAGAAGACAGCGGAGATCTGGGGAGTCGCGCCGGCAGAGCAGGTAATGTATGCGGGGGCCCGGGGGAGCGGCGGCAGCACCACCACCACAGATTGTGAATAGAGTTGGGCCGAACCTCCGATTTTAGGTTCGCGAACCGGGTTCGCGAACTTTCGCGGAACGTTCGGTTCGCGTTAAAGTTCGCGAACCGCAATAGACTTCAATGGGGATGCGAACTTTGAAAAAAAAAAAAAATTATGCTGGCCACAAAAGTGATGGAAAAGATGTTTCAAGGGGTCTAACACCTGGAGGGGGGCATGGCGGAGTGGGATACACGCCAAAAGTCCCCGGGAAAAATCTGGATTTGACGCAAAGCAGCGTTTTAAGGGCAGAAATCACATTGAATGCTAAATGACAGGCCTAAAGTGCTTTAAAACATCTTGCATGTGTATACATCAATCAGGTAGTGTAATTAAGGTACTGCTTCACACTGACACACCAAACTCACCGTGTAACGCACCGCAAACAGCTGTTTGTACTAGTGACGGCCGTGCTGGACTGGTGCGCACCATGGCGAGAGTGCAGGTTTTGGTGGCTTTACAGCCCATATGGTCGGCCTGGCTGATGTAGCTGAATGACAGAACAGTGACTGTCCAGCTGATCAAATTTGGTCTGACCACAATGAAGCAACGACCTTATTATCTTTTGTGTGCCCCCCGAGACACTCATCTAGGCGCCGGTCATTGCTTCATTGTGATACGCAAGCCCCTTCACCACGGCAAGGTAATGATCACGAAGGGGAATGGGCGCATGTACATGCCTTTTCTTTTGTTGTTGCAGCTGCCCTCAGTGCAGCCAGAAAAATTAGGCAGTCATGTACACGCACCATAAAAATTATTACAGCGGCCGCTGCTAGCAGCGGCCTAAAAAATTCAGCAATCCGCCTGGAGTCCCGGACCCTGTTGGTGGTGGCGGAGAAGGTAGTGAAGCGGCCTGCAGGCAGACATGCTGTGTGGAGGGACTGGGAGCGACTTAGTCTTTTTGGGGCAGGCCAGGCAGCCAGTCACACGGCGTGCAGGCAGAGATGCTGTGTGTGCGGGGACTGACTTAGTCTTGGGGCGGGCAGCAGCCCTCCGGGATCCATGCCTCATTCATTTTGATAAAGGTGAGGTACTTAACACTTTTGTGACTTAGGCGACTTCTCTTCTCTGTGACAATGCCTCCAGCTGCGCTGAAGGTCCTTTCTGAGAGGACGCTTGCGGCAGGGTAGGAGAGAAGTTGGATGGCAAATTGGGACAGCTCTGGCCACAGGTCAAGCCTGCGCACCCAGTAGTTCAAGGGTCCCTTATCGCTGTTCACAGCAGTGTCTACATCCACACTTAAGGCCAGGTAGTCGGCTACCTGCCGGTCGAGGCGTTGGTGGAGGGTGGATCCGGAAGGGCTACGGCGAGGCGTTGGACTAAAGAACGTCCGCATGTCCGACATCACCATGAGATCGCTGGAGCGTCCTGTCTTTGACTGCGTGGACACGGGAGGAGGATTAGTGGCAGTGGTACCTTGCTGGCGTTGTGCTGTCACATCACCCTTAAAGGCATTGTAAAGCATAGTTGACAGCTGGTTCTGCATGTGCTGCATCCTTTCCACCTTCCGGTGAGTTGGTAACAGGTCCGCCACTTTGTGCCTGTACCGAGGGTCTAGTAGTGTGGCCACCCAGTACAGCTCATTCCCCTTGAGGTTTTTTATACGGGGGTCCCTCAACAGGCAGGGCAGCATAAAAGACGACATCTGCACAAAGTCGGATCCAGTACCCTCCATCTCCTCTTGCTCTTCCTCAGTGACGTCAGGTAAGTCAACCTCCTCCCCCCAGCCGCGAACAATACCACGGGAAGGTTGAGCAGCACAAGCCCCCTGCGACGCCTGCTGCGGTTGTTCTCCTGCCGCTGTCCCCTCCTCCTCCTCCTCCCCCAAAGAAACACCTTGCTCATCATCCTCTGAGTCTGACTCGTCTTCTGCACACGACCTCTCTTCTTCCTCCTCCTCCCCCCTCTGTGCTGCCGCAGGTGTTGAGGAAACAGCTGGGTCTGATGAAAATTGGTCCCATGCCTGTTCCTGCCGTAACGGTTCCTGGTCACGCTCATTCGCAGCTTCATCCGCCACTCTACGCACAGCACGCTCCAAGAAGTACGCGTAGGGAATTAAGTCGCTGATGGTGCCCTCACTGCGGTTCACCAGGTTGGTCACCTCCTCAAACGGCCGCATGAGCCTGCATGCATTTTTCATCAGTGTCCAGTTGTCGGGCCAGAACATCCCCATCTTCCCAGACTGTTTCGTTCTACTCCAGTTGTAGAGGTACTGGGTGACGGCTTTCTTCTGTTCTAGCAGGCGGGAGAACATGAGCAGGGTCGAGTTCCAGCGAGTGGGGCTATCGCAAATGAGGCGTCTCACCGGCATGTTGTTTTTACGCTGAATTTCTGCAAATCGTGCCATGGCTGTGTAAGAGCGCCTCAAATGCCCACAGAACTTCCTGGCCTGCTTCAGGACATCCGCTAAGCCAGGGTACTTTGCCACAAATCTTTGAACCACTAGATTCATGACATGTGCCATGCAGGGTATGTGTGTCAGCTTCCCCATATGCAAAGCGGCAAGCAGATTGCTGCCGTTGTCGCACACCACGTTGCCTATCTCCAGGTGGTGCGGGGTCAGCCACTCATCCACCTGTTTCTTAAGAGCAGTCAGGAGAGCTGCTCCAGTGTGACTCTCCGCTTTGAGACAAGCCATGTCTAAGATGGCGTGACACCGTCGTACCTGGCATGCAGCATAGGCCCTGCGGAGCTGGGGCTGTGTAGCTGGAGAGGAGAACTGCCACTCAGCCAAGGAGGAGGAGGAGGACAGCGAAGAGCATGTAGCAGGAGGAGAGGAGGTGGCAGGAGGCCTGCCTGCAAGCCGTGGAGGTGTCACAATTTGGTCCGCCGCTTTCTGCTTGCCATCGTTCACCACCAGGTTCACCCAATGGGCTGTGTAGGTAATGTAGCGGCCCTGCCCGTGCTTGGCAGACCAGCCATCCGTGGTCAGGTGTACCCTTGACCCAACGCTCTTCGCAAGAGATGACACCACTTGCCTCTCAACTTCACGGTGCAGTTGGGGTATGGCCTTTCTCGAAAAATAAGTGCGGCCTGGCATCTTCCACTGCGGTGTTCCGATGGCCACAAATTTACGGAAGGCCTCAGAGTCCACCAGCCGGTATGGTAACAGCTGGCGAGCTAACAGTTCCGCCACGCCAGCTGTCAGACGCCGGGCAAGGGGGTGACTGGCCAAAAGTGGCTTCTTCCGCTCAAACATTTCCTTCACGGACACCTGACTGCTGCTGTGGGCAGAGGAGCAGGAACCGCTCAAGGGCAGAGGCGGAGTGGAGGAGGGTGCCTGTGAAGGTGCAAGGGAGAAAGCGGCAGAAGCAGATGATGCACCTGAAGGAGGAAGAGGAGAAGGAGGGTGACTTTTCTTTTGTGTGCTGCTGCTGCTTTTGCTCAGGTGGCCATCCCATTGCTGTTTGTGCCTTTTCTCCAGGTGCCTTCGTAAGGCACTTGTCCCTACGTGAGTGTTGGCCTTTCCACGGCTCAATTTTTGTTGGCAGAGCGAACAGATGGCTTTGGTCCGATCTGAGGCACACACATTAAAAAATTTCCACACCGCTGAGCCACCCTGGGATGTGGGCACTATGGGGACCTCAGCAGCTGATGCTGAAGGGCAAGTTGGCTGGCTGTACATAGGTGGCGATACATGGTGCCGGACTCTGCCACCAGCTGTTTCTGACGAAGAGCTGTCCCAGCTTCTTTCAGCAACTTCTCTCCTCCTACTACTCTCTGACTCCCCCTCTGAACTGTCCCCCTCTTCATCTCCTCTATTGGGAACATACAGAGGATCCCTATTACCGTCATCATCGTAGTCATCCTGCCCAGCTTCGCTTGCCTCAGACAAATCCAAACTTGCACCATCAGTAGGTCCTTCATCCTCCTGACATGTTACATCCATAGTGTTGCCGCGTAACTCAGACATATTAGCTGGTGAAAATGCATCTGGCTGTAACAACAATGGCTGTGCATCAGTGATTTCAACACTAAATAATTCTTGCGAAGTGTCAAATGCAGCGGAAGTGGTGCTAGTAGTAGCGCTGGTGGCTGAGCAAGATGAGGTGTTCTGTGTCGCTAAATACTCAACCACGTCCTGACAATCTTGGGAGGTGATGGGACGTGCCTTCTTCCGAGCACTGTACTGTGGGCCAGGTCCACACGAAATTACATTTACACGACCTCGCGCAGACCTGCCGGGTGGCCTTCCTCTGCCTCTGCCACTACCTCTTCCTCTACCTGTTTTGTCCATATCGGGTATGCACGGAGTGGTATATCACACTGCGTGCACTCACGTAGGTAGGTGGGTTCACTTGACTGCACAGGTATGCGCACTGATGCGGTGGGTTCACTGAACAGTACAGGTATACAGTGGCAGGTTCACTGAACACAACAGGTATGCAGTGGCGGGTTCACTGAACAGGTATACAGTGGCGGGTCCACTGAACAGAACAGGTATACAGTGGCGGGTTCACAGAACAGGTGTGCAGTGGCAGGATCACTGAACACAATAGGTATGCAGTGGCGTGTTCACTAAACAGGTATACATTGGCGGGTCCACTGAACAGAACAGGTATACAGTGGCGGGTCCACTGAACAGAACAGGTATACAGTGGCGGGTCCACTGAACAGAACAGGTATACAGTGGCGGGTTCACAGAACAGGTATGCAGTGGCAGGATCACTGAACACAATAGGTATGCAGTGGCGTGTTCACTAAACAGGTATACAGTGGCGGGTCCACTGAACAGAACAGGTATACAGTGGCGGGTCCACTGAACAGAACAGGTATACAGTGGCGGGTCCACTGAACAGAACAGGTATACAGTGGCGGGTCCACTGAACAGAACAGGTATACAGTGGCGGGTTCACAGAACAGGTATACAGTGGCGGGTCCACTGAACAGAACAGGTATACAGTGGCGGGTTCACAGAACAGGTATGCAGTGGCAGGATCACTGAACACAATAGGTATGCAGTGGCGTGTTCACTAAACAGGTATACAGTGGCGGGTCCACTGAACAGAACAGGTATACAGTGGCGGGTTCACTGAACAGGTATACAGTGGCGGGTCCACTGAACAGAACAGGTATACAGTGGCGGGTTCACAGAACAGGTATGCAGTGGCAGGTTCACTGAACACAACAGGTATGCAGTGGCGGGTTCACTGAACAGGTATACAGTGGCGGGTCCACTGAACAGAACAGGTATACAGTGGCGGGTCCACTGAACAGAACAGGTATACAGTGGCGGGTCCACTGAACAGAACAGGTATACAGTGGCGGGTTCACAGAACAGGTATGCAGTGGCAGGTTCACTGAACACAACAGGTATGCAGTGGCGGGTTCACTGAACAGGTATACAGTGGCGGGTCCACTGAACAGAACAGGTATACAGTGGCGGGTCCACTGAACAGAACAGGTATACAGTGGCGGGTCCACTGAACAGAACAGGTATACAGTGGCGGGTTCACAGAACAGGTATACAGTGGCGGGTCCACTGAACAGAACAGGTATACAGTGGCGGGTTCACAGAACAGGTATGCAGTGGCAGGATCACTGAACACAATAGGTATGCAGTGGCGTGTTCACTAAACAGGTATACAGTGGCGGGTCCACTGAACAGACAGGTATACAGTGGCGGGTCCACTGAACAGAACAGGTATACAGTGGCGGGTCCACTGAACAGAACAGGTATACAGTGGCGGGTTCACAGAACAGGTATGCAGTGGCAGGATCACTGAACACAATAGGTATGCAGTGGCGTGTTCACTAAACAGGTATACAGTGGCGGGTCCACTGAACAGAACAGGTATACAGTGGCGGGTCCACTGAACAGAACAGGTATACAGTGGCGGGTCCACTGAACAGAACAGGTATACAGTGGCGGGTTCACAGAACAGGTATACAGTGGCGGGTCCACTGAACAGAACAGGTATACAGTGGCGGGTTCACAGAACAGGTATGCAGTGGCAGGATCACTGAACACAATAGGTATGCAGTGGCGTGTTCACTAAACAGGTATACAGTGGCGGGTCCACTGAACAGAACAGGTATACAGTGGCGGGTTCACTGAACAGGTATACAGTGGCGGGTCCACTGAACAGAACAGGTATACAGTGGCGGGTTCACAGAACAGGTATGCAGTGGCAGGATCACTGAACACAATAGGTATGCAGTGGCGTGTTCACTAAACAGGTATACAGTGGCGGGTCCACTGAACAGAACAGGTATACAGTGGCGGGTCCACTGAACAGAACAGGTATACAGTGGCGGGTCCACTGAACAGAACAGGTATACAGTGGCGGGTTCACAGAACAGGTATGCAGTGGCAGGATCACTGAACACAATAGGTATGCAGTGGCGTGTTCACTAAACAGGTATACAGTGGCGGGTCCACTGAACAGAACAGGTATACAGTGGCGGGTCCACTGAACAGAACAGGTATACAGTGGCGGGTCCACTGAACAGAACAGGTATACAGTGGCGGGTTCACAGAACAGGTATACAGTGGCGGGTCCACTGAACAGAACAGGTATACAGTGGCGGGTTCACAGAACAGGTATGCAGTGGCAGGATCACTGAACACAATAGGTATGCAGTGGCGTGTTCACTAAACAGGTATACAGTGGCGGGTCCACTGAACAGAACAGGTATACAGTGGCGGGTTCACTGAACAGGTATACAGTGGCGGGTCCACTGAACAGAACAGGTATACAGTGGCGGGTTCACAGAACAGGTATGCAGTGGCAGGTTCACTGAACACAACAGGTATGCAGTGGTGGGTTCACTGAACAGGTATACAGTGGCGGGTCCACTGAACAGAACAGGTATACAGTGGCGGGTCCACTGAACAGAACAGGTATACAGTGGCGGGTCCACTGAACAGAACAGGTATACAGTGGCGGGTTCACAGAACAGGTATACAGTGGCGGGTCCACTGAACAGAACAGGTATACAGTGGCGGGTTCACAGAACAGGTATGCAGTGGCAGGATCACTGAACAGGTATGCAGTGGCAGGATCACTGAACAGGTATGGAGTGGCAGGATCACAGTACAGGTATGCAGTGGGCTGAGGGCTCACTGAACAGAACAGGTATGCAGTGGCAGGATCACTGAACAGGTATGGAGTGGCAGGATCACAGTACAGGTATGCAGTGGGCTGAGGGCTCACTGAACAGAACAGGTATGCAGTGGCAGGATCACTGAACAGGTATGCAGTGGCAGGATCACAGTACAGGTATGCAGTGGGCTGAGGGCTCACTGAACAGAACAGGTATGCAGCCAGGAAGAAGTTAAGCCTAACTAATCTTTCCCTATATGAGAGACTGCAGCAGCTCGCCCTACTCTCACTAATGCAGGCACACGAGTGGCCGTAATGGCCGCCGCTGCCTGCCTTATATAAGGGGGGGTGGGGCTCCAGGGGCTAGTGTAGCCTAATTGGCTACACTGGGCCTGCTGACTGTGATGTAGAGGGTCAAAGTTGACCCTCAGTGCATTATGGGGCGAACCGAACTTCTTCCGCAAAAGGTTCGCGTGCGGTACCCGCACGCGAACCACCTACGTTCGCCGGCGAACCGTTCGGCCCAACTCTAATTGTGAACGGTTTCAGGCTGAAATCGATTCACAATCTGTTTGCAGTAAAGGCAGCCATATGATCCCTCTCTGATCAGATAAGATCAGAGAGGGATCTATCTGTTGGTCGAATCTGATGGCAAATCGACCAGTGTTTGGCTACCTTTACTCAGGCTGCCAGCTAAGGAGGTAATGACCCCCGGCCCCCATCGGAAAGACTATCCCTTCCTATATTTAGAACTACCTCCTCACCAATCCCAGCCCTGCCTATGCTCCAGCTCTTCCCTCTCCACACTTAACGCTTTCCCACCCTGAAGTAAGTTTGTTAGAACTTACTAGGGTCATGATGCTTCTGTGCTAATTGCATACAGCATCTCTTTCCCAATGCATTTTGCGGATGCTTGCCCACTTCCTCAGGTCAGTGAAAAAACAGGTGCCTTAACTGCTATGGCGCTCATGCTTGCTATAGCAGTTAAGGCATCTGTGTTTTCACTGTCATTGAGTTACAGTGTTGCTCGGATACCCCTCAATCACGGATCCGCATGCGGCCATTATTATTGGAGCCGCATCCGTATCAACCCGTGATCGCATCCCGTTTTTTTTCCGCAACCGGCTCCACCCGTCTTTCCCCGTGTTCAGCATGATAAAAATCCGCATTGACGTGTCGTGACTAGTCGTGACCAATAATTTTCCATGCGTATCGCCATGCCGCCATGCGTAGAAATGTACGTGTTAACAACTGAGGATGCGCATGCGTATCAGTAAGCCATGCGTACATAAAAATCCGCATAGTCTTCAATGCGTACCGGCTATTCAGTACCCGTACTCTCTAACTGCGCATGCGTATGCGTAACTTCGGCTCGTACACGTAAAAACGTACGTGTTCTTATGCGTGCACAGTAGCACAACAGCAGACACTAGCAGCACAGTACACTCACTGACAGTATAATCACTGCCTAGCTAATACAGTACAGTACAGAAACCTGTGTGCAGTGCCTGCCTGCACAGTAGCACAACAGCAGACACTAGCAGCACAGTACACTCTGAACTACACTCACTAACTGACAGTGTAATCACTAGCTAACTAAATAGAAGTAATATCAGCAATATGAGTTCACTGTAATGAGCAAAAACGCTGGGTTTTTACACCAAAATGCCCTTGCTTTGTGACAGAAGGGCCTGGAGATACTCTCAGATCACAGTCTCTCTATACAAGGACTGAGTTTCTGAAAATGGCCGCTGGTTATATACAGGAGGGGAGGGCATAGCCTCCCCTCCTGTGATTGGTTGCTCTAGCCTGCGTCAGGGGCCTCTGATTGGCCCAGTGACATGTATTTGGAAAAATCCGCATCACGGCCGTGATTACGGGTTGTGACCCGTATTTTTGTACGCATGCCGTGATCCGGATTTGACCCGATGTCGTGATTCATGCGGATCACGGCGTGCGGATCACGGCCTTCATGATGCGGAAAAATGGCCGTGAATCACGCGTACCCGTGTTCACGACCATTCGTGAGAGCACCACTGTTGAGTTATATGTGAGAAAAGCAAATGTTATTGTATTATATAACTTACCAGAAAGTTCTCAGGATCTTGGAGGCAACCATAGGGAGAGAATACAAACTACGTTCCTGGCTGGGAATCAGCCCTGGGATTCCAGTGACGCAAGGAAAAGAGGGCAGGCTACAAGACCACCATGCTGTCTATCCGTCTATCTTCAGTGTGACTGCTAGGCAAGAAAACAACACAAATTCACAGCTTAAAAAATACAATATATATTTTACAATCCACGTTAATGGAAAACTCCAGCAAATTACATTCAGCGGGGCAGTGTTTTATGATAATCTCACACGGAAGAACCTCCTATCTAGCCTTCTAAAGGGGGATATCTAGTTGAGGTTTGTAACAGAATCTATAGTCCTTGAACTACCTCCGCATGATTGTGTTTGATTCTGTCCCTGGTGTATTCCTTTACATGAGAGCACAAGATGTTCCTCAGCTTTAGAGTCTCTCTCATCTAGCTCCTTGATTGGGAAATAGCGTCAGCTGGTGTTCTTCATCTCAGCGCTGGGGCTTCAGGCATACCACAAAACTACATGGAACCGCGGAGTAATTCAGGACACCAGAATCACAGAGAGTTAGATGAATGAGTCTAGAGCTCATACCACAGCCAAGCCTTCTCACCATGACAATGCTGTAGTATCAGTTTATATCAGCTCCTCGTAGCCAGGGCCGGATTTGTGCTTTTTTACCGCCCAAGGCCACTATCACCAGCTGCCCCCAGTCTGACAGCATCCTAAACCTTCCCTCCAACACGGCAGGGATTAGATCGTAAGCTCTTCTGAGGACATTTAGTAAATTGATGGCTGGGATTAAATTATAAATTCCTCTGAGGACAGTTAGTGACATGATGGCAAGGATTAGATTGTAAGCTTCTTGGCGAATGACAAGCAACTCAGAGATCATTGTAAGTGCCTGTTCACTGCCCCTTCATCCCCAGATCTGGCTGTGTTGGTAGCCTCTCGCCGCTATGTGCTAACTCTGTGCAGCAGTACAGTTGTCCGGCAGGCTAGCTGCCACCCTGCTTCACACAGCCCACCCCTTGCCTTACTGGTGCCCTATGCGATGGCCTTTGTGGCCTTGCCTGAAATCCGGCCATGCTGGCAGCATGGATTGCCACTTGCCTCCTTCATCCTTACCTACAGCATGGGACATGTGACGTAGGTGAACATTTATGGGTATTAGTTGGAATTACGAGATTTAGCTAGTTAGTAAGGGCAGTGAGGGATGATTCAGGTTTGGTATGGGGTGAGGAGGTATTAGGCACAAGTTAGGGCAAAGCTAGTATGTAGGTGCCCACAGACTTGTCAATTGTTCCCGTTGATTCCCGGCAGATTTGCTCGCTCTGATACCCCAACATGGCCATCTAATCATAATTCAGACAAAATCAATCAAAATTATTGATCGGATTAGACAGGGAATATTGACCAGGGGTGGGGCAGTAACGGTGGTAGATTGATGGCCTATAGCATTGCACTGCATCAAGTGGTGCTTTGGAGGTTCACTGCCTCATTCGCTAAGTCCTGTGTATTTGTCCCTAATGTCCAGTGTTGCTTGAGAATTTTCGCCAGTGTAATTTTCACATCGAAGATGCTATTTTCGATTTCGTAAAATTTTTCATGAAAGTAGCTTGTATTTTTGCATTTTTCGCCAAACTGCAAAAAAAAATCTTTATTTGACCTTGAAATGCACAAAAATGCATAAGACAATATTTTATTGCCTAGAAAAATTTTATGGCAAAAACGTGAATAATCAATATTTTTACTGCAAAAAGCAGAAAAAATAGAGGCGTGCACGAATGCCGAAAAGCCACTAGGAGCTACAAGAAGGCTAGAAGACATGGCCCAAAGGCTCGGTATGCAGCACCCAAGGCTGAAAAAGCAAAAGTGTGCCCTTCCATCCCTCTCACCCCAGCCATCACACACTGATTGCTATTAGACTAAGAGACGCCCCAGGGCCCCCAACCTGCCCAACACCTTAATCTCTAGTTATCTGGCTTGCAGTCTCTAACGATCGGTGTCAGCAACCAGAGACAGAATCTGATCCTTGGCGTTCCGCAGTATCCCCAAGAATACAGATATACCCGATTATTGAGGATCTGCGGAATCGTCAATAATCAGATATGTCTAACCTCTAGACACCAGAGAGAGTGTAAGTGTTTTGTGCAACAGTAACAACTCTGAGTGAAGACCACCAGAGGAGCTGGCGACCTGAGACTCCTGAGGAATTCACCCCTGACTGTGGGTGATATTCCTGTAGCCTGTGGACCCCTGAGCGAGGGACCGAGGCTGGGGTTGCAGGAAGCCCTTCTGCTAATATAAGGTCTTGTCCTGAACTGGGCTAACGTAATACAGTAGTAGCACAATCCTAGTCTTGGGTGTGAGGTCCGTATTCACAACACCCTGGAACTAGTCTGGAGCATAACATAAATGATAATACAATTCCCTAGTCTTGGGTGTGAGTTCCGTGATCATCAACACCCTGGAACTAGTCTGGAGTATAACATAAATGATGATACAATTCCCTAGTCTTGGGTGTGAGTTCCGTGATCATCAACACCCTGGAACTAGTCTGGAATATAACACAAAGACAATACAGTTCCCTAGTCTTGGGTATGAGTTCCGTGATCATCAACACCCTGGAACTAGTCTACAAATATTACAATTCAATTAGTACTTTAAGCTATCAACAGAATCTGGCTAAGTGTGAATTCCTAGGTCCACCTAGTTCAAACACACTGTAAGGATCTGACTATGGTCTGAGTGCCTTCACATAAGTGTTAGCAATGGCAGACAACCAGCAACTGACAAACAGCAGAATATATAGTTGCTGGACTCTGCCGCCCCGCCCGAGCCATTCAGTCAATCATGAGTCCTGCAGGAATCAGCTGATCTTCCTGATCAGCTGACACTTCCCCTGCTGGTATAAAGGTCCTGAGTTCAGGCCCGTGCGCGCGTAGCTCTCCATCTGCCTATGTGCACTAACAGACCCAGCCACACCAAGCGCACGCTGCTGCATGCAAACCGCCGCGTTGGACGCAGAAACAGCCGCTTTGCTGTCAGCACATGCGGCGGCTTTTCCGCATTCCACCATACTACCAGAGGCGTGTCTATGCGTGCAAACTGCCGCGTTGGACGCGGAGTCAGCCGCCTTGCTCTTGGCACAGGCGGCGGCTTTTCCGCGTTTTTTCACACAGTAAATGCTATGTATCCCCTTTTCCTATTCTCTCAACTTCAAACACAACATGAGAATGATAGCTGAGTGAGTTGTACGCCCCCTCCTACACTGCGCCTTGAGGCCGGAGCCTCTCTCGCCTCTGCCCGGCCCTGTTGGTAAGTATTTTATGCCCTGCAATGCCCCCCAAAAAAGCCAAAGCACTGTCCACGTTGTGCCCTCAGGCAAGCCAGTTAGTTGAGGTTTCCGGATAACGGGACCTTTGCTGCAATAATATGGGGGAACATTAGACTATGACTTTGGTAGGGATTAGACTGTGAGCTCCTCAGACTCAGAAAACAGTCAGGTACATGACTATGTACTTTCTAAAGTGCTGCAAAAGATGTCAGTGCTATACTGTACATAATAATAATAATACCGTAGGACATTATACTTCAAATATGGAAGGATTAGATTGCGAGCTCCTTTGAGGACAGTCAGTGACATGACTATGTACTATGTGAATTGCTGCAGAAGACGCCAGTAGTGCTATATATTTACACAGTAATAATATAGTTGGACATTACACTATGACTAAAACAGAGATTAGTATGTGAGCTCCTCTGAGGGACGCTTGGTGACAAGACTATGCACTCTATAAAGTACTGTGGAATATGTCACTGCTAAATAAATAATTATATGCAGAGCTACACAAGTAAAACTTTTTATCTACAGAAAGCAACATTTATACTGGGCTAAACTGAACATCCATCATCTTAATTATTTCCTTGCTGTTCATCAGTGCCGCTCGGATACCCCTTTTCAAAATCTGGATTGAATTCCGATCCAGATACCCAGATATCCGTTCCGAATCGGATATCCGAGTTTGAAATTTAAAATCTGAATCCGATCGGATATCCGAAACCAGTATCCTAGATATCCGCCCGGATTCGGATATCCAGGTAGAAAACCCGAAGTGAGCTTTAAATTGCTTTTAAAACGTTGTTTTAGGCCTCTTTCACAGTGCGACGTTAAAGTTGCACGTTAGAAAATGTTCCAACGCAGACTAACGCACAGCAATGAAAAGTCTGTGCGACATTCACAGTGCACACGTTGTGTGTAATGTGTAGCAATATTTAGAAAGTGCTGCATGCTGTGCGTTTAGCAATACATTTGCTGCGTTATGTGTGTTGCACATGGTGCCCTAAACTCTGCCCCTCAAATCAAGTCACACCCCCATATTTGGTAGGCATCCCCCCTTCCTTCCCTGACTACATAGCTAGAGTTTCCCCAATACTTGGTAACCCCATTAATCTAGGTAGTAGAAGCCCGCCCCCCCAGCCAAGTATAGGGAACCAGATGTGCCGCCACCCCAGTTTTAAGTAAACCCCCCCCCCCCCCCCCCGGGTAGGAGGACATTTGGTTAGGGGAGCCACCTCTCCTACATAAGGCGCCTTTAGTCACAGGCCTACAGTGCCTTATGGTAAATCTGGTCCTGACTAGAGATTTGTCTTCCGTTTCCAATCACTCTGCCGCAGAACTCACTTCCAATCAGCAGCCAATCTGATCCTTTAGATCAGGCCGCTCATCGATCTGGAGTAAATATTGGATCGTGTATTCAGCCCTGAGATACAGCGTCAGTTTACTGATTTTTTATATATTTTTTGCTTTAAATTAAATTTCGTTTTTCGTCTCGAATGTTATAACCAAACGGAAGCAAAAAAAATATTTAACAAGTATATTATGGGTTCTTCCACTTTCCAATAAACGTTGTGGGAAATGACAAACGCAGATGAAGGAAGTCGTGTTTATGGTGATGCTTGAAGTCCTCGCTTGCGATCCTCTTCACGTTAGTGGGGCAATAAACAAATCCATTATCATTCAGGGCGGAAATAAACGCAGAAAGCCGGGTTATGTGCAAGCTGTTATGCCATTAATTGGGCCAATATAAAATATAGATGCTGCCGTAAATGAAGAGCAGCCCCAGAGAGACCCACAGGAACTTCTGCATGTTTAGCCTTTCGTTTTCCCTCTTTTATTTATCTTCCTTTGGTTCTAAATTTAACACATTAGCTTCACTTTCATGAAAGGTGCAGTGAAGTGAAGGATTTAAAGAGGCCCTGTAGTGACACATAGTAGAATGCAGTAAATTACTCAGGATACTCACTTTGGTGTACTTTTCTTGGTTTCAGCACCAGAAACCCGGAATCAGTTGAAAAGGGTGCCTGAGCCATCTGTATGAAAAGGGCGCCTCCATAGACTCCAATGTTATTTCTGCAAATCTTGGCAACAAGGTGGTATAAAGGGTGCCAGAGTTTTCATTTCGGCTACAAAGTTTTCGATTTGGCTACAAAAGGGCGCCTTTTTATAGCTGAGATTTTTGATTTGACTACAAGGTTCGGCTACAAGGTTTTTGATTTGGCTACTAAAGGGCATCCTTTTATAGCCAAGGTTTTCAATTTGACTACAAGGTTTGGCTACAAGGTGTTTGATTCGGCTATAAAAAGGGCGCCCTTTTTATAGCCATGGTTTTTGATTCAAGGTTAGGCACCACCAGGGGGTCTTAAGGTTAGGCACCACCAGGGGAGGGTTCTGTTTGAGAGTAGGGAGAAGTTAGGTTATGGTGGTAATCACTGGGGGGTCTTGGGGTTAGGCACCACCAGAGGGGTCTTATGGTTAGGCAACACCAGGGGAGTCTTAGGGTTAGGCACCACCAGGGGGGGTCTTAGGGTTAGGCACCACCAGGGTGTCTTAGGGTTAGGCACCACCAGGGTGTCTTAGGGTTAGGCACCACCAGGGTGTCTTAGGGTTAGGCACCACCAGGGGGTCTTAGGGTTAGGCACCACCAGGGGTGTCTTAGGGTTAGGCACCACCAGGGGGTCTTAGGGTTAGGCACCACCAGGGAGGTCTTAGGGTTGGCACCACCAGGGGAGGGTTCTGTATGAGAGTAGGGAGAAGCTAGGTCATAGTAACCCCTTTTCTCGGCTATATCACTTTTCTAAGCTATATTCAGCGCCCTTTTACAGCCCAACAAATTTTGCCTATAACAGCATCCTTTTTATAAAGTAAAACTAGCTTTTTGGCTACACCAGGTGACCAGGCGCCTTTCGTAGCCAGTTTGGGCATCTCGGCTGCACCAGGAGCCTTTTGTAGACAAATTTGGCATTTTGGCTACACCAGGAGCCCTTTGTAGATGAATTTGGCATTTTGGCTGCACCAGGCACCCTTTGTGAGACTAATAAAGATCTCACCAAGGTTTAAATTGATTGGTCTATTTTCAAGCTGCATATATATGCATAAAAATGATATAATCCTGCATGTATTATTAATATTTTCATGTTATTGATCATCCCTACAATTGGGCATATGACTATGGTAGGGATTAGATTGTGAGCTCCTTGAGGAACAGTTAGTGACAAGGCTATGTACTCTGTAAAGTGCTGCAGAAGATGTCAGAGCTATATGAATTCTAAATAATTATACCTGAGGTTCCACTATATCCGAGTTCAGTATGGGCTGGTGTACATCAAAAACCGCTAGCGGATCCACAAACACTAGCGGATTTTGAAGCTGTTTTTCAGAGCGATTCTAGGCACGTTTAGAAAGATTTTCTACACATGCCGAGCATTTTTTGGAGAGTTTCTGTGTAGCAGATTTTATATTTTGTTACAGTAAAGCTGTAACTGAACAGCTTCTGTAACAAAAACGCCTGGAAAATCGCTCTGATCAGCATTTTCCAGAGCGGTTTTCCACTTTCCTATACTTTAACATTGAGGCAGAAACGCCTCAGAAATCTAAAAAATGCTGCAGCCCCTGAGTTTGCGTTTGGGGGAAAAGCGAGCCACTCTGGTGTGCACCAGCCCATTCACTAACATTAGCCAAGCGGTGCCCCCCCCCCCGAAAGCATTTTAAAAATACTCTATATATACACACACACACACACACACACACTCACTCACTCACTCACTCACACACAGTAAAACCCCCGACAGTAAAACCCCCGACAGTAAAACCCCCGAAAATTCTGGCCTTACAGGATAAATCTACTTTTACATTTCAGTATATAGTAATAAACCCCTGTTACATTAGGTTAAGTCTGTCATTTGTCTTAATTACTGTATGTTAACATTAATACAGAGTTTATGTTTTTTTAAAGGACAAGTGAAGTGAGAGTGATATGGAAGCTGCCATATTTATTTCATTTTATCTGTCTGCCTCTAATCCTTTTAGCCCTAGACCCTGAACAAGCATGCAGCAGATGCGGAATTTCTTACATTATTGTCAGGTCTGGTGTGATTCAGACACTATGGCAGCCAAATACATAAGCAGGACAGCCAGGCAACTGGTATTGCTTAAAAGGAAATAAATATGGCAGCCTATGTACTGTATTCTTCTCACTACAGTTGTCCTTTAACATTGCCTCTCAAGCAACCAGAAACTACAATTATCTTACGTCAATCAATCCCCATTGGTGCCGGATAATGGGGGTATATATATATATATATATATATATATATATATATATATATATATATATATATATATTCAGCAAATAATTAGAGAGATCAGGTGGGAACAGGTGTCTTATCTTGCCTGGAAATGTTCACATTTGGATATATAGTCACATTTGGATTATAGTCACATTTGGATATACAGTATATAGTCACACTTGGCTATATAGTGCAGCCAGCTCTTAATAGACCGGTTTGATGTATGAGAGACATCTCAGGAGTATCTGACGGGGAATACAATGGTGTGATCATTAAATCTCCCCCATTGATCGTCCGGAAATGCTTAGACTGAGAACCTCTGTGTCACTTACTGATCCAAAACCGATAGAAACTTCTTAATTCCTCCTCTTGCCAGTTAAAACAAAGACGGCCCATTGATCAGAAAGTTGGTGCCATTTATCCCGTCGATAGCTCTGCCACTGCCATACATCAATGAGCAGACCCGGATGGACAATAAGGAATGCATAATATAGTGACTCTCTTATCGTCTGCCTAATGACAAGGTGCCTACTGCTGGACGTTTTGATGTATTGCTTAGCAGGACTCCGAGAAGCAGTTAATTATGATTCCGTAACTTCCTTTCATAAATAAACTCTCTCTTTTTTTTTCATTTAATCCCATCAGAAGTGATTTGAGTAAATCTGCGGTTTTGATGAAGAAGAAAGAACGCAGTAATGCAATGCGATGACCCGTAATTTCAAGGCGCTGAATTATAGCTGATGGTAATTTCCAAATCGCTCCATCGTATCCTGTGTGTGTGAATATTACCGTATCATAATTTTTATTTTGGTTTACTTAATGCAATCATTAATGCATAGTGTACTGAAGATGATTAGCCTGCTTTATCATGTTACTGTAGTGTGGTCAGGAAGGCAGTTATATGGTCAGGCATCCGGCAGAGGAGTAACTACTGGGGCATCCATCTGAAAATGGCACCTGCGAATAATGGCGCACAGTGTTGCCGCTAATCCGTTTGCCGCTTATCGCTATTTAACGTTAAAGCCTTATTGTTATTTAACGTTAAAGCCTTATTGTTATTTACCGTTAACACACAGAACCAGCTCTCTCTGTACCTATCCCTAAACCCTAAACCCCCCTGGTGGTGCCTAACCCTAACTACCCCCTGGTGGTGCCTAACCCTAACCACCCCCTGGTGGTGCCTAACCCTAACCACCCCCTGGTGGTGCCTAACCCTAAGACCCCCCTGGTGTTGCCTAACCCTAAGAACCCCCTGGTGGTGCCTAACCCTAAGACCCCCCTGGTGGTGCCTAACCCTAAGACCCCCTGGTGGTGCCTAACCCTAAGACCCCCCCTGGTGTTGCCTAACCCTAAGACCCCCTGGTGGTGCCTAACCCTAAGACCCCCCTGGTGGTGCCTAACCCTAAGACCCCCCTGGTGGTGCCTAACCCTAAGACCCCCCTGGTGGTGCCTAACATTAAGACCCCCCCCCCCCCCAGTGGTGCCTAACCCTAACCTTGACAGTGTTACATTAAATCCATTCCCCGTTTTGCAGTTAAATAACGTCTGCAGTTTGGCTTATGTAGGGGGCTATTGATAAATAACGTTAGTGTGTGCCACTATTGATAATTAACGTTAGTGTGTGCCGTTTTTTTTCTTTTTTCCCTGTGCGCCATTATTATGCAGTACTAATGATAAATAGTGATAAGTGTATCTTTTTAATGCGGCGCCATTTTTATGCATAGGCGCTGTGCGCCATTATTCACTGATCCCACTACTGGGAGTGAGGGTCCAACCACAGCAGCAAGGACAGGAGCAGTTAATAAAAGCATGGCCAAAAATGGAAGCAATTGTTATTTTCATTTTAGGCACCACCAGGAGGGTCTTAGGGTTAGGCACCACCAGGGGTATCTCAGGGTTAGGCACCACCAGGGGGGTCTTAGGGTTAGGCACCACCAGGGGGGTTTTAGGGTTAGGCACCACTGGGGGGGAGGGGTCTTAGGGTTAGGCACCACCAGGGGGGTCTTAGGGTTGGGCAACACTGGGGGTGGTCTTAGGGCTAGGCACCCCCGGGGGGTGTCTTAGGGTTAGGCACCACCAGGAGGGGTCTTAGGGTGTAACGATTGTGGAAATTTCTCCGTGAGCAGCGCACAACGCGTGCGCTGATACGGCGGAAATCCTCCACAAGCGTATAATTGCAGGCACCCAGCAAAAGGTGCTACGCACCCGTAGAGGGAAATTCCTGTCGGCAGATGGCGCTGGGGAGTGCAGAGGAACCAATCCTCTGTACCTTCACAAATGCCAGACAGGAATTGTACGAAGCGCAGAGTGCAATCGCAAGAGAAGCGATTGCGAATGAGAACGAGCAAAGGGACAGATTGTATGTGTGTGCGCCAATCTAGTCGTCACCCCGCGACCGCGCACACACAACAGCAGATACGAAACAGAAACGCAACCGCAAGAAAGGCGATTGCCAGAAGTGACACAAGGCAGATCAGAACAGAATACGAGGTTAGCAAAGGCACAGCAAATAATACAATGAGGAGATACGGAAAATAACAAACGCTAGCTAACCGCGAACACCGCACTCATTCGCAACAGTGCACGCGGTTATGCGCGGTCTCCACGTGATAAGCACAATAGAAACTAACCATCGACAGACAAACATGAAACAGAGGACGCGAACGCTTGCTTAACGGTTACCTCACCGAGCCTCCAGCAAGCGTCCGTAGCAGACAAGACAGACACACGAAAACAGGGACAAGGGAGAGATAGGATCCACAGCACTAGCGAAAGTGGCTAGTGTGATCCAGGAAGACAGAACAGAAGGATCCACAGCACTAGCGCGAAGCGAGTGCGATCCAGGTACAGAGTAGCAGAACAGAAGGATCCACAGCGCTAGCGAAAAGTGGCTAGCGCGATCCCAGGAGACAGAACAGAAGAGATAGCTGGTAGCAACCGCTGCACCAGCTATACTCCAAGAACAGAGATCAGAACCATTTCCTGTCGACCACCGCTGGGACAGGACAACAGCAACAGAACAAACAAACAGATAAACAATCCTAACTGCACTAAGGAATCTGCCTAGCACAGTTTCCAGGAATTACTCTAAGCTGATCTTCAAACCAAGAGCATGGCTGACACTCTCCAGAGTGTTTCACAGGAAGACTCCTTATGACCAGCGAAGCATTGTGGGAAAGACATAGTACTTATAGTACACGCCTCCAATGAAAGTGGCCAGGCAATTTGCATGACAACGTATGCAAATTCCTCTGCAAGCACAAGCTGCAAAACTGACAGAAGCTCTTCTTTCCAGAGTCCTGCAGCATGCAAACCTACACAATGGTCAAAAAGCTGCCAGGCAGCTGAGCAAATCATCACAGTACCCCCCCCCCCCCCCCTCCAGGGTCGAATTCCAGACGACCCTCAAAAGTGCTATTAGCAACAGACTCAAACTGAAGACTCATGAAGATCGGAACAGCTTGACAAGGTCCAATTCCAGAGTCAGTCCACCCGAAACCGACCTCATCGGTAACAGAAGCCACTGAAACATGCCCATCAGCACTACAAGTCTCAGCGTAACACCCATCAGGACTGTGGATACCAGAGAAGAAGCCACCGAAACCCTCCAGACAATACCCACCACCTTCCAAGGAGCGTCCGAAAATACCAAATCTGCCACAAAACCTGTTCGAAGTGTCCCTTACAACACAAAAGCCACCGTTGATCTTATCCAGGGTACCAAGCAAAATTTCTCCCGTAATCTCCCAGAACCTTTTGAAGCTCCACAGAGATTCCAAGAGGGCAGAACAATCACCAGGCTCACATGGAGAATTACCAAGAACCTCAATGGAACCAATGACAATTCCGGATTCAGAATTACGAGGACACCCATCAAGATCAAGACTTTCAGGGACCACTTCTGGGCATGCAAGCAGGCAGGCTAAATCAGAACATGTCTCCACCAAGGAAGCATCTGAGTACGCTGATAACCGAGGCACACTTGGGCTTTCTGGGTCACAGAGCACACTGGGGTAAACCAGCACAGGAGAAACCTCAGGACATGTCGGGGAACTGCCAACCTCAGAGTCCGGCACGACCAGACCAAAACCAGGACCGGGCAGAAAATCATCACGAGTAGAGGTCACAGGTACTGGACTTTCAAAAGAAGACTCGATCTCAGGCTTAGAGATCTCAATGACTGTAATGGTATCTGACAGAAATTCATCATTGACTACCCATGACTGAAGCTCCACCAGAGCTGAAAAGGTAGCCAGCAAGGCAGCAATGCCCACAGAAGAGGGCAACACCTCAGAAGGACTTGGGGGGCAGGAGACATCTCCTACAAGTTCTGCACCCTTTGGGAGGAACTCGGAGACCTCCAGAACATCAAACAAGACCTCAGGAACATCATTTTCCAGGTTTTCTAAGAAGGATTCTGAACTATCCATGTTAAAGGGCAAAACTGGAACTTTATTTTGTGGACAGGGCAGATGTCCCAGGAATGGTTCCACCATAACCTGAGACTGGATCTCATCATTATGATGGGAATGAACAGGTATATTTACTGGAACACACACTGACTCCCTAACTTCATTCTCACTGTACCCAGAATTCTGTGTGGCAGTCAAACTAGCTTGTAACTCCAAAACTGCAGAAAAACAGGTGAATATTGTGGCAATACCTAGACGAGCCTCTAGGGGCACTGCAGGGGATTCTAAGCAAGGCCACATTGACTCATCCAGGGTACAGGGTGCAGAATCAGCACTTCCCTCAGAGCAAGAAAGGGGCTCACCAACGTCAGTGTGAAAGGAAAACATGTTTTCATTCATGGTACAGGGCAGGTTCAGAGAAACTCTCTCTGGACCCAGCAAAAATGTTTCAGAGTCAGATTCGCAAAACCGAAGCGCTGTCTCACTCTTAGATTCGGCCAACAATGTCAAATCCGAGGAGCCAGGACGCAAAACCTGCGACTCAAAAATCACTTTAGGTTGTGAAACTGACGCTTCCATAGCGCAAACCTCCGCGATCTGCGGAGCAGACTGCAAGGCATCTAGGACCGAAACGCTGGAGCAACTGTCCCCAGGCAACGGGCCCTTACAGGTGAGAACAGGGTGAGACAGAGACTCATTTGCAGAAGAAATAGCTACATCAACAGGATAAACTTTATTAGGCATATTAATTTTACTTTTGACGCTGCACAGTCGAGAAACTTTCCCCATAGCAGGGTCACAGATGGAAGATCTCAAAGATCTGTTTCTAAATGACAAGGGGTCCCACACATCCTTGAGGAAACCGGCAGACTCATGCCGATCACAATCTGCAGGAACATCCGAAAAACAGGCATCAGATCGCACAGATTCAAACTGCACACTGTCAGGAGAGAATCCTTCAGGATTCGCACAGGAATCAACCACAGCGGCATACTCATTCATTTCAGATTGCACAAAGTCAGGACCTCATGCTTTACCCCAGAAAGGCAGGAACAATCATCCGACAACGATGTCTCTTTATTGGAATCAATTGGTTGGTGTGTGTGCAACTCATCCAAAATTGTTTGCCATACATAGATCACCAGATCCACATCATCCTTGTCACATTCATCGGAATCAATCAGAAGGTACATAGAATCGAGACAAGCATTCAAGACATCTTCGCTTTTTGCGATGTAAAAATCGCAAAAGGCTTTCCAATCAAAATCGAATTCCTCCAATAAGGCCCCAACCTCCCATGAGGCAAATGGAGGTTTAGGCTTCTTGCACACCAAGACGTTGCATTAGGTGGCACGTTAAGGTCGCATAACGTGCACCTAACACAACGTATGGTGCTGCAAGAGCCGACGGTAGAGTGAGCCGCGTTAGGCAGCTCGAGTCGAGTCCTATAATGTCTCCCAGAGTGGCGCTGATTGGCCAGTGGGACCACGTGATGCGGAGCGAGACACTCCGCATCACGTGGTCCCGCCGGCCAATCAGCGCCCGCCAGTGCAGTGAATATTAAGTAGCCATGTGCGCGGCTACTGTAGCTGGCTCTCCCTGCCTCCTCTCCGCCCCCCACTGCGCATGTGCAAACAGTCTAACGCGGCTATAGCCGCTCCAACGCCGTAGCATGCTGCACTTTGCACAGAACGTGCAGCGTTACATGTAACGCAACGTGGGCTGTGTGAACAGCCCACTTGTGTTACATTGCTGTGCGTTGGGGAAGCGTTACAGGCGCACTAACGTGCGCCTGTAACGTCTTGGTGTGTAAGCAGCCTCAAACAAGCCAGTATCTAGATAATCTCCATATGGGTGGAGTTCAGGAACAAGAACAGATTTTTTAACTGCTTTAATATAGTGTGCGATCCTACCTATAGCAGGATCCACATAAGCTCTGGATTGAGACAAAAAACCAGGAGACAGATCAACATCATTGTTATACTGAATGGTTTTGCACATTTCAGACTTGACAGAAATAACCTCTTTATTTGTGGTTGCTATGGGCAACGGATCTTTCCGCTGGGAAGCCTTCCTAGATCTATTACGTTTAGACTTAGAGGCTTTGGATGGCTGCTTTTTAAAACCTGAAGTGGCAACTGACACATTGAACTGATTGTCATACTGAAAGGTTTTGCATGGAAGGGAAAGATCAGCTGACTTATCAGCAACTACACAATCAATCAGAGCAGGTGGTAAGCCAGGCAGTTTAAACCAGTGAGATAATATCACTGCAAGAAACTGATACAGATTATCATTCCAAGAATTGGTTTTTAGCACATCATATGCCCAGGTGAACAAATCGTCTTTTAAGAGCACATAGGCAAACAGAAGAGCCGACGTGGACGGATCAGAAATATGAAAGGTGGGATTCAGACAAAACCTCACACATTCAGAAAGAAATTCCGCCTTGGTCTCTGAATTAAGCCTTTTAAAGCTCTTAAAGACACAGGACCCAAACTCGACAAAATCGTACAAATCAGAAATTCCGTCTACACTGGGGTTTTGGGTTGGACTGGTCATACTGTAACGATTGTGGAACTTTCTCCGTGAGCAGCGCACAACGCGTGCGCTGATACGGCGGAAATCCTCCACAAGCGTATAATTGCAGGCACCCAGCAAAAGGTGCTACACACCCGTAGAGGGAAATTCCTGTCGGCAGATGGCGCTGGGGAGTGCAGAGGAACCAATCCTCTGTACCTCCACAAATGCCAGACAGGAATTGTACGAAGCGCAGAACGCAATCGCAAGAGAAGCGATTGCGAATGAGAACGAGCAAAGGGACAGATTGTATGTGTGTGCGCCAATCTAGTCGCCACCCCGCGACCGCGCACACACAACAGCAGATACGAAACAGAAACGCAACCGCAAGAAAGGCGATTGCCAGAAGTGACACAAGGCAGATCAGAACAGAATACGAGGTTAGCAAAGGCACAGCAAATAATACAATGAGGAGATACGGAAAATAACAAGCGCTAGCTAACCGCGAACACCGCACTCATTCGCAACAGTGCACGCGGTTATGCGCGGTCTCCACATGATAAGCACAATAGAGACAAGCACGCCTAACTAACCTTCGACAGACAAACATGAAACAGAGGACGCGAACGCTTGCTTAACGGTTACCTCACCGAGCCTCCAGCAAGCGTCCGTAGCAGACAAGACAGACACACGAAAACAGGGACAAGCGAGAGATAGGATCCACAGCACTAGCGAAAGTGGCTAGCGCGATCCAGGAAGACAGAACAGAAGGATCCACAGCACTAGCGCGAAGCGAGTGCGATCCAGGTACAGAGTAGCAGAACAGAAGGATCCACAGCACTAGCGAAAAGTGGCTAGCGCGATCCCAGGAGACAGAACAGAAGGATCCACAGCGCTAGCGAAAAGTGGCTAGCGCGATCCCAGGAGACAGAACAGAAGAGATAGCTGGTAGCAACCGCTGCACCAGCTATACTCCAAGAACAGAGATCAGAACCATTTCCTGTCGACCACCGCTGGGACAGGACAACAGCAACAGAACAAACAAACAAACAGATAAACAATCCTAACTGCACTAAGGAATCTGCCTAGCACAGTTTCCAGGAATTACTCTAAGCTGATCTTCAAACCAAGAGCATGGCTGACACTCTCCAGAGTGTTTCACAGGAAGACTCCTTATGACCAGCGAAGCATTGTGGGAAAGACATAGTACTTATAGTACACGCCTCCAATGAAAGTGGCCAGGCAATTTGCATGACAACGTATGCAAATTCCTCTGCAAGCACAAGCTGCAAAACTGACAGAAGCTCTTCTTTCCAGAGTCCTGCAGCATGCAAACCTACACAATGGTCAAAAAGCTGCCTGCCTGCACAGGCAGCTGAGCAAATCATCACATAGGGTTAGGCACTACCAGGGTGGTCTTAGGTTTAAGCACCACTGGGGGGGGGGGGGGGAGAGCCTTGGGGTTAGGCACCACCAGTAAAGGGTTGTATGTGAAAGTAGGGAGAGGTTAGGTTACAGTCAGGTTGCAGACTATCGGTAAATTTAATGTAATACCGCAGTTAAATTGTTATTTATATTTTTTGTTATAATTATTGTTATTTATCGTTTAACCTACATTTTTATTTACCATAATTGTTATTTAATTTTGCACCTAAATTAGCACAAGGGGCACAGTGGGGGGGAGCAGTGCCCCAGTGTAGCGCCGCCCATGGGTATAGTCTTCCGACTACAATAACTGCTCTAGAGGAGTGGCCAACGTGTCAGAAGGCAGGAGGATGACGCATTGGACCCCACATCTCCGGGCCCCTCTGTTGCCCTAGGGGCTGCACGCCTTACAGTTTTGTCTCTGATGAGTATAAGTATACTTTAATGCCAACTTATGGGGAAGTCCATATTTCTGTATTTGTAGCTTTTAGACTCCTCCCGTTGCAAAGTTACATTTTTTGTGCAAATTCCATTGTGGTCAAACTGTGATTTAAATATTCGTCTATCCTTTTTGATCATGATTAATTATTATCACTCTCACTTATTTATATCATGCAAACACATATAGACATTACATCCTTATCCATTTTAAAGTGGACCTGAACTCTTGCACAGGTCAAAAGGAAAACAGAGAGAAATGTCCTCTGTATGTATTTAGAGAGTTTAGCCTGTCTAATTCCCCCTCATCTGTGACTAATGACCACTGTCATTTGAGCTCCCAGCTGTGTGAGCTGGCTGCCATAGCAGAGCAGCTAATTTGTAAACACAGGGCGTTAACAATATGCCGCTTCTATAAGGCCTGGAACCCACTGAAATCAGCAAACGCGAAACGCTACCGCTAGCGTTTTGTCTGAGCGGTTTGCAAGTGGATTCATGCGTGTTTTCGGTCACGTTTTGCAACATTGTATTTGTTTGCTCAGCGGTTGCGTAGCGTTTTGCGTTTTGCGTTTTTATCCTGATTGGTCCTGTGAATTATTTTTCATTTTGTTACAGTGTGTTGAACCGCAAAACGCTAGCAAAACCGCTCAGTTTAGGTTTTGCTGAGCGTTTCCGCTAGCGTTTCAATACTTTACTTTGAAGCGCTAACGCTCCCAAAATGCTGCAGGTCCTGCATTTGCGTTTCTGGGAAACGCAAACGCTCCTGTGGAAGTTGCCCCATCCATTAACATTAGCCCAGCGTTTTGGCAAAGTGCTAGCGTATCGCAGCGCTGCCAAAACGCTGCCAAAAACGCTCCTGTGGGTTCCAGCCCTAACAGTAGGAAGTAGATACACTGCAGGTTTATTGCAGGACTTGTATCTGCTGTATGGGATCATTTGTGGGATCATTTGCATATTCAGTAGCGGTGCATTGTGGGCAACCACGGATGTTCACTTAAAGGGGAACTGAAGTAAGAGGTATACGGAGGCTGCCATATTTATTTCCTTTTAATCAATACTAGTTGCCTGGCAGCCCTGCTGGTCTATTTCTCTGCAGTAGTATCTGAATAACACCAGAAACAAGCATGCAGCTAGTCTTGTCAGATCTGACTTTAAAGTCTGAAACACCTGATCTGCTGCATGCTTGTTCAGGGGCTATGGCTAATAGTATTAGAGGCAGAGGATCAGCAGGGCTGCCAGGCAACTGGTATTGCTTAAAAGGAAATAAACATGGCAGCCTCCATATACCTCTTACTTCAGTTCCCCTTTAAAGCTGAATTATCACAAATACCTTCTGTTTTAAGAAGGCAAATCATGTTATCCGCTGTAACAAAAAAATGTTTTTCTTTAAAGGTTATTATGCTGTTGCTTATCGTTTAGAGCAGAGAGGAAGTTAAGACTCGCTTTAATTGCGTATGTGGTGTATCGGTCACCCCTGGCAACGTTAGTAAAAATAGATCCTGTGTCCTTGAAAAATAAAAGGAAGGTTATATTGGTTAAAAGCACATTACCAGGTTAAACAATCCTTAATTGATTGACTGCTTAACCTATTGATTTATCAAACGGCTTAATTTTCTTTAGTGTTAGATTAGCGCAAAACTTCAAACGGAAAGATTAATGTAAGAAGCCAAAAATGGCACACGTCTGTTCTGTGCTTCCAGGGGAGATCAGGTGGGTTTCTACTCTCCTACAAATGCATGGTTATATAATACATGGCTCTAGGAAACAGCACTTACACCAACTACCAGGGGTGTAACTACTATTCATGGTGCCCCCCAGCAAAACCTTGATGGGGCTTTCCAATGGTCACACCCCTTTCCCTTGCCTAAACTTGGTGACCCTCACAGTCTGGGGGCCCATCTCATAAAACAAGTGCAGACAACATCATAATCTTCACACCCATAACAAGTGTAGCCACAAAAACACCTGATCTGAAGGATGGAACCCTTTATCAGAGGCAGGGCTGTTTTTAGCTTTTTGGGCACTCCAGGCAAAAAGTCCTGGCAGTGGTAACTCCTCCCCCCCCCCCCAAAAAAAAACACCACACACTGGATCATATAAACAATGTGCCGTATAGGGTGGATGCATAATACAAGGAGTCCCTGAGATACAAACAACCTGCTGATCCTGTCGCTTTTTGTTGCCCACCCCCTTCCTGCACTCCTCCAGCTTAGTGTGTAAATGCAGAGCATAGTGCAGCAGAAGCTGTGCTCTCACCTCTCCGCTGAAGTCCAGTGCTGCGCTTCCTCCTGTCTGCTCACCACTCACCCTAGTGCCCAGCATCTCCTACTGCATGTAGTGTGATTACACGCTACAAGACGAGAGCCAGCACTAGAGGGAGAATAAAACTGACAGGATGGTCGCACAGGCACAGCACTGCACTCCAGAGGGGAGGTTAGAGTACAGATTCTGCTGTGCTATACTCTGCCTTTATACACTGGACTGGGGGAGCGCAAAAGGGGGACAGGAACAGATGGAAGGACAAGGGGACAGAGAAAGGCACAATGGGGGAAAGAATGAGGCACAGTGGGACAGAGGGAGGCAGAGAGGGATGCACATAGAGCCGGATCATCCACAAGGCAACTTAGGTAGGTGCCTAGGGCCTGGAGACAGTCTAGGGGCCCGGTTTATGCTAAGCTTTAAGAAATCTTGCCAAAAAAGCTAGGTGGCCATCAATCGTGGGCCCGGATTCATTGCTTGCCTAGGGCACTAGTTCACTTTAATCCATCTCTGGATGCATGGGGGCAGAGGTGGCGCAGGGGTACTGAAGGTGGCACTGTGCCTCATTCATACTACCTACTGTAAGTGACAGCAACATAGGAGAAAAGTAATTTATGACTCATTTTACTCTGGAAGAAAAGTACTTCTTATTTGTATATGTTTACACGTATTCAGGGCCGGATTTAGGCCAAGGTCACCTAGGCCATGGCCTAGGGCACCACCGTAGCAAGGGCACTAAAGCAGCAGGCTAAACTGGTGCAGCATTCGCAAGCATGCAAAAAATTACGCAATGCAGGGAGATCAGGCGAGCGCCTGACCGCGGTACTCTGCTGCTAGCCGCCTGTGCAGCAGCCATCTTGCTGTCTGTGCACATTTGCATTGTGGCCGGCGACTATGGACTTGGACAGCGTTGGAGATGGAGAGGAAAAGGAAGCTTCTGCACTGGAGACAAGCGGAGAAATGAGTTACGTGGATGACTGCTGCGGTGTGATGGCGAGCTGGGAGGGGGAAAGATTAAGGGAGTCATCTGGCTACCTATACTGCAGGGAAAGGGGGGAGGGGTCATCTGGCTACCTATACTGCAGGGAAAGGGGGGAGAGATCATCTGGCTACCTATACTGGGCGGGGCAATCTGGCTACCTATACTGCAGGGAAAGGGGGGAGAGATCATTTGGCTACCTATACTGGAGGGAAGGGATGAGTCATCTGGCTACCTATACTGGAGGGAAAGGGGGGAGAGATCATCTGGCTGCCTATACTGGAGGGAAAGGGGGGAGAGATCATCTGGCTACCTATACTGGAGGGAAGGGGGGAGTCATCTGGCTACCTATACTGGAGGGAAAGGGGGGAGAGATCATTTGGCTACCTATACTGCAGGGAAAGGGGGGAGAGATCATCTGGCTACCTATACTGCAGGGAAAGGGGGGAGAGATCATCTGGCTACCTATACTGGAGGGAAGGGGGGAGTCATCTGGCTACCTATACTGGAGGGAAAGGGGGGAGAGATCATCTGGCTACCTATACTGCAGGGAAAGGAGGGAGAGATCATTTGGCTACCTATACTGCAGGGAAAGGGGGGAGAGATCATCTGGCTACCTATACTGCAGGGAAAGGAGGGAGAGATCATTTGGCTACCTATACTGCAGGGAAAGGGGGTAGAGATCATCTGGCTACCTATACTGGAGGGAAGGGGGGAGTCATCTGGCTACCTATACTGGAGGGAAAGGGGGGAGAGATCATTTGGCTACCTATACTGGAGGGAAGGGGGGAGTCATCTGGCTACCTATACTGGAGGGAAAGGGGGGAGAGATCATTTGGCTACCTATACTACAGGGAAAGGAGGGAGAGATCATCTGGCTACCTATACAGGAGGGAAAGGGGGGAGAGATCATCTGGCTACCTATACTGGAGGGAAAGGGGGGAGAGATCATTTGGCTACCTATACTGCAGGGAAAGGGGGGAGAGATCATTTGGCTACCTATACTGGAGGGAAGGGGGGAGTCATCTGGCTACCTATACTGCAGGGAAAGGAGGGAGAGATCATTTGGCTACCTATACTGCAGGGAAAGGAGGGAGAGATCATTTGGCTACCTATACTGCAGGGAAAGGGGGGAGAGATCATCTGGCTACCTATACTTGAGGGAAGGGGGGAGTCATCTGGCTACCTATACTGGAGGGAAAGGGGGGAGAGATCATTTGGCTACCTATACTGGAGGGAAGGGGGGAGTCATCTGGCTACCTATACTGGAGGGAAAGGGGGGAGAGATCATCTGGCTACCTATACTGGAGGGAAAGGGGGGAGAGATCATTTGGCTACCTATACTGCAGGGAAAGGGGGGGAGATATCATCTGGCTACCTATACTACAGGGAAAGGAGGGAGAGATCATTTGGCTACCTATACTGGAGGGAAAGGGGGGAGAGATCATCTGGCTACCTATACTGCAGGGAAAGGAGGGAGAGATCATTTGGCTACCTATACTGCAGGGAAAGGGGGGAGAGATCATCTGGCTACCTATACTGGAGGGAAGGGGGGAGTCATCTGGCTACCTATACTGGAGGGAAAGGGGGGAGAGATCATTTGGCTACCTATACTACAGGGAAAGGAGGGAGAGATCATTTGGCTACCTATACTGGAGGGAAAGGGGGGAGAGATCATCTGGCTACCTATACTGCAGGGAAAGGAGGGAGAGATCATTTGGCTACCTATACTGCAGGGAAAGGGGGGAGAGATCATCTGGCTACCTATACTGGAGGGAAGGGGGGAGTCATCTGGCTACCTATACTGGAGGGAAAGAGGGGAGAGATCATCTGGCTACCTATACTGGAGGGAAAGGGGGGAGAGATCATTTGGCTACCTATACTGCAGGGAAAGGGGGGGAGATATCATCTGGCTACCTATACTACAGGGAAAGGAGGGAGAGATCATTTGGCTACCTATACTGGAGGGAAAGGGGGGAGAGATCATCTGGCTACCTATACTGCAGGGAAAGGAGGGAGAGATCATTTGGCTACCTATACTGCAGGGAAAGGGGGGAGAGATCATCTGGCTACCTATACTGGAGGGAAGGGGGGAGTCATCTGGCTACCTATACTGGAGGGAAAGGGGGGGTGGAGATCATTTGGCTACCTATACTACAGGGAAAGGAGGGAGAGATCATTTGGCTACCTATACTGGAGGGAAAGGGGGGAGAGATCATCTGGCTACCTATACTGCAGGGAAAGGAGGGAGAGATCATCTGGCTACCTATACTGGAGGGAAGGGGGGAGTCATCTGGCTACCTATACTGGAGGGAAAGGGGGGAGAGATCATTTGGCTACCTATACTGCAGGGAAAGGAGGGAGAGATCATTTAACTACCTATACTGCAAGGAAAGGGGGGAGAGATCATTTGGCTACCTATACTGGAGGTAAGGGGGGAGTCATCTGGCTACCTATACTGCAGGGAAAGGGGGGAGAGATCATCTGGCTACCTATACTGGAGGGAAAGGGGGGAGAGATCATTTGGCTACCTATACTGCAGGGAAAGGGGAGAGAGATCATCTGGCTATCTATACTGGGGGGGCCATCTGGCCACCTATAGTAGAGGGAACGGGGGAGGGATCATCTGGCTACCTATACTGGGGGAGCTCATCAGGCTACCATACTAGAGGGAAGGGGGAGGGGTTATCTGGCCACCTATATTGGAGGTAAGGGGGAGGATCGACTCGCTACCTATAGTAAAGGAAGGCAGCTGGTTACAGTGGCCTTTGGCGGTAAAGAGTACAAATCCGGCCCTGTACGTATTTTAAATTTTAAATTTTTTTGCGATAGTTCTCCTTTAAGCATAAATGCTCTGACGTGGGACAGAAATGTTGTCCAGCGTTCCCACGTTCCTCACATATGGACGCTGGAGTTCCACGTGTTTTTAATAACTCTGACAGGGTTAAAGCTGAAATGTAACTTAGAGATGCCCCCCTGACAGCGCCGTTCCCCACCACTCCTATAAGCGATGGGAGGCCTGTCACTGGAATACACTCATGGATTATTTACCTTGCCCTGCCAAAAAAAACAAAGCACTTTGGCTATAGCGTTACTGAGCCGCGTACAAACTCACTGCAGATCTGTCATCAAGATGCTGCACAATCCTGTTTTCACTTAAAAAACCGGCCCTAATTAGCTCCCAGCAACTTTCTGTTCATTGTTAGAGAAACGCTACACTTCTTCTCTGCATTTTATTCTCAAAATAAAGTTTTTTTCCCCTTCCACTCTCCCCAATTATATCTCTATGGAGTGTCATTTTACCATATGTTGGAAGCGATAGTTGCTTTAATTTAATTTCTTCTGTGAGAATATCGCTCCCAGAGAAGCCAATTCACTGAGGTAGTGATTACATCAACCCGCCCGCTCTCTAAATAGCGCTTTGCAGATAATAAGTTAACTTTACTACTCAGTGAAGTTTTCTGCGGGAGTCCTGATGATTCTGCTTCATAAACCAAAATGGGAAATACCAAGAGGGCTGAACATGCTTCTTTTTATGGGGGAGCTAGCCAGAAGGCAAACGGCAGGGTAGTCATGTAGTGGAAGATCCCACAGAACAGACCTGGGATTGGATGCCTACCAACTTTTTGAGATAAGAAAGAGGGACACTAAAGGAGACTCTGAAGCCTCTTTAAAAATCCGTTTTTACCCTTAATTCTTGTTAAGGGTAACCGGCAGACCTAAAACGCCGCTATGCCGCTGCCAAACAAGGGGTTTATCACCCCCAAATCCCGAGGGAAAAACGGGGGAGCATGGTGTTATTCTTTTTGCATTCATTATTGCGAAAATATTGTTACATTCGAAATTCAAGCAAAAATGCCATTGACAATTATTTTGTAATAAGTTTGTGATTTTTCGCAAATTTTCACGTTAAATAAACAATTTTTTAGCATTTTGGCACCAAAATAAAAAAATTTCATGTATTCATTATAAAAATAAGGATTTTTTTTTTTTTTTGCATTTTTGCAAATTTTTCACCAAATTGCAAAAATACAATGTATTTTCGCGAAAATTTTCTTGGAGTCGAAAATGTCATTTTTGATGCGAAAATGACTGGTGAAAGTTTGTGAGCAACACTGGTCCCAAACAACAAATTTTTTTTTTAAAGTGTTTTTCTCCCGTAGAACCCAAAGCGCATAAGCTTGTCTCAGATCAGTACAAAGTGATGTGTTACAGGGGAAAAAGTAATGTGATTGTTGATAGTGTTGATTAAAACATGTCCAGGGTTGGAGCTGTCTTCTTGACTAAGTTTGGAAAGGCATTCCAAAGGGTAGGGACAGCATGACTGAAAGCTCCGCCTCCAAAGGTGTTTAATTGGACTCTAGGGGTGGTCAAGTTATTGGATCCTTTTGATCTGAGGTTGTGGGAGATATGCCGCAGTTGCAACAATTCCTTCAGGTACCCAGGGCCTAGATTGTGTAGGGATTGGAATGTTAGCATGCCAGTTTTGTAGAGCATTCTCCATTTTATGTGTGGCCAGTGTAGTGAGCAAAGGATTGGTGTCATTTGGCAATGTCAGGTTTGCTTGTTAACAGTCACGCGGCAGCATCCTGTACTAGCGGCAGGTGGTGTAGGTCTTTATTTGGAAGGCCTGCATAGACGGCAATGCAGTTATATGTGAAAATGAAATCCCAAGTTCACCGTCCCAGATTTTTTTTTACTGTAAAAAAAAAACTCTCAAATTCAGAGAACATACATTTAAGATGTGTTTTTTTCCCCTCAGAGTATTATGCACTATAAATGATTTTTTTCTATATTGCTATTACTTACAGTAGGTAATAAAAATCTGACAGCTCTGACAGGTTTTGGGCTAGTCCATCTCCTCGTACGGGATTCTCAGCACTTACTGAATGATAGTTGCTCAGTCCATCTGCCAAGATAGTGTGCAAAGTAGTATAGATGGTCGGCTGGGGCGTCTTTGTATAAATCCTTTCCAGAAAGTCAGAGGCAGATTAACAGCTCAGGAGCCTGTAGGCACAGTCATTCTGGCACCCTAAGCTCCGCCCCTCAACTCAGGCCACATCCCCATAGTAGGTAGGCTTCCCTCCTCCCCTAACTAGGAAGCCAGATCCCCCACCACCAGCACCACCACCAAGTATAGGGAGCAAGATTTTCCCCCTCCCCAGTATCAGCCCCCGAGCACCTTTTCAGTAAGGGGTCCTTGGGTTAGACTCCCTAACACTGCTACTGTTTACTGTGCACCCCTAGTGGTTGCAGCTTTGAGTCCGCCTGGAGAAAAGCACAATATAAATGTTATTTGTTGTCATGTGTAAAACAACCATGGAAGAAGTCGTACATTTTTGCACATCTTTACAAGATTTCCCTACTGCATGTGCATGACAATGCAATCTTCATGGCAGCACAATCAGACACACACAGCACCGCATCTCTTCGTGAAGCATCTGGGCCACCATACATTTTAGATTGTTGTCTGAGAACCACCTAGCATGTGTTTGAAGCTTTAGATATTGGTGCAGACATTACATATTATTATTATTATTATTATTGCTATGGATCTTCCGTGGGGCTTATGGAAGGAATTGTATAGCGAGGGACAGTCAGCCACATGACTATGTAGCGACATGACTATGTACTCTGTAAAGTGCTGCAGGAGATAACAGTGTGACAGTATAGAAATACATAATAATATCAACATAGTAGGAGATTAACTATGACTACAGTAGGGATTATAGTGTGAGCTGAGCTCCTCTGAGGACAGTCAGTGACATGACAATGTACTCTGTAAAGTGCTGCAGAAGATGTCAGTACTACATAAATACAGAATAATAATATGGAAGGACATTAGACTATGACTATGGTAGGGATTCGATTGTGAGCTCCTCTGAGGACTGTCAGTGACATGACTATGTGATCTGTAATGTCCTGCAGAAGATGTCAGTACTACATAAATACAGAATAATAATATGGAAGGACATTAGACTATGACTATGGTAGGGATTCGATTGTGAGCTCCTCTCAGAACAGTCAGTGACATGTCTATGTACTCTGTAGAGCGCTGTGGAAATGTCAGTGCTATATAAATACACAATAATAATCTCCATATTTAGTAAATTAATAATCACCTTGTCGTGCCAAAACCTATAGCAGTCATCAACACGATCTCTGCTCCAAAAATCACCTCAGGTAGTCGAGCTAATGAGAGCTGCTTTCTGATTGGTTGCTATGGATTACCACACGACTTTACCCTTTGCACCGTGTAATTAAATAAACCCCTACGCTTGATCAATGCCAATTATTTTAACATTTTCTCTGACATTTCAAAACACGGGTATTTTGATCAATTCTCTTTAAAATCAAATATTTCTATGTCATTCCATCATTTTTCATTTATTTATTTATTTTTTGCTTTGGTTTTATTACGGAGCCATTTTTTTCAGAGGTTTAACGGTTCAGGTCAGGTCGCCGCTTGAGGAGGGCCTATCATGGCGGATTACTGTAAAAGGTCAGGAACGACATTAAAAGCAAGAAGTCTAAAAGTGCGTCAATTAGGCACACAGAGGCATTAATCCCTTCACTGCCAGGGGGAAGGATGCTGGGAGAAAGGATCGGCCGTCTTCGCAGGTTAAACAAACACGACTACATTACAGCGGCTTTTTCCGCCTCGCATACCATTAGAAAGACACGTAGAAAAATATATAAACGCCGCGGCAGCACAAACAAAATAAGAATTGCAAATTGGGCGCTGGGAAGATTTACAGGCAGTGCAAGGCCTTTCCCGTCCTGCTGCATTGTGTATTATGAGGAGAAATTCTTTATGGCGAGAAAAGAAAAATGTTTGTTTTATTAGGAGAACATGAAAGATGGGAAAAAATAGATGAATATCAGAGTACTTTGTTATTCGGGTTGTATGGGTAATTCCATATGGTACGCTGTGTGGTGTTCTGTCGCGTCTTGCTCCTCTGCTAATTCCAGGGCCGTTTCCAGGGCTGGTTGTAGACTTTTTGCCACCTGAAGAATACATTGTGAGGGTGCTCCCCCTTGACATGTGTGTGCAAAGCCGGACCAAAGAGGGGAAGACACATCTGGCTGTGCATTGCAGGCAGTGACACTATGCTTACCTCCCTCTGCTTCCTCCAAGACAGCATCTCCTCCCTGCTGGCCCTCAGCATCTGGTCCCCAGCCACCTCTCCCCTCCTAACACTAACCTCCACTCTCTCCTCTCCTAACACTAACCTCCACTCTCTCCACTCCTAACACTAACCACCCTCTCTCCCTTCCTAACACTAACATCCACTCTCTCCACTCCTAACACTAACCTCCACTCTCCCCTCCTAACACTAACCTCCACTCTCCCCTCCTAACACTAACCTCCACTCTCTCCTCCTAACACTAACCTCCACTCTCTCCTCCTAACACTAGCCTCCACTCTCTCCTTCTAACACTAACCTCCACTCTCTCCTTCTAACACTAACCTCCACTCTCCCCTCCTAACACTAACCTCCACTCACTCCTCTCCTAACACTAACCTCCATCTGTCCCTTCCTAACACTAACATCCACTCTCTCCTCTCCTAACACTAACCTTCCCCTCTCCCTTCCTAACACTAATCTCCCCTCCTAACCAGTGGCATAGCAATAGGGGTTGCAGAGGTAGCAACCGCATTGGGGCCCTTGGGCCAGAGAGGCCCCGAAGAGTCCACCCTCTATCACAGTATTAGCTCTATATTGGTCCTGTGATGGTAATAATCACTTCTATAGATTCTTTTTTTGAATATTAGTAATCCTTAACACACTGTTCCCCACCGCCTTCTTGCAACTCTGACACTGTGGTTGTCCTTGGCAGGTTTTGGTACACCATATCAAATGTAAAATTTGCACCGGGGGCCCATAGCTCCTAACACTACCCCCCCCCCCCCCGCCCCCTCTCCCATCCTAACACTAATCTCCCGTCCTAACACCTCTCATCTCTACAATCCTAACAATAACCTCCCCCCTCTCCACTCCTAACACTTACCTCTGCCTCACCCTTCCTAACACTAACCTCCTTCCTCTCCCCTCCCCTCCTAACACTAGAATCCCGCCTCTACAATTCTAACAATAACCTTCCCCCTCTCCACTCCTAACATAACCTCCCCCTCTCCACTCTAACACTAACCTCACCCCTCCACTCCTAACACCAATGTCCACCCTCTCCAATCCTAACACTAACTTCTGCCTCTCCCCTCCTAACACTAACCCCCCTTCTCCTCTCCTAACACTAACCTCCCCCTCTCCACTCCTAACACTAACCTCTGCCTCACCCTTCCTAACACTTACTCCACCCCCTCTCCCCTCCCCTCCTAACACTAGCCTCCCGCCTCTTCAATTCTAACAATAACCTTCCCCCTCCACTCCTAACACTAACCTCCTCCTCTCCACTCTAACACTAACCTCCACCCTCTCCAATCCTAACACTAACCTCCACCCTCTCCAATCCTAACACTAACTTCTGCCTCTCCCCTCCTAACTCTAACCCCCTTCTCCTCTCCTAACACTAACCTCCCCCCTTTTTACTCCTAGCACTAACCTCCACCCTCTCCCCTCCTAACACTTACTCCACCCCCTCTCCATTCCTAACACTTACTCCACCCCCTCTCCATTCCTAACACTAACTTTACTCATCGCTATTGACTTCAATACCAATCTGAGCGCCACATGCACAACAAATTGACGTTCAGCTATAAGATAGCAGAGCTCCCCTACTGGCTACTTAACTAAAACTGCAAAAATGATATTTTACAGCGATAATTTACGAAAGTGGGAAAAAAACATGGAAAAACGACATTTTTACAGTGAAACCGCACCAAAAAAAATAGATCTTTACTGCAAAAATTCTGGAAAATTGCTAAAAACTAGAAAAGTTTTTCGCTCATCACTAAAATAAATACCATCGTGGCTTTTCCGTGGGGGTGGTGTGGTGGGGGGTCTACACCCCCCTTGACTTGGAGTGAACGAGAATGTGTGGAAAGGACGCATGGGTATGGATATGAGAGTTTTGGCGTTATAGTGAGATGAGAGGCTCCGAAGAGGGGAATTGGCTGGACTCAGGGGGGTAAAGTAGCGGGGGTTGCAGGAGTAATAATCCTCTTGATGAATTACATAGAAGACTGGTGAGATGTTTGGGTTCTCTTAAGACTTTAGGATCGAAGAAAAAAAGAGAAGGTAACTCCTCCTATTCAGGGATGAGCAGAAACTACGCCAGTGCGAATTTACGCATCCTAGTTCATATCTACACATCGTAGTTTGCAGGTGAAGTTTCAAAACTACGCTTACGAATTTACGTGTAGCGAAGTACCGCTATGCGTAGCTTATGCCCACTATGCGTAGTTAACAAGTGTCTTGCGTAGTGAACTACGAATGCGTTACTCGTCTCTATTTTTCCGTGTACAGTTGTTTGCTTACAAATTTACGCATTGGAAAGGGGAATGTACGCTGTGGGGTGCTACCCACACTCAGGGGGTCTTGAGTGCAGAAATAGGAATACTTCCAGCAGGTTCAAGTGCAAGCAGGCCAATGCCTGTGCTTTATTAGCTAGTTGCTCAGCAAAAAAAATAAACAAACCCAAAATAAATCCTAGCCGTCTGGCTCCTAAACACCTCACTAGGTAATGCTAACTAGTCTAAACAAAAAACAGTCTCTTTTTTAGCAACAGGAAACAAATGCAGAGCAACTTACATTAGCTGTAATTTCTCATCAGCACACAGCAGGCCAAGGGCTCCTTTCCTCTCAGTCTTCAGTGTCAGACTGAATCCAGAGCCCCCACCCAATCACAGACCTGCTAAACTAAATAACTCACCTGTGTAACACAGGCTGAACACATCCCGGAATGGACCGGATGGCCAGGGAACCCACCCTGCTCTTCCCTGGCCAACTCCAGGACCCTAACTGGATTTCCTTTTTCCACATAACTTGCAGATAAAAGAAAATCTACACTTTCCTGGAGTTTTTAGAAAATACAGCGCTGGAGTCTGGGTGAAATATAAACCCCCTCCCAGACCCTTTCTGTAAAGCACTGTGACACCTTGTCACATATCCCCCCCCTCTGTTCGAGCCTGTGGGGTCGGACACTGTTCCCAACCATACAATATGTTCGAGACAGAGCGTCAGCATTGGCTTGTAGTTTTCCTGCTCTGTGTTCAACTGAAAAACTAAAGTCTTGTAGGGACAAAAACCAGCGAGTTACCCGTGCATTATTGTTCTTGGCTTGAGACATCCAAGTTAGGGGGGAATGATCTGTCACCAACCGAAACTGTCGGCCAAGCAAATAATACCGCAAAGCCTCCAGTGCCCACTTAATGGCAAGGCACTCTCGTTCCACGATACTATAGTTACGCTCAGCTGGGGACAGTTTCCTACTCAGATATATAACGGGGTGCTCTTCCCCATGCACTGCTTGTGACAGAACAGCCCCTAAACCCACATCAGAGGCATCCGTCTGAACCACAAATTCTTTTTTAAAATCGGGTGCAATCAAAACTGGCTCACTGCATAGGATCAACTTAAGTTTGCTGAACGCGAGGTCTGCACCCTTATTCCAGGCGATTCCCCCTGAGCTTTTCCCCTTAGTTAGATCTGTAAGTGGAGCAGCCACAGTGGCAAAATCTGGGATAAACCTTTGGTAGTACCCAACCATACCCAAGAACGTTCTGACCTGTTTCTTGGTGTGAGGTTGGGGCCATTCTTTAATCGCTTGCACCTTCTGGGCTTGTGGTTTAATGAGACCTTTCCCAATAATGTAGCCCAAATACCGGGCTTCCTCAAGGCCTATGGCACATTTCTTTGGGTTAGCTGTTAACCCAGCTTGTCGGATTGAATTTACCACTGCTTGAACCTTGGGTAAGTGACTCTCCCAGTCCTGGCTAAATATAACCACATCATCTAAGTAAGCTGATGCAAATTGTTGGTGTGGTCTGAGGACTTCATCCATTAACCTTTGGAATGTGGCTGGGGCCCCATGCAACCCAAACGGCATTCTAACATATTGAAACAGGCCCTGTGGGGTGACAAATGCCGTCTTTTCTCTAGCTGCTGGTGTAAGCGGAATCTGCCAGTAACCCCTGGTTAAATCTAGAGTAGTAATGTATCTTGCCGGGCCCAACCTCTCAATTAGTTCATCCACCCGTGGCATGGGGTACGCATCGAACTTCGAGACGTCATTTAGTTTCCGAAAATCGTTGCAAAACCGTAACGATCCATCAGGTTTCGGCACTAACACGATGGGGCTGCTCCACTCACTATGGGACTTTTCAACGACACCTAAGTCCAACATTCGTTGCACCTCCTCAGCCACTGCCTGTCTGCGGGCCTCCGGTATCCTATATGGTTTCAACCGGATGCACTTTTGAGGGTCCGTGACAATGTCATGTTCAATGACATGGGTACAACCAGGTTTATCCGAGAACACATCAGAATTCCTAAGGAGGAACTCCCTTACTTCCTGAGCTTGGGGACCCGTCAAAGCTTCAGATACTTTTACATCAGGGATTCCTCCCTGCTGTGGGATGCTGAGCAACTTAGCCGCCATAGCAACTGGTGGCTCCTTCCAGGCTTTTAACAGATTTACATGATAAATCTGTTCCTTTTTTCGCTTATTGGGCTGGTAGACCTTGTAATTTACATCATTAACTCTTTCTACAATTTCATAGGGCCCCTGCCATTTTGCTAGAAACTTACTTTCTGCGGTGGGCACAAGAACCAATACCCGATCCCCTGGGTGAAAAACCCGAAGTCTGGCATCCTGATTATAAACGCGGCTTTGAGCCTCCTGAGCCTGTCTCATATGTTCTCTCACGATTGGCATCACTGCTGAAATGCGGTCCTGCATCTGTAGGACATGCTCCACCACAGACCGATGGGGAGAGGGCTCTTCCTCCCAGGACTCTTTAGCTATATCCAAGAGTCCCCGAGGATGTCGCCCATACAAGAGCTCGAATGGGGAAAAACCAGTGGAAGACTGGGTTACCTCGCGCACAGCAAACAACAAGTAAGGTAACAGACAGTCCCAATCCTTCCCATCTGCTTCGACCACCCTTTTCAGCATCCCTTTGAGAGTTTTGTTAAAGCGTTCAACCAAACCATCAGTCTGAGGGTGGTAGACTGATGTCCTTAGTTGCTTTATCCCAAGTAGCTTGCACAAATCTCTCATTACTTTCGACATGAAAGGTGTCCCCTGATCTGTTAAGATCTCCTTGGGGATACCAGTTCTGGCGAACATATGAACTAGTTCCCTAGCAATTAGCTTCGCTGAGGTGTTTCGCAGAGGTACAGCTTCAGGATATCTGGTGGCATAGTCTAAAACCACTAGGATGTATTGATGTCCCCGTGCCGATCTTACCAGGGGTCCTACCAAATCCATGGCAATTCTTTCAAAGGGTACCTCTATAATGGGCAGAGGCACCAAAGGACCCCGGTAATGAGGGGCAGGGGACGTCAATTGACATTCTGGGCAAGACTCACAATAGCGCCTAACCTCTGCAAACACCCCAGGCCAATAAAACCTCCTCAGAATTCTTTGTTGAGTTTTTTCTGTAGCAAGGTGACCCCCTAGTGGATTCTTATGGGCCAGATCCAGTACCACCCTGCGGTGTGACTGAGGTACGACCAGTTGCTCAACAACCTCCCCATTTAAATTATCTACCCGGTACAGAAGGTCATGGTTAACTGCAAAGTGGGGAAAAACTCTCTCAAGATGCCCAGACTGTGTTTTCTCATCAATCACAGTCACATTCTCCCAGGCTCTAGCTAAGGTAGGGTCCTGTAACTGGGCAGTGCCAAACTGGTCTCGGGAGCATTCCAAATCTGGCAGGTTAACGTCTTCCTGTGTCACCAGAGTCTCCCCTGATGTTTCTGCAAACACCTCTAAAGGGAAATCATCAGGCTCCGGGGGAGCTACTTTTGGAGTTGGGACTTCATCCCTCACATAGTCAAACTCTGCTTTTGAGTCTCCTTCTAGGAAAACACCTGTGCTGGCAGAGTCCAGAGACTTAGCTTCCCACAACTTCCAGAACAGTGGGAAATCACGTCCCAGGATAACACTGTAAGCTAGAGCCTCAGATACAGCCACAATATGAAAGGCAGACCCGACATGGGTCTCAAATTCCACTATGGCTGTTGGGTAGGTCTTCACATCCCCATGGATGCATTGAACTGTAACCTGCTGTCCCAGGATCTGGTTTGTGTCCATCAATTTGGCATCTATCAGCGTGACCAGACTCCCAGAATCCAGCAGCGCCTGTACTGCCTTGCCTCCAACTTTAACAGCAGCCATATGTGTGCCTGTGGTAGAGAGAAATGCTGGGCGAGCAAAGAATGACACTCGCCGAGCTGTGTCACATTCCATGGGCTCAGCAGTGGAAGGGCAGTTGGCGGCTATATGCCCAGGCTGTCGGCAGCGCCAGCAGGTAGGTAGTCCGGACGAGCTTGGGGCTGTAGCAGCTGCGGAACCCCCTCTTTCAGGCTGCAGTCGACCACTCCGGAACCCCCGAGCTCCAGCATACCTGTCTGTTGCCCCGGGCAGCCTCTTCTTTGGCCCTTGACTTTCTGACTGTCTGTCTCCTGCAAGATACCCTTCTGCAGCTAGATATCGTTCGATCATCTCAACCATTTGATCTGCAGTCTGTGGATCTGCGTGGCTGACCCATTTTCTCAAGGTGTGTGGTAGTGCTGTGAGAAAACGATCCATGGTCACACGCTCGACAATCTGTGGTGCTGTCAGGGTTTCTGGTTGTAGCCATTTTCGTACCAGGTGGCAGAGGTCATGCATTTGAGACCTGGGAGACGTGTCAGTTTGATACGACCACCGATGAACTCGCTGAGCCCTTACTGCTACAGTAACGCCCAGTCGGCAAAGAATCTCCTTCTTTAATTTATCGTAATCATGTGCACTTTCAGGAGTCAAGTCAAAATACGCCTTCTGTGACTCTCCAGTTAGAAATGGAGCAACCAGGCCTGCCCACTGAGTTTTGGGCCAATCCTCCCGCAGAGCTGTGCGTTCAAACGTATGGAGAAAGGCCTCTACATCGTCATGAGGGGTCATTTTCTGCAGGAAATGGCTTGCTCGTACAATCCCTGGGGTAACACCTCCGGATAGATTTTCCTGACTTCTTTGAGACAACTGCTGCAGAACTTCTTTCAACGTTTTTCGGTCCTGCTCCGCTGCCTCAGCTAGTGCGGCTGTTGCTTCAGCATATACTTGTCTGTCCCTTTCAGCCGCTTGTGACTGGGCTAGCCTGTCCCTCTCGGCTGCATCCGACAGAGCTGAAATCTGTGCACTGAGAAGGCGGACTGTCTCCAGATGAGCTTCCTGGTGCCTGACATTCGCATCTTGGAGTGCCTGCTGCTGTCTGTCACTGGCTTCTTGAAGCCGAGAATTTGTCTCTCGCTGCACATTGTTGGCTTCCTGCTGTGCTGCACTCAGTTGTGCTAAACGCAACACAAGATCCTCCATTTCAGGTGCATATAATTTGCATGCAAAAAAAAAAAATTTTTTTTTTTTTTTTTTTTTTTTTTTTTTTTTTACTGTCTTTACACCACGCTTCTGCAGTGATATTCGTTGCACACTGTAGCGGATCCTAGTGCCCTCATCCTCCACCAATTGTGGGGTGCTACCCACACTCAGGGGGTCTTGAGTGCAGAAATAGGAATACTTCCAGCAGGTTCAAGTGCAAGCAGGCCAATGCCTGTGCTTTATTAGCTAGTTGCTCAGCAAAAAAAATAAACAAACCCAAAATAAATCCTAGCCGTCTGGCTCCTAAACACCTCACTAGGTAATGCTAACTAGTCTAAACAAAAAACAGTCTCTTTTTTAGCAACAGGAAACAAATGCAGAGCAACTTACATTAGCTGTAATTTCTCATCAGCACACAGCAGGCCAAGGGCTCCTTTCCTCTCAGTCTTCAGTGTCAGACTGAATCCAGAGCCCCCACCCAATCACAGACCTGCTAAACTAAATAACTCACCTGTGTAACACAGGCTGAACACATCCCGGAATGGACCGGATGGCCAGGGAACCCACCCTGCTCTTCCCTGGCCAACTCCAGGACCCTAACTGGATTTCTTTTTTCCACATAACTTGCAGATAAAAGAAAATCTACACTTTCCTGGAGTTTTTAGAAAATACAGCGCTGGAGTCTGGGTGAAATATAAACCCCCTCCCAGACCCTTTCTGTAAAGCACTGTGACACCTTGTCACAACGCATAGAAGAGTTCTCGGTGTAAGCATTTAAAAAAAAAAGAGGAACTTATGCGTAAAATTTTCTGCATGCGGGCATAAGCATCTGCATACACTGTGCTTCCCACTACACGTAATGGCATATTTTAACGCGTATTCTACGGAATGCATACGAAGCCGTAGTTTGGCGAAGCGTAATTGCATAAAACTACGCGTAGTTCCAGCGTAGGGAAGTTGGCTGACTACGACCATCCCTGCTCCTATTAAGGTTTAAAATATGTCCTTATGTATTCAACCGGAAGAGACTAAGAATTGTACCCCCCACTACCTAACACTATATATGTGAGAGTTGTGTATGTTTGTATTATGAGATGTATGTAAAATGTATTTTCTATAAATAAAGGAATCTAAAAAATAAATACATAAATAAATACCATCTATAATATGTGCATCAGCAGCTATTCTCACCAGTGGCGTACCTACCATAAGGCTGCAGGTGTTTCCATGGCTAAGGGTGCCGCTGTGGTGCTCAGTCACTGTGTTCTTCCACCTGCGACCTTTTTTCATAGTTTGGGCAACATTCAGGAAAATAGCAGCAGGCAGTGCATGGGACTGTACTACTTCCTGCTCTAGGTATAGCACCCCTCCCTCTTCCTGTCCATTGGGCAATATGTTTCCTCGCTCTCTACACACAGCCTGCAGTGAGTGAATGTGCAGAGAAGCAGGGTGAGTAGAGAGAATGATTGCTGTGCTGCAGCTGGGACGTTAGCAGAAAGAGGTGGAAGGATTTGTTTAGTGCTTAAAGGGATACTGTAGGGGGGTCGGGGGAAAATGAGTTGAAGTTACCCGGGGCTTCTAATGGCCCCCCACAGACATCCTGGACCCGCGCAGCCACTCACCGATGCTCCGGCCCCGCCTCCAGTTCACTTCTGGAATTTCTGACTTTAAAGTCAGAAAACCACTGCGCCTGCATTGCCGTGTCCTCGCTCCCGCTGATGGCACCAGGAGCATACTGCGCAGACCAAAGACCTTACTGGGCTTGTGCAATGACATCAGCGGGAGCGAGGATGCAGCTGCGCAGGCGCAGTGGTTTTCAGACTTTAAAGTCTGAAATTCCAGAAGTGAACCGGAGGCGGGGCCGGAGCATCGGTGAGTGGCTCCGTGGGTACAGGATGTCTGCGGGGGGCCATTAGAAGCCCTGGGTACGCTCAACTCATTTTCCCCTGACCCCCCTACAGTATCCCTTTAAGAAGTTGCCTGTCATTATTAGCCATGTGCACTTGCTGCTGTAATACCAGAGTGACCTGGACTATTGAATATTTATCCCGATCAGAGCAATTAATCAATAGTGCAGGGCAGTCTGCTGTTGCAGAAGTCAGTGGAACTGACATTTTCTGTAGCACTGTATAGAGAACAGAATTAAATTACAGTTAGCTCCGTCCACATCCTGATGACTCATTTTCCCTAAAAATGTGCAGCGACATGCTGGGTGCCCCAACCCGTCAACCCTCCCATCAAAAAAATTGTTTTTTTGTTTTTTTTTGGGGGGGGGAGGGGGGGGTCTGTAAATAATCAGCACCAGGTGTTAAATTCCCTAGGTATGCTATTGATTCTTACACTTGTTTACATCTAAATTTGCATGACTAAAAAGGCCATCACCTGCTCAAAAAAGACGAAATTAACATGCTGCATCCTTTACATGGATGAAGCACATCAGTGTGAACCTCAATTCCTACACATTATTCATAGAGATCCAGGTGTGAAGAAGCCTTGGTAATTGAATCCAACCCTCGATCTCCTCCAGTCTGCTCCATCTTATATTACCGCGTATCACAGCTCTGCTCACCAAGTCATGAAATAAGCCTGGCGCTGTAGCACAATATATACAGCATCGGGTCATTTTACAGACGAGTCCCTTCATGCACTTGTGCATGCGTAAGAGTAATTCATCCGTGCAATCTAGGATTTCCTTTACACAACTTTTGTTCCACAGCGTTTCTCTCTCTCTCTCTCTCTCTCTCTCTCGCCCTCATATTTTTGACAAGACATCATCCTTGTTGAAAAAATAAAATTGTTACCTTCAGATGCTGTGGCTTGGCGGAGTTCCCACTTCATTCTACAGCGCTGAAAACAAGTAGATCAGGTGACAAGTGAAACATACAAACACTGAGGTTGGCTGCAGGGAATTCTTATCCCTGCAATGGTAAGGTCACCGCTCTCGGTGCACAGAGGAGTTGTTCTGTAGAGGGAGCTTGTTGTGTTGTGCTTTTAACCTCAGGTTATCAAAAGCCGTCAAATACCGAAGGTTTGTGCTGCTGTTTCCTATGGGAATGGTACTGTGTGTCAGTCCATCAACAGACGTAAAGTGAACCTGAAGCGACATTAAAAAAAAACGTAAAGACTTAAATGCATAAGAAGAGGGAAGGCTCTAGGTCAGGGGTGTCAAACTAAAATGCAAAGTGAGACAAAATTGTACACTAGGACGGACCAACCTCATTGTCTACTGGCCACTTTCCTTATAAAGTTCCCAGGTGTCTAATGCCCCCCTTCCAACCGCTATACAGGTCACTGGCGTCTAGTGGTCCCCCCTCCCCTAGACAGTTCCCTGGTGTCTAGTGACCACCCTCCCCTAGACAGTTTCCTGATGTCTAGAGGCCCCCACCCTCCCATAGACAGTTCCCATGTGTCTAGAGGCCCCCACCCTCCCATAGACAGTTCCCTGATGTCTAGAGGCCCCCACCCTACCATAGACAGTTCCCCGATGTCTAGAGGCCCCCACCCTCCCCTAGACTGTTCACTGGTGTCTAGAGGCCCCCCAGCCTCCCCTAGACAGTTCCCTGGTGTCTAGAACCCCCCCCCCCCCCCACACACACACACACACACACAATTCCCCTAGACAGTTCCCTGATGTCTAGAGGCCCCCACCCTACCATAGACAGTTCCCTGATGTCTAGAGGCCCCCACCCTCCCCTAGACTGTTCACTGGTGTCTAGAGGCCCCCCAGCCTCCCCTAGACAGTTCCCTGGTGTCTAGAACCCCTCCCCCCCCCACACACACACCTCCCCTAGACAGTTCCCTGGTGTCTAGAACCCCTCCCCCCACACACACCTCCCGTAGACAGTTCCCTGGTGTCTAGAGCCCCCCACCCTCCCCTATACAGCTCCCAGGTGTCTAGAGGCCCCCACCCTCCCCTAGACAGTTCCCTGGTGATTAGTGCTTTCCCCCTACCTCCCCCATAAGGCTTCCCAGGTGTTTTAGGGCTTCACCTCCAATATAGCTTCCCTGGTGTTCTAGAGTGGGCCAAAAATAATGCAAAGTGGGTAAACCACTAGAGAGCCAAATGTAGTGGCTCTGAGGGCCGGAGTTTGACATGTACGCTCTAGATCCTGTAGAGCCTTCCCAGTGTTCTCTCCATCCACAAGTACTTTCCCAATACACGTGAGTCCGCCAGAGCCGCATCATCCACAAAGCAACCTAGGCAGTGCCTGGAGAGACAATAGGGGCCTGGTGGACGCTACCCCCCACCAAATCTTACCAACATTGGGCACACCCTTAATATCCACTTGGCTTTTATTTGTATTTGCCTAGAGCCCCATTTCACCATAATCCGTTATTGGTGTCCGCACTTGTGCATGCACAGTATGGAAGTGCCCTTTTTCGTAAGCACTCAGCGGCATTTTGAATGGGGAATAACAGTGGAATGAGGGCACAGAGAGAGGACCAGTAAGGCTCTATGGCAGGGGTCTCAAACTCAATTTACCTGGGGGCCGCAGGAAGCAAAGTCAGGATGAGGCTGGGCCGCATAAGGAATTTCACAATCGCGGTGCATCGCCGCCTCTGTAAGAATAAGAAAAAAAATGAAAAAAATCATTATTTGTCAGTTTTCGGCCATTATAGTTTTAAAATAAAACATGCCTCCATAATTAAAACCCACGTATTGTATTTGCCCATTTGTCACGGTTATTTCACTGTTTAAATTATGTCCCTATCACAATGTATCGCGACAATATTTTATTTGGAAATAAAAGAGCATTTTTTTCCGTTTTGCATCCATCACTATTTACAAGCTTATAAAAAAAAATAGAGAGAAATATTTCATCTTTACATAGATATTTAAAAAGTTTAGACCCTTGGGTAAATATTTATGTGTTTTTTTTTTATAGTAATGCTTTTGTTTTTTTTTATTAAACATTTTATGTGGGCATTTTTGGGAGGGTGGGATATAAATAGTGTTTTATTTTGGGAAATATTTGTGTATTGTAATGTTTTTTTACTTTTACTTGTAGTTTTACTTTTTGGCCACAAGATGGCAATCTTGAGTTTGTTTACATGACGTCACTCTAAGCGTACAATGTAGCTTCCGAGAGAAGCTGTCGCTTTTTCAGCGGGGGAGAGGAATCAGTGATCAGGCACCATAGCCCGATACATTGATTCCGGGGCTACCGAATGCGCGGCCGGGAGTGCGCGTGCACGCGCGCGATCGGCCGCGGGAGCGCACGTTGTCTCCTGGACGTAGGTACTACGTCCTGGAGGCATAAATGGTTAATAGGCAAATGTGAGTTTCCTGGAAGATTTTTTGTATTTTACCTGTAAACATCCTGCACTTTCGCAAACAAAGGCAAGCAAGCAGCAGGAATACAGGTCCACTTTAAATAGTGACCGCCAAATCTCCCCTCTAGACAGCAATGCATTTAGACTTTGAGAGAGTCAAAATTGTATTTTAATGAAAGTTTATTGATCTTCTCGAAAACTGGGATCAAAATCAAATTGGGCAATTTCACCCATCACATCAAGCTGGTAGTTTAGATATTTCAGGAAAAATGATACACAATAAAAATAAAATAACATTTTGTTAACTAACATAGAGACAAGGAGTAAAAAGGACACAAAGTATACTACAAATCATGACTGCCCCAACAAAATTCTGATGAGCCCCCACCCCTTGCTAAGCTCCCCATCCCTGTGGTGACCCCTATGTCCAGTGAGACCATCTGTGAGGGGTCATTTTACAAGCCTGGCCACCAGTGCTTACTCATGTGTACTCACATAACTACCTGACTATAGCAGTGTGGTCACATGACTACCCCTACCCATAACAGTGTGTGGTCAATGACTACCTGACACCTATAACAGTGTGGTCATATGACTAGCCACACCTATAACAGTGAGGTCACATGACTACCCGCACCCATAATTAGGGGGGGGGGGGGCAATGATTTTTATAAATTTGATGTATAATTAATTTTTTATTATGGCATATACTCGCATATAAGCCGACCCGTGTACAAGCCGAAGTACACACTTTTTCCTCAGAAACCAGGAGATAGTGATTGACTCAGATATAAGCCCCCTCCCCTATATAGCCCCCTCCAAAGTAGTCAGATGTGCCCCAAGGATGATACAGCTGTATCTCAAGATTCCACTAGATGGTGTTGTAGATAGAAACACAGCGAATGCCACACAGGAAGAACATCTGATCACCGCTAACACATTGCTTGTACGCTCCGTTCCACAAGCCAGGGGTCACAGGTAGTCTTGAGCAGTGCACTCTGCACACCATGTTGCAGGGTGATGGGGCCACAAACATAGCAGTAAGCCAGCTGGCAAGAGCAGGATCACTAGTGCAGATCCTTACGCTCCTCTGCCAGTAACAAAACCTGCTCCACCATCCGTTCTGCTCCACTGACTCGCATATAAGCTGAGGGGGTAACTTTTCAGCATATTTTTATTTTGTGCTGAAAAATTAGGCTTATACGCGAGTATATAAGGTATCTGAAAAATAGAGTTTAATCCCGCTTTAAGGCTTTACATATGGCTCGCTCATATCATATTTCTTTCAGATTCCATACTTGACACTGCTTGTCACAATTCCTATTGATGCGAGTGCTAGATATGGCCATGGTAACTACCCAGAATCCTTTGCGCAGACATCAGATCGGGTTGTTTTAGGCGTGTCAGCATGCAGCGATTGCAACGCAGCTCTTTATGATCATTATTGAGAGGTTTATGTTAATCTTTGAAAAATACACCAGTTGAGACTCTACCCACCTCGGTATCACAAGCAGTAAATGCACAGCGAGCGTCAGAGAACGGACAGGCACATTGATTGAATGAGACAGTAGGTCAATGCAGGTGTATGCCGGTAATGTGATTGAAAATACATGCCGTTTCTGGGACACAGCACATAATGGTCTTGTACATGTAAATGTGATTGCTGGGCTCGCCTGCAGAAAAATGAAAGCTATGAAGAGCTAGCTGGAGAAATAACATACGTACGCAGATATATGTAGAATACACCAAGCTATGATATATATGGCGGGGAGGGAATCGTGCCAATAAATAAATGGAAAGCAGGTAACTGCTAAGAAGCCACAATGCAGGAGGAGATAAAAAAAATTCATGGATATAAAGTACACTATGAAATACTACAAACACTTAGGGCCTTATTCACTAACTGGTGCTAACCTAGTTAGCATGCCTAAAGGCTTTGGACGTGCTAACTAGGGTGCTAAGTAGTTAGCACGCACCAAGCCAAATCAGATCGCTCGCAAAGTATCCAAGCCCGGTGCGCGCAAAACAAAACGGCGCATCCAGTGCGCCTATAATGGTCCATTGGGTGCACCCTAAACGTTGCACCCAATGCGCCGTTATAGGCGCATCGGGTACGCTGTTTTTGTTGCACCTGGTGCTACGTTTCATGCGCACAGGGCAGCGCTAAACTTTGTGCGCGAACACAAAACTTAGCGCGCAAGTGCTAATTAGCGCACGCAAAGTAAGTTTAGGCGTGATAAGGGGCCTTTCACAAGCGTGCTAACAGTTAGCACCGCTTTGTGAATCAAGTCCTTAAAGTGAACCCGAGGTGAAAATAAACTGATGAGGAAAACAATCAAGGCCAGATTTCAGGCAAGGCCACAAAGGCCATGGCCTAGAGCACCAGGAAAGCAAGGGGCGGGCTGTGGGCAGCAGGGTGGCAGTTAGCCTGCCGAGCATTCATTTTGCTATACAGAGCTTGCACATAGTGGTGGGAGGCTACCTACAGCGAATGGGCACTTACAGTGATCTCTGCGCTGCCTGTCACTCACTGAATGTGCCTCTTGCCAAGGAGCTTACAATCTAATTCCTGCCATCATGTCACTAACTGTCCTCAGAGGAGTTAATAATGTAGAGAAGCTTGAACAGAGGCGCCAGAATAGAGTAAAAATGTTTATAAAACCGTTTAAAAAGGGTTGCAGTGGTGGGCTTACCTCCCCAACAAGTAAAACACAGACTGTGTTGATTAAAGTTTCAACAAAGATACCGTTTATTTAAATACTCCACAATGCAATGCGTTTTGCAGGTTCTATCCTGCTTCATCAGGCAATCAAAGGAGTAAAAACTAGTACAAGTCTGGGTCCAAGCCAAACACCTCTGTATCCTGGGGGTGCTTTGGTTGAGTTCAGGGTTGTACTTGGTTAATCAGGGAAAACTCTTTTATAAAATAATTTGTTTTTCATGGAAAATCCAGGAAAATTATATATAAGATAAAAAATGGTTAAGGAGAGTTAGGCTCTGTTCCCACTAGTGCGGATAAGGGAAATTTTTTGTCCATTCTCTGTTCCTTACTTACTGGTCAGTGAATGGCTCCCTGTTATACATGGGAGCCTTTCACACTTGTCACGCTGCCACGGATCCACGGGATCCATTGCAGTAAGTGGCATGCACTCCGCGATAATCCCGAGCAGGCGGATGGGTCTGCATCTGCCCCGGGCTATGCACATGGTTTCTACTCGCTCCCTGTATGGGAAGAAGCATAGGGGATCCCCATTGGGCTGCAAAAGACCAATGGGAATCCTCAGCAACAGGGAAAAGTCTCATTGGTTCATGGTGAACCAATCAAAATGTTCTGCTAGAGAAAATTGGCCTTATGCAGTCTATGGAGAGCCCCATGCTTCTGCTGGCCTCCAGGCTGGTTTAAGAGAGGGACTGAGCGGCCGCCATCGGCAGTGGGACAGGTGAGTGGCAATCGCTTCAGACGGCGAGCTGATGTGCATTCTGGGAAAACAGCCTTAATATAAGAGATAAGCTTTGCGGATCAGCCCCATCATGATGTCCCCCCCTGAAGACAGGGCTGGGCCAGTTCTATCTACAATTGAGTTCCGAGGCAAAAGTAACTTGGGAGCCCTCCTAGCAATGACAACCCCCCCAACCACACACACACGCTGTCTCCAAGCCGACTCCCGGGGCCCATCCCCTGTGCCGTAGCTAGGGAGCTATGGGCCCCGGTGCGAGTTTTACATGCCCCTCCCCCCCCCAAGCACTTTATATGTAACACTTGATGCGGTGCAACAAAACCTGCCAAGGTCATCCACAGTGTCAGAGGTGCAAGAAGGGGATGGGCAACAGTTTGCTAATGATTACTACTATTCAAAGCTTCTATAGAAGTGATTATTACCACCACAGGACCAATAAACAGCTAATACTTTGGTTGAGGAAGGGCCCCAATGCGGTTGCTACCTCTGCACCCCCTATTGCTATGCCCCTGCCCATCCCACTGCACTCCCAGCCACACAAAATCATTAGGTGCCCATATGTTCCCAAAAGCATTGTTGGAGACCTCGTTATTCCTCTCCTCCTTTACCTTACAAATCCAGAGTGTAAACACATTGGGGACTTGCCTAATCCAGGCAGGACACAGGAGACAGCACTATGCTCTACACTCCGGACTTCCCCATACGGCACCTCTCTTCCTCATTCCCTGCAGGCATGTATGGGGTCATCATAGCTGCAGGGGAGGGGATACACATGTTGGAGGCCCCTATAGGCTCTTGGGCAATTGCCCCCTTTGCCTCTATGGAAGCGCCGGCCCTGCCTGGAGATCTCTAGATATGCTGTGGTAAATAATTCCCAAAGTATTAAAGCTCAGCTTCCGTCTTTATAAATGAGATGGACCTAATAGTATTCTATGTAACTGTACAGAGGTAAATGGTAGCATCTAAGTTGAGTAACTACATTTGAAAAGTGTTTGCAAAACCGTTTATGTTATAAAAAAAAAAAGATTATTCTCTCATTGGATATTTTTTCACAGACTGAAAAGTTCATAAACAAATTATAGGATCATAAAATGTGTGATGATGTCTGTTCTAACAAGTTTAACAGGGCTAGTGTGATCACTTATAGGTAATAGGACAGGGCTTACTAGAGCTTAATATGTAACTGGATTTTGCAAAAGGGATTTAAAGGACATCTGTAGTGCAAGGGCTATGGAGGCTGCCATATTTATTTCCTTTTCAGCAATACCAGTTGCCTGGCTGTCCTGCTGATCCTCTGCCTCTAATACTTTTAGCCATAGACCCTGAATAAGCATGCAGCAGATCAGGTGTTTCTGACATTATTGTCAGATCTGACAAGATTAGCTGCATGCTTGTTTCTGGTGCTATTCAGACACTACTGCAGCCAAATAGATCAGCAGGACCGCCAGGCAACTGGTATTGCCTCAAAAGGTAATAACTATGACAGCCTCCACATCCCTTTCATTTCAGTTTTCCTTTTACAGCAAACCTGTGTAGCAGTGGCGGCTTCAGCCTCAGCTAGTAAGCTGCTCCTGTGTGGACAAATCACAGACAAATCATTCCAGCCCTCAGCCTGTGTCTGACCACTTCACAAGCAAGGGAAGGGGGGAGAGACAGGAGAAAGTGAAAAACTGTGTGTGTAATTCCTTATCTTAGTAGCTAAGCATTGCTGCAGACTAGAGATTCTATTTTACAGTACAGGAAGTTTTGAATCAGGATAATACCATTTATTGGCTAATTTAAAAGAAAAACAGTAAGCTTTCAGCTAGTAAGCCTTTAGACCCCATCCCTTTTGACTGACAATGTTAGAACATACAATTAGAAGGCGGTAGAGAGGGTTTTTTTTTTTTTTTTGCAAATATAATTGTCATCCAGATACATTCATTACAAGGGCTCTTGCAAGGATTGTGAAGTATTTATGGCAAATAGATAAGACCCTTGGTTTAGCTAACACCTCAATTCATAAAGCATTCCCGCATGCGGAAATGCTGAAAACAGTTTACTTTACCGACCACATAGCAAAATCTGTATTCATTAAGGCTTTTTCCGCATGAAAAGCCGACATTCGCGAGCAGAGTGATAAATCACCGCCTTGTGCGGTGACTATCTTAACAAAAGTAACAAATGTCAATTCATAAAGATTAGAGGAAGCGGTATGCGGACGGGGATTACCGCTACCTCTGATGTGGCGAGAAGCGTGCGGAATACATTGCAGTGAATGGGACAGACCTCCCAAGCAGCAGCAGAGAGAACACCGCACGGAGGGACTCGGCCAGCTTCTCCTGTTTCCGCATGCCTACCGACAGCCTAATGCACTCCTATCACAACTAGAAACATTTTTATGAATGACCACCCAGAAGGCTGAAATACCGACAGCGGTGTTTCCCCGCACGGATTTACCTTACCGACAGCACTTTTATGAATCGAGGCCATTGACTCAGACACACATGGAGAGTTTTTACAGACCCTATCCTGTTCAGTGTACTCTGCAGGAGCCTGGAAAATGTTAACTGTATGTTACTGAGCAGGAGGGCGCTCAGAGAGGCACAGTGATTCCCAGGGGGGGATCCAGCGTGCCCCAGGGAGCAGAGGGGTAATGGCGGGGTGGGGGGGGGGGCTGTGCAGGGGGGCCCCAACCCTGCAGTTTGCCCCAGGGCTACAGGGCCCCTTACACCGGCCCTGCCTCCAGGGTAAAACGGTTGAGAAAGGCTGCCCTAATGAATTACATTCTCAAATGTATCACAGATGGCAGCATCTTTACTGCAGGCAAGGTGTATTACTGTGGGATGTTTGTGTGTTCCAAAGTGAGCAGACACTACACTTAGGTCCATATGCAATTCACTTTTTCACCTGAATTATCTCCTAGGAGATACTTTTCATCTTCTATTTAAACTAACTTTTCAGCATTTTACAGATGAAAAGGTACCAAAAAGTTGTTTAAAAAGTGCTATCAAATTTATTTTGTGTATTTTCTTGCTTGCTGGTGGCTTAAAAGGCATTTTATGACAAGCTGTGAAAATATCACCTAGGAGAAAACTCAGGAGAAAAAGTGAATTGCATGTGGCCCTTAGTCTCCCAGAGTCCTCTAGGGCAGAATGCTGTGACATCACAGCCTAGGCTAAGCAGCATCACTGGGAGGGTGGAGTTACACTCCAATTCACAGCAATATACAGTATACATATAGGAAGTGTTTCTGATGCTGAAACCAGGAGGATTGAAGAGACACTGTATTGGCATATAATGTAATGCAGTATATTTTTCAAGATACCCATTTTTATGGTAATTATCCTGGTTTCGGCAACAGAAATGCTTCCTTTGTGTATATATTGCTGTATATTGATGTATTCCCCTTGGAGAACATTTGACCTGAGGAAGTGGGAAGTGACCCACGAAACGGGTTGCTAGTGTTTATTAAACCTTTTGTCTTTAAAGGAAGCATCCGAGCTCCTAAAAAAATGAGATCTACTTACCCCGGCTTCCTCCAGCCCCTGGCAGCTGCTATGTCCCGCGCCGCAGCCCCGGTGTCCCAGGAGCCCCTCCATTTCAGATGCTGACCTTGCCAAGTCGGCATCTACTGTGCCTGCGTGAGCCCCGCTGGTGACCGCACTCGCGTGGTCTGGAGTGCTCTGCGCACAGTCTTCCCTCTCCTTAGGTAAGTATCTGTTTGTTTTTGTTTTTTTATTATTTTCGCTTCAGACTCCCTTTAAGGAACTGCAAAAGCGCAGAACACTCCCAACCACGGAGATCATGAGAGAGGGAGTTCACATGACTGGGACAGTATGGGCAACAGTCCACGACTGAGCCAAGTCATCAACTTTAGAATGCTGACAGCAGCACCACCGAGGGGAGCGGGAGGACGGTGAGGGAGCGGGAGGACGGTGAGGGAGCTGGTGGACTACAGGGGGCTGGAGGAAGCCCCAGGTAAGTAGAAATCCGTTGCATGAGTTCATCTCAGGTTTACTTCAGAGTACCTGAGCTGAAGCTGGGGTGCAGAATTAGATACTTACCTTAAGAGAGGGAAGCCTCAGGATCCTATTGATGCTTCCCTCCCTTCTCTGAAGTCCCCCATTGCTGAACGCGCCCCTCCGCAAGATTAGTGACAAGGCATTGTTGCTATTCCCGTCGGAGCCACACAGCTCATCTTCCTAGAAAAAGGGACTGCATAGCTCCCAACTGTCCCTCTTTTGCAGGGACAGTCCCTCTTTTGTACCCTGTCCCTCTGTACTTCTTTGTCCCTCTTTCACAACTCATGTACAGATGTATGTAAATACCTTTACATGTATTTTTATACTGATAAATGAGTTTAATTAACTTTAAAATGTATCCTAATACATTAAAGGTACTCTGAACAGTAGCTGGAATAAAACATTTCACTTACCCTGGGCCTCCTCCAGCCCACCGTAGGCTGCGGGGTCCCCCAGCGTCCTCCTGGCTCCTGTCCGTGTCCCAACACCTAGGCGGGTATCGGTTGATTCTTCCTGGATCTTCACGCTGGTCGTCATGACGCCGGCTGCTACGCGTCATCACGGTGGCCGGCGTTTGAAAACACATGCGCAGACCTGTCACGCCGGCCGGCATGATGACGCGTAGTGGCCGGCGTGATGACGACCAGCGTAAAGATCCAGGAAGAGGCGCCGACAACCGGCCCGGGTGTTGCCGGTAATGGGAGCTGCCGGAGGGACACGGAAAGGAGCCAGGAGGACGCCGGGAGACCTTGTTGCCTACAGTGGGCTGGAGGAGGCCCAAGGTAAGTTACATTTTTTATTCCAGCTACTGTTCAGTGTCCCTTTAAATTGATATATTTCTTATTTTTAGAGTCTAATATGAAGGAAAATGGACCAGGATGGAAAGGACCAGTGTGGTTTGAATCATAAAACAAGGTATTTTTTTATGAAATTGTCATAGTATGCAAAACTAGGGGTGTGTTGGGGCGTGATTAGGGGTGTGGCAGGGGCAGTGCTTAACCACTTAACGACCGCCTAACGCTGATAGGCGGCGGCAGGTCATAAGTGGTTTTGCATGGAGTTCGAGCGGCCTTTCCATGTCTGTTCACGGAAGGTGTCTCCGTAAACAGCCTGCGTCGCCTCCGATCGCGGCTCGCAGGCTAATTGTAAACACGTGGGGAAGAAATCCCCGCTGTTTACATCATATGGCGCTGCTGCGCAGCAGCGCCGTACAGGAGATTGGTGATCCCCGGCCTCTGATTGGCCAGGGATCACCGGCATCTGATAGGCTGAAGCCTATCAGAGGCGGCGCAGGACGCATCGCCGTCCTGTGCCGCCCATAGCAAGAGGGAGAGGGAGGGAAACAGAGGGAGGGCGGAAATCGCTGCGGAGGGGGGCTTTGAGAAGCCCCCCCGTAACAGGCAGATAGCCGGCGGCGATCAGACCCCCCCAGCAGGACATCCCCTAGTGGGGAAAAAAGGGGGGAAGTCTGGTCGCCCTGGCTGCAACGTGATCTGTGCTGTGGGCTGGAGAGCCCACGCAGCACCAATCACCAGAAAATGCCCCGGTCCTTAAGTGGGTCTCTTTTTCTGATCTCAAAAAAGTTGGGAGGTATGGGACTGTCCCTCCAAAAGAGGGACCTTTGGGAGCAATGACCACACTGTCCTTCCTCTATTCTCCAGCGAGCAGCAGCAGCCTCCTAAAAGCTGACCGGTTGATGTCAGTCGGAGGCTACTGAGCATGCGATCTGCACGCACCCTTATCGAGCTCCCGTTGCCGTGATTTTTACAGGGCGCTGCCGGCAGCGGCAATGCAGCGAGGAGGTGTGTGGCTGGGGAGCGTTGCGGGGGTCGACACTGCTTGTCGGAGGGTCTCGGAATGACGGCGAAGCCACAGGATGACTCCAGGGGGCTGCAAGAAGGCCCCAGGTAAGGTAACATTTTTTTTTTTAAATGTGGCTTTAGATTTCCTTTCAAGTAGAAGTTTTAATGGAAAAAAATAAGACAAATTTGTGAAAGGCAACAGCAGCACGTAAAATGTAAACAATTGCAGCCCAGAGAGATCATATAAGCAGAACAGCAGTGCAGAGATAGAGTGATTACAATCTAAACAATCACTGATCACAATCAGTTTCCTGATGCAGGAGTAGCAACACTTCATAAAGACAACTAAAAAATAGTGAGTTCTTTCAACTGTTTTATACTCACAGGAGCTCATCAGAAACGCAGTCATTTGAGATAAGCTCTGCAAGTGGCCATTTCATCTGCATTTTAAGGCAAGAAGCTGTGTCTGGAGCCCATAACGGTTTTAGGACCCATAGAGAAGAGAACAAATTGAAAAAGCAAGCTGAATAAAAATAAAAAAAATGAAAGCCTATTGCTATCTAAAAGTTAGTTCAGTTACATGGCGCCTGAGCTCCCTTTGTGGTTGTTAAGGCTAGATTTCTGTAAAGGCCGCATAGACCAAGACCTAGGGCGACTGCTGCCAAAGGGGGGGGACATGAAATAGGGGCAGGGCTGTGTTTAGGCATAGACAAACCAGGCAGATGCCTGGAGTGACAACTGCTTGAAGGGTTACCAGGGAACTATTCTCAAATGCATGGCCGATCGACGAAGCGACCAATTTCAGGCCAAAATTATTGTCGATGTCGGGCCATCATGGTCAGTCAGTTGCAGGGTGGTAACAGCGAGCGATATCGAGATGAGCGATGAACGTGACAAAACCCCCGATGCTGTCCCCCCAATAGTCAGTGTGCTCCCCCCAGTGCCCAGTGTACTATACATTACCCGTCTGCTGCTTGTCCGTCGTTGGTTCCAGGGTCCGTCCTCTGCCCATACATGCACCCCTGGTGGTTGCTGCCGTGCACGTGGGTGCATGTGTGACATAACACACACGCCCAGAGGGACAACTAGCGGCGCGTGCATGCACTCACTCAGTGGGCGGGGTAGCGGCACGAACAATGTGGTTGGCAGGGATGGTTCTAGAGACAATGGGGCCCCTGGGCAAAATTGATTCTGGGGCCCCCTAATAGACACCCCACAACTAAAAATCAGCAGTAGACACCCTTTGTTCCAGCCAAATTTCCACACAGGGTCCCTGAGCCAGGGATTGACACCCCTTGGCTCTGCCCAAGACTCTACAAGGGCCTGGGGAGCAACAGATAAATCAGGGGAGACAACTTGGGGGGCCCTGGGGCAATTGCCCCCTTTGCCTCTATGGTAGCGCCGGCCCAGGGGGCTGGTGGGGGATCGGTGGTTCTGGGGTTTAGTAGATCCATCCGGCAGATCACTTGGGGACTGATTGTCAGCTGAGGTGGTCGTTATCGACCTCCTCAGCCGATTTAAGTCATGCGTGTGTACCAGGCTTTACTTATGATTTATATCTGTTTATCTCATGAATTAGCTCTGCATATATTTAAAGGGGCCCATACACTGGTCGATTTCAGCCATCATCAGAAATCGATTCTCAGATCGATCTATTTCTGGCTGATTTCGATCTGTTGCTGGCAGCAGATCGATGGCCCATAGAGTTGCATTGGATCTATTGGTCCAATAATGCATTTAGATCGATTTCCAATAGGAAATCTATTAGTGTGGCACACATCAGATTCCTGTCAGATTCAACTTGAAATCTATCTGATGGTCAAATCTGCTGCAAATCTACAAGTGTATGGAGACCTTAAGATATAAAATAAAGAAGCTTTTTGTGAATTAACCCCCCATGCCATTTGTTTGCAAAATATTAAGGTGGCCATACACTCGTTAGATTAGCAGCAGATAGATCAACAGATAGATTTCTGATCTATCTGATGTGTTTAGGAACATTTTTTACTAGGAACAGATTTCCAATAGATTTCGGCTTGAAATCTATTGAAAATCGATCTGATGGCATTTTTTGCCATCAGATTTCCATTAGGGCCAATGCGAAATGATAAGCAATCTCAACAGATCAACTTAGATTTTCCAGCCTGCCAGATCGATTGCAATAGATCGAAATCGGCTGCAAATCGGTCGATTGGTCAATCGATTTGCAATCGACCAATCACTTAATCGATTTTGATCGATCAATCGCCCAAAAATCGGCTGAGTGTATGGGCCCCTTTAATTTGTACTTTGCCACGGAAGTAGTATATCATTCAATAGCAATAATGATTATAAAATGGAATAAAAATAACCATTATAACCCTCGTATAACTCTCTCTGGCATGCATGGGATCCGCACTAACATTTCAACAGCCAATAAAAGTAAAACACAACTTAGCTAACAAACTAATAAATATGTGACTTCCTAGCGTATATTAAATTTAGGGCGCTAAAGGCAAAACCGCCACACGCTTCCCGTAACGCACAGCGAGCGGACGTGACCCGCTCGGCGACAGCGAAACTCTGACGACGCCGTGAGATTGGATGAAACCGCTTCGTCTGATAATTATTTCCATCCCCACAGGAAATACACGGTATTTTGTCGTAAGACCCGCGAGTGATTCGGTACATCAATGTCGGCTCTCGCCGAAGCGGCGGCAGGAATATACAAAGCGCGGTGGAGAATTGAATAATATTTTCATCTAGATGCAAAGCACAAACTTAGGTGTCCGTGATTGCGCTTAATAGACTTCAGACCCTTCTTTGACATGCACGCCCCGCTGTTGCGTCTCACATTTGCATTCTGTATTTTCCTTCGACTCCCACTACTTTTTTTTTTTTTTTTTTACTTCTTTTATATATTTTTTTTTTTTGTGTCTTTTGGCTTCATTAGTCATATTCATTTGCCACGAGAATAAAAAAAACGGCTTTTCATCTCTGGTTTCACTTTGTTTAGGAATAAACATTCGCTGCCTTCGGTTTCGTACTTAATTTGCAGCTCTAATGTAGAAAACTGTTATTTGCGCTGTAACCCTTTCATCACCTCTATGGGGAGAGTACATAAATGAATTTACCGCTCTTGCTGTCATTAGCATACTTTGCAGCCTGGCAGCAAACAGAAAGAATTATTCATCTATGTTAATAAGTCATGAGCGAATCACGCAGAGCCCGAGATTCGCTTTTTCGCTGGAAGGATAGTTCTTTAAAATGCTAAGTGCACAAACGCTTAAGTGTGGTTAAAATGTCTCAAAATGGGCCAATGATCATTAAACTGCCACTATCGCAAAAATAATAATATTTAAAATACATGCAGACCCGGATGTACCTCACAGGAGCCTATAGACACAGATGTCTTGGCACCGTAGACTTCACTCTCCATGAACCTACAAACCCCCACCGAAGTGTGTTGGCTATCCTAGCTGTCACTTCTCCCTTATTTCCCGTAGCTGTCATCAGTAGCTACAGGTGCCCCTTAGTATTAGGTAGACAGTATTACCTTCAATATTAAAGAGACTCTGTAACAAAATTTCGAGCCTTATTTCTTCTATCCTATATGTTCCTATAGCTGTTCTAATGCGCTCTGTCTTACTGCAGCCTTTCCTATTTGCACAGTGGCCGTATTATCTCTGTTATATGTTTTAATCTTCTCTCTGTCGGCTCTGCCGGGCTGAGGCAGTCAGGCTGGAATGTGCTGTGCTGCTTGTGATTGGATAGAAGCTATACACACCCTCTCCAGGCCCCCTGCACACTCTGTATGACTCACACACTGAGCTACTCTCAGCCTATCACTTGCCATGTCTTTTGTTTGTAAACACTACATAAACCTGGCAATTACAAGCCAGGATTGCAGCAGGGAGTGGCAGAAACAGCACTGAAGGGCCCAGGAGAATATAATGAATAGAATGGTATGCTTTTTATTGTAAGAATTTTGCTGTACAGATTCTCTTTAAGTAGCTACAGGTGCTCCCGACTGAAGGGAGATCTTGTCAGTAGAATGCTGAGAGCAGGCGGAGTAACCTCTCATTTACACTCTCATAAGGACTCTGCATAGAGAAGGAGGGAGGCACTTAGGGAGGGGAGTGACCCGCCTTTCCATTATCAGGCGCCTGTAGGCACATGCCTACAGTGCCTTATAGTAAATCCAACTCTAAATACAGGTAAACACATACAAATAAGAAGTACGTTTCTCCCAGAGTAAAATGAGCCATAGATTACTTTTCTCCTATGTTGCTGTCACTTACAGTAGGTAGCAGAAATCTGACAGAACCGACAGGTTTTGGACTAGCCCATATCCTCATAGGGGATTCTCAGGGTTTTGATTAGTTTCAAAAACACTTGCCAAAAAAGTGTGCGGTGAGTAGGGAGGCAGGCCCGCATCTTTGTATAAAGAATAAAGGCCATGCTGAGAATCGCAAATGAAGAGATGGACCAGCCCAAAACCTGTCTGTAATGTCAGATTTCTATTAACTCCATTTTGAAGATGGCCATTACCCCATAACAACTTCCTGGTAAGCACACTGTTAAACTGTAATATCACCCACTTGAGCCATAGGGAAACATGGACATTACCTTGCACATCACTTATTCTTTCAGTTATACTGTAACTGACAGCAACTGTTATATTTCAGCTCTGACAAAATCTTGTCAGAACTGTAAGAAGAAAATGGTGAGCTTCTGAGAGGAACTGACAGTGAGATAAGTATGAAATATTCATTTACAGGTACATCATGTGTTTATTTTAAAGCGAACCTGAACTCAGAACTCCTCTCTGCTCTAAAAGCTACCAAACAGCATAATAACCTTTAACCTTTAGGCGACCGTGTCACGCCGATGGGTGTGATCGCGGCGCCAGCCCCAGGACCGCCTAACGCCAATTGGCGTAAAGTCTTGGGGCATGTTTTGAAGGAGATTGCGTGCCACTGCGTGTGCATCTCCGCTTGGATGATGGAGCTCCGCTCTGCGATCGCCGCTAGGAGACTGTTAGATGGTGAAGCCATCTATTTACATGGTACAGCTGATCGCACTGACTGGCTGGCGGGGGGAGAGAGGGATATTTAAATAATAAAAAAATTGTGAAATGTATTTAAAAAATAATAAAATAAATATTTACAAAAATAAATAAGTAAATAAACATCCTGGGAGCGATCATTGCCCACAGATGATTAGTGTTGGGCGAACAGTGTTCGCCACTGTTCGGGTTCTGCAGAACATCACCATGTTCGGGTGATGTTCAAGTTCGGCCGAACACCTGGTGGTGTTCGGCCAAACTGTTCGGGTTCGCCCGAATGGCTCAATGCCTGGCCGAACAGGGCCCCTGTTCGGCCGAACAGGGCCCTGTTCGGCCGAATACGGCCCCCCTATGGGGTTGCAGGCATAAGGGGGGAGCATGCCCCGATCGCAGGGGGGGGGTCGGAAATTCCCCCCACCCCCTCCGCTAGCGCTTCCCCCTCTGCCCGCTTCCCCATACAAAAGTTTAAGGAAAGTAAAATAGTACCGGTGGTAGTGGCTGGCAGTGGCACTGTGAAGTGAGTGAGAAGGAGGAGTCCGGAGAGTGACGCGTTGAGGGAGGCCGGGCAGCGGGCGGTTCAGCGGTAGTACCCTTGTGGTACTTCCGCCCTTTCTCTGACCTCACGTCCTCTGCGTGATGACGCATACGAGGGTACGCGTGACGCGTACCCTCGTATGCAGAGGACGTGAGGTCAGAGAAAGGGCGGAAGTACCACAAGGGTACTACCGCTGAACCGCCCGCTGCCCGGCCTCCCTCAACGCGTCACTCTCCGGACTCCTCCTCCTCCTCACTCACTTCACAGTGCCACTGCCAGCCACTACCACCGGTACTATTTTACTTTCCTTAAACTTTTGTATGAGGAAGCGGGCAGAGGGGGGAGCGCTAGCGGAGGGGGTGGGGGGAATTTCCGACCCCCCCCCCCCCCCCCCCGCGATCGGGGCATGCTCCCCCCTTATGCCTGCAACCCCATAGGGCCCCCAAAAGTGGGATGTTCGGGGAGTTCGGGGTTCGGCCCGAACATGCCGAACATCGCGGCCATGTTCGGCGAACGTTCCCGAACATCCAGGTGTTCGCCCAACACTACAGATCATTGCTCTGTTGGTGGGCAGAAAGGGGGGGGGGGGGGTAAGGGAATCACAGTGTCGTGCAGCCCTGCAGCGAGGCCTTAAAGCTGCAGTGGCCCAATTTATAAAAAAATGGCCTGGTCTTTAGGGGGGGTTGAGCCCGCGGTGCTTAAAGGAATCTTCAGGCAAAAAATAAAAAATCAGCGTTACTCACCGGGGGCTTTCTCCAGCCACGCTGACCGCTGCGCTCTCTGCCGCCGTCCCTTAGACACAAATGAGTGGGATATACACAGGCTAGACTCTCTAAATACATACATGGTGTATTTCTCTCTGTTTTCCTTGTGTCCCATGCAAGAGTTCAGGTCCACTTTAAATAATTTTATTCGGTTCAGGTTTATTTTAACTCCTCCCCACCACCAGTTAGTGCAGTAAATCGGTATAATATTTACCTGATCTGGCGATCAGGTCTCCTCTTCCGCACAGCAGCTGCATGCTCTATACTGCCATCTTCCGGTTTCCAGTCACATGACATGCATGGAGAGCCTGAAGGATGGCAGCATAGAGCGGTGGCTGCTGGGAGGAAGAGGAGACCTGCGGCGCTGGAGCATGTCTATATTACACCGCTCTCTGGGCTTAACCTGCATGGTACATCTCGCAGTATATCTCCACTTCCCTTATTTCTGTCATTTGCTTTTGTCCATAGCGAGAGACAGTAATGATGGTGAATGGAGCTAAGGTGTGGCAATGCAGTGTGGCGTGGGTCTGCTCAAAGACTCCTCCTGTCCCCTCACAGCTGACTAAGCCCCATAGATTTAGCTGCCATTGACAGCTATTGGCAGAGGATGCCTCAGCCTCAGCCCCCTATTCCTCCTGCGGCTTGGAACGGAGTACCGCTACGTCCCTCTCACCGAAGCAATCGATAAGAGTCTCCATGGCAACAGAAGTCTGCACAGATCCTCTCATAATCAAAAAAAAAAGAAAAGGGAACTGAGCATTGAAAGCGCAGGTTTCTGTGGAATCTCCTCTGCGTACACACTGGCAGAGCCAGAGACTGAGGGCTGGCTAATAAGTGTTAAAAAATACCACTACCCAGCCCCCCCCCCCCCCCCCCCCACACGCACACTCCCCATCCCTTTTTTCCCCCATTCTCTTATTCTTAGGTAGAAGTGGGTGGCTAAAATGAAAAGTTAAATGAAGTTCTAAGCACACACACCTACACGCCAGCGCGTTTCTTTTAATCTTCAGATCCCTGCTGTAGGGTTTTTTTTTCCCATCGGATTCTTTATTTTTAACTGATTGTTAGATCTGCTAAGTAATGTGGAATACCACAGAGCTGCTGCAAATGCCTACACGCTAATTTACCTTTGTGTTCCCCATCTTGGCCTTGCCCATATTTTATTCGCGCTTCTCACCCCCTCACCTCCCTCTGAGGTACTGTACTTCCTCAAGGGCTATTTTATTACCGTCATTACAGTTCATTCAGAGTCATGTTTTTTATATATGCGCTGCTTTATGCTGAAAGGCAGCGAATCGTCAGAACAGAGTTAATGAAGAAAGGGCTTGTCCTATGAGCGAGCTGCATTAATAGCGAGCTGTTTGGAGTCTTCAGGTAAGAGCGTGTGAAGGAGGTACTCACCTCACTGCAGGCTACCTGCCACACAGCGTGCAGAAAAGCAACGCCAGGAGCTGCTGCCTTTACTGGGAGCCCTGAGGAAAGGTGACGTCAGGGTTTGATGTTAACTCCGCTCCTTCCCAGCAGCGAGGCTTAGGCCAGAGGCTGGTGAAAATTAATGCGCAGGCCTAGGGCTGTGTCTCCCACTAGGCAGAGTAGGCTGATAGCTACAGGTGGCATTCTTTGATATGTCCAACCTATGCAGCTGCAGAGGGCACTGGAGGCTTAGCAGCAACAGCCATAGTAATCGTGGCTGCTACTCTGGTGCCCAGGAGCAGTCTAGGGGCCCGGTTGGTTCCCATGCTGCCTTCTGTGACAGAAAACAGTTTGTAGTTAAAGGATACATGAGCCAAATAAAAGAAAATCAGATTTACTTACTTGGGGCTTCCTCCAGCCCTTAGAAGCCTATGTGCGTGCATGAAAAAAGGTTGCCATGAAAAAAGGGCTCGACTTATTAACGAATTTGGCGCCAGGTATTAACAAAATTTGATAACGAGGACCATCATTGTCAAGCTTTATTAACGATATTTACATAACAAATACATATTAAGGTTAAATGTCGTTGCGTTTTTTGTCAATACTGCTTAACCCAACCCTACCCTCACACAGAACCCTCCCCTGGTGGTGCCTAAAACTAACCACTCCCCTAGTGGTGCCTAACACTAACCACCCCTCGGTGGTGCCTAACCCTAACCACCCCCCTGTGGTGCCTAACCCTAACCACCCCCCCGGTGGTGCCTAACCCTAACCACCCCCCGGTGGCGCCTAACCCTAACCACCCCCCCAGTGGTGCCCAACCCCCCGGTGGTGCCTAACCCTAACCACCACCCCTGGTGTTGCCTAAAACTAACCGCCGCCTAGGTGGTGCCTAACCCTAACCACTCCCCCTGGTGGTGCCTAACCCTAACCACTCCCTTTGCAGAAACACCCTTTTAAGGTGGCCATACACTGGTCGATTTTCCATCAGATTCGACCAACAGATAGATCCCTCTCTGATCGAATCTTTTCAGAGAGGGATCGTATGGCCACCTTACTGCAAACAGATTGTGAATCGATTTCAGCATGAAACCGATCACAATCTGTGGGGGTGGTGCTGCCGCTGCCCCCGCCCACCCGCATACATTACCTGCTCCGGCGGGTGCTACTCCCCCTCTGTCCCCGCAGCTTCTTCTCCGCGCTGGTCTCCGGTCCGGCTGGCTTGTCTTCACTGAACTTCCTGTCCGGGGGAAGTTTAAACAGTAGAGGGCGCTCTACTGCTTAAACTTCCTGCCGGGACAGGAAGTTCAATGAAGCAGCAGCCGGTCCGGAACCCAGCGCGGAGAAGAAGCTGTGGTGACAGCGGAGACTCGCGCCGGCCGGAGCAGGTAATGTATTGCCGCTAGTGTCGGTCGTCGGGCATTCGAACGCCGCTATCGACGCACTCCCGACCCGCCGGCGATCGAGGGAAATCTTCCGCACGGACGGATAGACGGGAATCAATGGGAACGATTGATTTCGGACGGAAATCGATCGTTCTGTCAGCGTTTGCGCGACGGTTTCACAGCAGCTGTATATCGGCGGCAAAATCGTTAGGTGTATGGGCAGCTACACATATATTAACGATAATACCTTTGAAAACGTAAAATCTGTAATTATGAAATAATATGACCAAAACTATAACGTTGTAAATTTCTAAAACGATAACTACCTCAAAAACTATAATGTTCTAATGATATTAATGAAATTTTCCGCAGCTTCCTTTTTTCTGCTTTTTTTGTCGTATTAACGATAATTGAATTAAAGTCTATGGCGGCGCCTTTTCGCCCACCCTCAGCCGGCGCCCTTTTTTCCTGCTACCGCCTATGTGTAGGGATGCTTATTTGGTTTCTGCAGAATTGAAATTTCTGTATTTCCGATTGGAAAACAGAAATTGTAAATCGGATTTACAGCAACTTGGCAATTTTATCCCAATCACAGAACTCGAAAGCATTGGGCCAATCAGAGGATTACTGCAGTAATTTTCAACCAATCACAAGACTGATTTTCCATTTTTCTCCAATTTCAGTCTTCTGATTAAAATTTTTCTGATTTCAGTTTTTCAGATTTTTTTTCTTACGTTCTCTGATGCAAAAAAATGAATAATAAAATACTACTCAAAAATCAGGAAAAAAATGGTAAATCGGAAAAACAGAAATTCAGAAGTCGGAGAAACGGAAATTGGTTTTGGTGGAAATCTGAATTTCGGTGGAATTAAAAAATGCCGTCCCTACCTATGTGTCCCTTTCCACGCTCACTACCGAGGGGACCCCAGGACAGTGACAGAGAGTGGAACCGCAGCGAGGGACACAGAGGCTTCTAGGGGTCGGAGGAATCCCCAGATAAGAAAATCAGGTTTTTTTTTTATTTCACTCATGTATCCCTTAAAGGGGTTCTATAGGGGGTGAGGGGGGGGGGGCTGAGGATAAAATCCGCCACTTACCTGGAGCTTCTATAAGCCTCCTGTAGCAGTAATGGCCTACGCCGTCCTCCTCCGATCCACCGTTCCCCGGCACCGGCACCGGTTTAGTGCGGCCGTTGCAACTGCACGGCCGTGGCCGCACGCCTGCTCTCTCCCGCCCGCGTCATCGGAAGCTTACTGTGCAGGCGCAGTATAAGAAAACTTCGTACTGCGCCTGCGCAGAGAGCTTCCGATGACGCGAGCGGCAGCGCGCATTACTCATCTTTGTCAGACAAATAACCGGTGCCCGGTGTCGGCGGCGGGGAACGGCAGATTGGAGGAGGACGGCGTGGGACATTACTGCTACAGGGGGGCTGATAGATGCCCGAGGTAAGTGGCGGTTTTTATCCTCAGCCCACCCTACAGAACACCTTTAAAGCACACCTAAAGTGAGAGGGATATGGAGGCTGAAATATTTATTATACATATTATCATTTATCTAAGGCAATTAAAACTTTTAACTTGGATTTTTATCCTGTGGGTGGGGTGGTCCCCAGGCCCAGATTTCTGGAAAGGCCACAAAGACCCGGGCCTTGGGTGGCTGCCGACGGAGGGGGCACCTGAACATAAAAGAGGAGTTACTACATAGGAAAGAGGAGGGTCAAAATGGGAAGCAACACATGAAAAAGGGGAACAGATGACCACGAAAGCTGTTCATGAAAGAGAGGGGCTACTGTACATGGATGATAGACATGGAAGAGGGGGCTGCACATGGAATGGGAGGGGCTACCGTAAATGGATGATAGACATGGAAGAGGGGGCTGTACATGGAATGGGAGGGGCTACAGTACATGGATAATAGACATGGAAGAGGGGGCTGTACACATGGAATGGGAGGGGCTACAGTACATGGATGATAGACATGGAAGAGGGGGCTGTACACATGGAATGGGAGGGGCTACAGTACATGGATGATACACAGGGAAGAGGGGGTTGCCCATGGAATGGGAGGGGTTACCGGACATGGATGATACACATGGAAGAGGGGGTTGTACATGGAATGGGAGGGGCTACCCTACATGGATGATACGCATGGAAGAGGGGGCTGTACATGGAATGGAAGGGGCTACAGTACATGGATGATACACATGGAAAAGGGGGCTGTACATGGAATGGGAGGGGCTACAGTACATGGATGATAGACATGGAAGAGAGGGCTGTACACATGGAATGGGAAGGGCTACAGTACATGGATAATAGACATGGAAGAGGGGGCTGTACACATGGAATGGGAGGGGCTACAGTACATGGATGATAGACATGGAAGAGGGGGCTGTACACATGGAATGGGAGGGGCTACAGTACATGGATGATACACAGGGAAGAGGGGGCTGCCCATGGAATGGGAGGGGTTACCGGACATGGATGATACACATGGAAGAGGGGGTTGTACATGGAATGGGAGGGGCTACCGTACATGGATGATACGCATGGAAGAGGGGGCTGTACATGGAATGGAAGGGGCTACAGTACATGGATGATACACATGGAAGAGGGGGCTGTACATGGAATGGGAGGGGCTACAGTACATGGATGATACGCATGGAAGGGGGGCTGCCCATGGAATGGGAGAGGCTACAGTACATGGATGATACGCATGGAAGAGGGGGCTGTACACATGGAATGGAAGGGGAGCTGCGGCACAAGAAAGGGGAGCCACTTCATACTTGGCCAAGAGGCACAACAAGTATAAATCCAGTCTTTGTGGTCACCGCAATGGGAGGAGTGTGAACGTAAGGAGCATTTAACATTTTCCCTGGGGGCCCATGATTTGTAACTACGCCCCCTCCTGGCCGTCCGGCTACCCCAGGATCAGCATCTACTATGTTTGGCTTCTATAAATTCATAATAACATGTAATGTAAGATAAATAAGCACAACTCATCAAACACAAAGAAAGCTAAACACTGTTTTCTGACAACTTGTGGTGTTAGTTGGGGGCAGGGGGAGCAAAGCAGGATAAGTGTGTTGTGGTTCCCCTTCCAAGTGCACCAGCGTCCCTCCCATTCCATGTGCTTCCCCCCCTTCCATGTGTATCATCCATGTGCTGCTGCCTCTCTCTAATGTACAACTCCTTTGGACATTAGCTTCCCTTTTCATTTGCTGCCTAGTCTTTTATATGTAGCACCCCATTTCCTGCTCAGGAGCCACCTTAGGCTGCAGCCACCCAAGGCCCAGCCCCTTGTGGCCTTCCCAGAAATCTGGCCCTGTTCATTACACCAGAAGCCCTCATGCACGTGAACTGATTATAAAGTGACTTAGGGCTTGTTCACACTATGAGCATTTTGGGGATTTTTTAAGCGGTGTCGATCTTGAAAATCGCCCTAAAAACGCTTGTGCAATGATTCCCTGCGAGAGTATGAGAGTGTGTTTACAAATGAGCGGTTCGCTTGGGATCCGCTCCAAAAAGCGCTGCCTGTACCATTTTTGGGGCGATTTGCCTATAGTGGAAGGTATAAGGAAATCACAAAGCGCTTTAAAAAGCGTTGTATAGCTATTTCCCGAGCGCCTTATGCATAAATACATTCTACTTACTAATTTCCGGGTGAAAGAGTTCATTTCCTAAGTGACGTTAGGAAGTGAAAAAAAAATTGCTCTGCAAAAGCACCTAAAATAGCGTTTTATACAGGGCAGGGAAATCGCAAAAAATTGCTCTGCGCTTGCAAAAATGTTGGCGATTTATAAAAGGTATCATAGACTCACAGATAATTTATTAAATTCCTCGCTCATATGTTGGTAGAGTACTAAAGAATCCGTACACATGGGCCGCAAGGCTTCGTGCGCAATTACTGTAACCCCGGCCAATGCTGGAAGCTTACCAAATATAGTACCTTGTCATTCCGCTCAGATCTGAGGTACGCTGTGAATCACTATCACACTGTTACACAGCACAGAGTTAGATGACAGCCTTATTGCAAATATAGAACAACATCTGTCTGCCTAGTAAACAATTATTTAAAGTAAGCCCGTTATCAAAATTGACACTTAGAAGGTAATAAAAATAAGCTGAAAGCGGGTAGGGCAAGCCTTGGTATATTATGCACTAGCTGGACGCCCGGCGTTGCCCGGGTATGCATTTGGCTAGTGTTGGCTCTGCCCACTTTTCCTAACCCTAACACAATTACTTAATGACTAAGTATGTGAGCTTTGCGGTCTTTGGCATCAATAATTTGCAATTAAATAAAATTAATTTGATTGGATGTGGCTCCACCCCTTTTCTGAATTTGAAGCCCAATCACCCAATGGCCAACTGTACCAGGTACAGGCGATTAACAGTGCAAGAATGGCAGCAATTAAATATTCCCCTTAAAAATCAATAGGTGGATTTTGATTGGCTTTTATAGGCTCCACCCACTTTTCTGAATATTAATCCCAGTCACCCAGTGACCAACTGTGCAAAGGTTGAGAACTCTACCATTAACAGTGTAAGAATGGCTGCAGTTTACATTTGTGTAAATAAATTTGTATTTTTCTCCACCCACTTATTTCCTAACATTGTTCAGGTATGTATTTGGCTGTTGTTGGCTCCGCCTACTATTTCTAACCCTAACACACAATTACTCAATAACCAAGTTTGTGAGCTTTGCAGTCTTTGGCATCAATAATTTGCATTAAGATTAAACAAATCTGATTGGATGTTTGTGGCTCCACCCCTTTGTCTGAATTTGAACCCCAGTCACCCAATGACCAACTGTACCAGGTTTGAGGCTTGTGCCATTAACAGTGCAAGAATGGCAGCAATGTAAATATTCCCCTTGAAAATCAATAGGTGAATTTTGATTGGCTTTTATAGACTCCACCCACCTTTCTGAATATTAATCCCAGTCACCCAGCGACCAACTGTGCAAAGTTTGAGAACCCTACCATTAACAGTGTAAGAATGGCTGCAGTTTACATTTTCCAGTGAAATTTGTATTTGTCTCCGCCCCCTTTTTGGTTATAAGTATAAAAAGTATCCTATACTTTATTCCAGGTAATGTACTATGTGTGTGCCAAATTTCATTCAAATCCGTTCAGCTATTTTTGAGTGATCGAGTAACAAACATCCGAACTTTCCCATTTATTATATTAGTAGGATATACTGCAGAACTCAATATACCACAGTATACCATCACATACCTCCCAACCTTTTGAGATGAGAAAAAGGGACACTTTAAAGGGAACCTGAAGCGAGTAAAATTATTAAAATAAACACATGATGTAGCTGCAAATGAATATTAAATACTGCCAGTTCCTCTCAGAAGCTCACAATTTTCTTCTTACAGTGATCCCTTCAAATACTTTGTCAGAGCTGAAATATACCAGTTGCTGTCAGTTATGTAATTCAGCAGCTGTCAGTTACAACTGAATGTGCAAGGTAAAGGCTCAAGTGGGTGATATTACGGTTTAACAGTGTGCTGACCAGGAAGCTGTTATGGGGTAATGGCCATTTTTAAAATGGAAGACGGAGAATTCAATTGATCACAGTGGACGAATGGGACGCTAGAGAGGAGAAAGAGATTAAAGAGGAACTCCAGTGAACATTTTACTGTTGGCAGGTGATGTAGCTGCTGCATGGTTTTTGGCAGTTGGAAACAGCTGTAAACAGCTATTACCCACAAAAGTTTGAACTTTTCTTGTGGGAGGGGTTACTTGTGGGAGAGGTTTCACCACAATATCAGTCATACAGTGCCCCCTGATGGTCTGCTTGTGAAAAGGAATAGATTTCTCATTTAAAAGGGGGTATCAGCTACTGATTGGGATAAAGTTCAATTATTGGTCGGAGTTTCTCTTTAAGGAGTAGACTACACAGGAGGTAAGTATGACCTGTGTATGGTTATTTTGACTTTTTATTTTCAGTTCAGGTTATCTTTAAGACACGCCCATGCCACCTCTAACCACGCCCCTGCCACACTCCTAGCCATGCATACCAATAAAAATTCCTAAGCAAAAGAAATAATTTTAGAATTCCACACTGGTCCTTTCTAGCATCCGTAGTTTTTCATAATATTAACATTTGAAACTAAGAAATAGGTAAATTTAAAGGATGGAATTAAAGTTTAGTGTCACATTTTCAGTAGAAAATAAGTATTACTTATTAAGTAATAACATACCATGGGTCACAGAGAGGATTCAGCCAGTGGTGGATGAAGACGGGGAGACCACAGTGCCATGGACTGATGGAAGAGCCCACGCGCCGGGACTGATGGAAGAGCCCACGCGCCGGGACTGATGGAAGAGCCCACGTGCCGGGACTGATGGAAGAGCCCACGTGCCGGGACTGATGGAAGAGCCCACGTGCGGGGACTGATGGAAGAGCCCACGTGCCGGGACTGATGGAAGAGCCCACGCGCCGGGACTGATGGAAGAGCCCACGTGCCGGGACTGATGGAAGAGCCCACGTGCCGGGACTGATGGAAGAGCCCACGCGCCGGGACTAATGGAAGAGCCCACGCGCCGGGACAGGTGAGACGCTACGCAATGGGGCGGAACATCGCAATGCAGAGGCACTTGCTATCAGTGATGAGCAAAAATGGCAATATTCTATTCATAATATTAATTAGATTTTCAAGCGAAAATACCATCGAGAAAAAAATGTATTTATTTTTTGGGGCGTTTTTGTGAAAAGTAAGAAAATGTGTCTTTTGCAAAAATTTTCTCACAATCAAAAATAGCATTTTCGGTGCGAAAATTCGCAAGCAACACTGCCGGCCATGTGTTAAACCAGTTTTAACCCCCTCCTGACCGCCTAATGCCAATCGGCGTCGGGAGGGTAGCAAACCCAGGACCGCGTAACGCCAATTAGCATCAAGTCCTGGGGCGGAGTTTTGCAGGAGATAGCATGCGCCGATGCGTACGCAACGAGCCCTTAAAGCTGCAGTGGCCTGAATTGTAAAAAATAGCCTGGTCACTAGGGGGGGTGTAAGCCTGTGGTTCAACAGAAAATCGAGTTGTGTGTGTAGGCACCTTCAGATTTATCCTGTATGCATTGTACCTACTCATCCTTTCAGCTCCGTACTCCTGCTTCTTCAGGATGCCAGCCAATATCTCCATTTCCTCCAGAAATGATAAATAGGGGAACGTATGAAGAGAGAGAAGGAACATCTCAAAACTTTGAAATTTAAGCCGTCGCCAGCAGATAAACGGCTACTAAAGCTGCTATCCCGCCACCTCTGCTTCTTACGGAATCTGTCTAGCGAGAGCTCCCATCCATTCACCGCTCAGCCATAAAATCACATCTGCATGATGGATTCTCATTGAGAGACAAACTTAGCAAGTTTTGGGGAGGCTGGATGGATCTGGCTATGTAAAGACGGATCTCACAGCTCAGCTATTTGTAATGGAAGGCATCCAGCAAAGTGACGGATTTCTTTCACTTTTCCGTTTCATAAGCAAACCACGCGCTTTAGACTGAAGCTGTAATAAATTGCCGCTGTGAAGCAGCAATGTTCCAGTCTTAGGTTTTCTGGGAATTTCGTGACACCAGTTAACATTGAATTAGCACTGTTTATGATCTGCATATAGAGGGACGCACGGATTACCCCTGGGAGGTCTATCGGAGCAAAGGAGGGGTAAATTATTACAATCTATGTATTCACGGCAGTAGGAAAAATATAAATATGCACACACACACACACATTACAGACACTGTGCACTTTATATAGGTTAGCCAGGGAGGTGTCTCCAGTAAAGATAGACAGTATAGTTGCCCCAGTATAGGTAGCCAGTATAGTTGCCCCCAGTATAGGTAGCCAGTATAGTGGCCCCAGTATAGGTTAGCCAGGTAGGTGCCTCCAGTAAAGGTAGCCAGTATGGTTGCCCCTAGTATAGGTTAGCCAGACAGGTGCCTCCAGTATAGGTTGCCAGTATAGTTGCCCCCAGTATAGGTAGCCAGTATAGTTGCCCCAGTATAGGTTAGCCAGGTAGGTGCCTCCAGTAAAGGTAGCCAGAATAGTTGCCCCCAGTATAGGTTAGCCAGGTAGGTGCCTCCAGTAAAGGTAGCCAGTATAGTTGCCCCCAGTATAGGTAGCCAGTATGGTTGCCCCTAGTATAGGTTAGCCAGACAGGTGCCTCCAGTATAGGTTGCCAGTATAGTTGCCCCCAGTATAGGTTGCCAGTATAGTTGCCCCCAGTATAGGTAGCCAGTATAGTTGCCCCAGTATAGGTTAGCCAGGTAGGTGCCTCCAGTAAAGGTAGCCAGAATAGTTGCCCCCCCCCAGTATAGGTTATCCAGGTAGATGCCTCCAGTAAAGGTAGCCAGTACAGGTGCCTCCAGTATAGTTGCTCCCAGTATAGGTAGCCAGTATAGTTGCCCCTAGTATAGGTTAGCCAGGCAGGTGCCTCCAGTATAGTGTTGGGCGAACAGTGTTCGCCACTTTTCGGGTTCTGCAGAACATCACCCTGTTCGGGTGATGTTCGAGTTCGGCCGAACACCTGATGGTGTTCAGCCTTTTAAGTTCGGGTTCGTCCCGAACTACTGAATGGCCGCCGAACAGGGCCGAACAGGGCCCCTGTTCGGCCGAACAGGGCCCTGTTCGCCCGAACATGCCGCAATACGGCCCCCCTATGGGGTCGCAGGCATAAGGGGGGAGCATGCCCCGATCGCGGGGGGGGTCGGAAATTCCCCCCACCCCCTCCGCTAGCGCTCCCCCCTCTGCCCGCTTCCCCATACAAAAGTTTAAGGCAAGTTAAATAGTACTTGGTGGCTGGCACTGGCAGTGGAGTGAGGAGGAGGAGGAGTCCGAGTAGCAGAGTGACGCGTTGAGGCCAGGCAGCGGGCGGTTCAGCGGTAGTACCCTTGTGGTACTTCCGCCCTTTCTCTGACCTCACGTCCTCTGCATACGAGGGTACGCGTCACGCGTACCCTCGTATGCGTCATCACGTAGAGGACGTGAGGTCAGAGAAAGGGCGGAAGTACCACAAGGGTACTACCGCTGAACCGCCCGCTGCCCGGCCTCAACGCGTCACTCTGCTACTCGGACTCCTCCTCCTCCTCACTCCACTGCCAGTGCCAGGCCAGCCACCAAGTACTATTTAACTTGCCTCAAACTTTTTTTATGGGGAAGCGGGCCGGGCAGAGGGGGGAGCGCTAGCGGAGGGGGTGGGGGGAATTTCCGACCCCCCCCCGCGATCGGGGCATGCTCCCCCCTTATGCCTGCGACCCCATAGGGCCCCCAAAATGGGCATGTTCGGGGGTCCCATTGACTTCCATTGAGTTCGGCGTTCGGGCCGAACATGCCGAACATCTGGCCCATGTTCGGCCTGTTCGGCCCGAACCCGAACATCCAGGTGTTCGCCCAACACTACTCCAGTATAGGTAACTAGCATAGGCTTAGCGGCAGGGGAGAGTGGGAATAGCGCAGTAACAACTCACCTTCTGGGATCCCCGCAGCCTCTATCTTCTTCCTCTCCCAGGCGTCCGTCGCATTGGTACCAGTGCTCCCTGTGATGACATGCGGTTACGTCATCACAGGGGGCGCTGTTACCAAGAATTAGGTGGCCCAATTCTTCCTAAGCACCCCCCCCAAAATAGTACTGGGTGTTCCCCAGGGCTCAGTGAAGAGGGAGCCAGAGGAAGCCCCGCCCCCCACTCTCCCTGCAAGTGAATAGTGGTCTCCAGAGCCCCTGCAGAGTATTGGCTGCAGAGCAACTCACCTGTTCAATCGGCGGACTTCCATCAGTCTGTGTGCTTCTGTCTTCATCCTCGTAGTGCCTCTGTGCCTCTGACACAGGAGACCAGGGTTTGAATCTTGGCTCTTCCTATTCAATAAGCCAGTAGGACACCTTGGGCAAGATTACCTAACACTGCTACTGCCTATAGTGTGCACCCTAATGGCTGTATCTCTGGCGCATACGGGGAACAGGAGGAGACACAGGGAGACACACAGGGGGACCGGAGGATGACACGGGAACAGAAGGGGACTCACGGGCAAAGGAGGACGGGGGGACACATGGGGGTAAAAGAGACTCATCTGGGCATAGTGGGACAGAATGGGGGACTGGAGGATGACACAGGGGGACATAAAGGGGCAAAGGAGGACACACAGAAGGACACAGGGGCACAGAAGGGGACACACAGGGGGAAGAGGAGGAAACAGTGGGACACACAGGAGGGGAAATGGGGATGGAAGGGGACACACAGGGGGAGCAAAGGAGGACACAAGGGACAGAAGGGGACATATGGTGGAGAGAAGGGGACACAGGAGGACACATTGGGGACATAGGAGGACAATGATTGGGGGAGAATATCTACAAGACACTCCTGGAACATGGAAGCACCAGGTCTAGTATATACTTTTTTCCCCCCCTGAATTTTGCCCTCTAAACCTAGGTGTGTTATATTCGGGAGCGTCTTATATGCTGAAAAATACAGTAAGCAAAAAAAAAAAAATTAGTCTGAAAGATCTTGAAGTTTTTGAGAAAATCTATTTTAAAATGCAGAGGAAAACTTTGTTTTTTCTGAGTTAAAAAAACATTTTTCTTTTGCAAATGTAAAATGTAAAAACTACTTTCTGAAATATTTCCTTTTTGACTTGTTTCCAGTATTCCCCTTAATGTATCTAGCAAAAAAAAAAAAAAAAAAATTGGTGATGATACGGGGGCTTTGCTATTACCTGCTAAAGTGGTCACAAAACTAGGCAAAATTTTGGGTAATTAATGGGTAGCACATAATCAGTTGAATGTCCTAATCGCAATTAGGTGTGGCCGCAATTGCAAACATTTGCGTGAACGTTTGCGTAATCGTAATAAGCAGACTTGGATTCGCAGATTTGGATCATCACTACTCACATACGTGACGCCGGGCCGCAGATTAACAGCAGTCAGAAGATAGAAGCACAAAGACTGACGGAGAAGCGCTCAAGTCAGAAAAGTGAGTTCACGCCGCTGCCGATACTCTGTAGGGGCCCGCGGGGACCACTATTCACTGGAGGGGAGACCTGGGGGAAGCCCTCAGCAATTGCCCAGATTGCCCCTATGGAAGTGGCAGCGTAGCAGACACTGCGCACACCTCGCATATACACATACACTGCACACTAAACAAACACACTGGGCACACACACACACCATGCACTGCATATACCATACTGCACCCTAAACATAGACACGCACAAACACTCTGCACACACCATACACAACAGGAGGATTCACACCAATCAGTCTGATATATAAATAGATCTGAAGAACAAGTGAACTTATAATGTAACGTTCACTGATCCATCATTGCTGCCTGGATAAGTGAAATGTAAACATCAGACAAGCACCCGGGCATGCAGACAGACTGGCTGTGCAGGGCTGGACAGGGGCTGCTGGTAGTGTGCTATGTGCTGCAGGCGTGTGGACAGATTGTCAGCTCCTGCACAGGGACTGCTTTTCTTAAAAGCACAAGGATTTGTTTTACATGCAATTTAATATAACATGAATTTGAACTAATGAAAAAAGTTTATCAAAGTGGGATTGGCACCATAACAATGAAATTTCAACAGCAACTGGTCTGAGTGTATTAACTGATAAAGATGCTAATCCTGCATTCAAAACTTTCAAAACTGTTTCTGCTGTTATGGTTTGGAGTTATCACATACCTTAGGAGCACTGGCCTTTGAATTGCCATTGCCAAACAGTTGCATGCTATGGATATTTGTATCTATAATATATTCCTCCTCTTCCCTTTATTTCCCCCTCCTTCTAATGACATAAGATAGTGCACTTCCTAGTATAGACCTCAGAGGGAGTGTCTGAAGACTTTAGGAGGAGGGCGGGTAACGAATACACAATTAGCAAGAGGAGAAAAAAAGAGTGAAAGACGAAATGATGTCAGGATTAGCTTCATTAATAGGTAACCAAGATGGAAACTGTGTAGAATAGGATTCTCTGCTTTTCCTTTAAAAAAAATTCACAAGAATCATAATGTGGACAGTGCAATGTAAGTAGAACTAATATTTATCTACTTATATATGTGTTTTTTATTTCTAGGTTAGCATGGGTGTCACTTGTTCTTTAAGGTCCCTTTTAAACGTACACCCTTTCTGCATACAGGGTAACAAAGAAAGTGTATGGGGCCCAGTACACCAATTGCATTGGGTTTCGCCAGAAGCTTTCATTTCGCCAACAATGCATTACCGTGTGACTTCCGCAATGACGCAGCGGAATAAATGGAAGTCAATAGGCGATAAAAAAAATGTACTGTATATCTTCAAATATAAGTCGACGTCGTGTAAAAGTCGACTCCAATGTTTGACCCTCTTATGCTAGAATTTTTGTATTGACTCAAGTATAAGTCTACTTAGCAAAGTTATTGGCTGCACTTGGGGACCATGAATAATTAACAGCTGCACTTGGGGACCAGGTGGGGTAATGAATGCACTAAATACAGTATTGCTGTCATTAGTCCCTCCCATCCCTTAAGTGCTGCCAATATCTCCTCCAGGCCCCCAAGTGCAGCAATTATTCACTACCCTTCCTGCAGCCTAGTATTTCACCCCTGCCCCTTTCCTTGTTAATTGCTGTGGCCAGGACTTTCAGACCTGTGTTTTCTTGGCATTTCCTTTATCAAGAAAGTGTCACTTAGCACTGGGTACATTGCTGCAAATGGGAATGTCACTAATAGTGCATGCATTACTCACTGTGCTCAGTGTTGCCCTTGACTCGTCTATAAGTTGACCACTATACTATACCATTTTTACGTTTATAAATTGAAACAGAAATGTTCTAGTTTTAGGTTTTCTGGGAATTTCATGACACCAGTTAACATTGCATTAGCACTGTTTATGATCTGCATGTAGAGGGACGCACGGATTACTCCAGGGATGTCTTTCAGAGCAAAGGAGGGGTAAAATATTACAATCTATGTAATCACGGCAGTAGGAAAAATATAAATATGCACACACACACACACACACACACACACACACACACACACACACACACACACACACACACACACAAACTGTACACACACACACACACACACACACACTACACACACACACACACACACACACACACACACACACTACACACGCACACACACACACACTACACACACACACACACACACACTACACACACACACACTGTACACACACACACACACACACACTGTACACACACACACTACACACTACACACACACACACACACTACACACACACTACACACGCACACACACACACACTACACACACACACACACACACACACACTGTACACACACACACACACACTGTACACACACACACACACACACACACACACACACACACACACACACTGTACACACACACACACACACACACACACACACACACACACACACTGTACACACACACACACACACACACACACTACGCGCACACTGTGCAATTTATATTGGTTAGCCACGTAGGTGTCTCCAATAAATGTAGCCAGTTTAGTTGCCCGCTGTATAGGTTCTCCAGGTAGATGCCTCCATCCTGTGCAAGAGTTCAGGTCCACTTTAAGCACAAAGCAGCACTGTATGCTCTCTGCACCCCCATTTAAAGTGAGTCGCCCTTGGCAGGGCACAGAGTTCCTTTGTGCAGCTGGGTCACTCACTCAGTGTCCCCCAAGGGCAGCCAATGCCTGTACATCCCGTCACCTTTGGCTGTTGTGTGTATTTCACTGTACTGACACTATTTAAGAGACTAATCATCATAATAACTCATTATTGGATTACGGTAAAGCAGCCCAGCCTACTGTCACCAGAGCTGAAGTGTCAGAAGAAACTGGCGTTTGACAATTACCGTGGGACGTAGAGACACCCATTGACAGAGATAAATAAGCTCTCCGGATAGCAGAAAATGACTTGTCACCTGCGGAACAGTCTTGCATTGACATCCATGTTGGCTCTCCGGGGAGAAGGAACAATGAGGCTTCAGACGTCCCCTCTCCATCCTGCAGCGATTTTTCCCGCCGCAGCTGTCAGAAGGAAGAATGTGATTGAATATTTCATTCCTCCAGTGGCGGATCAATACTCAGTCAATCACGCCGCACACACTGCCGGCATGTGAAGCGGGAGCCTGCCGTCCCCACGTCACGGCCACAACGCACGCCTAATGACATGTCCCCATTGTGAATTCACTCCACTGCCGGTGTGCCAATGCGCTCCTGCAAGACATTTATCCAGTCATCTGGTAAAATACAAGTAAATGAAAAACATTCCAAAAGTAACCAGAACTTGTGTGTGCGTGTGTGTATGTGTGTATGTGTGTGTGGTGTGTGTGTTTGGGGTGTGTGTGTGGGGGTGGTGTGTATTTGTGTGTGTGTGTGGGGGGGGGGGGGGGTATGTGTGGGGGGTGTATGTGTGTGTGGGGGGTGTATGTGTGTGTGTGTGTGTGTGTGTGTGTGTGTGTGTGTGTGTGTGTGTGTGTGTGTGTGTGTGTGTGTGTGTGTGTGGTGGTTGTGTATGTGTGGGATATGTTTATGTGTGTGTGTGTGTGTGGGATATGTGTGTGTATAGGATGTGTGTGTGATGTGATGTGTGTGTGATGTGACGTGTGTGTGGTGTGTGTGTGTGTGTGGGGGGGGGATATGTGTATGTGTGTGGTGTGTGTGTGTGTGTATGTGTGTGTGGGGGGGGTGTGTGTGTCTTTGTGTATGTGTGGGTTGTGTATGTTTGGGGTGAGTGTGTTGTGTATTTGTGTGTGTATGTGTGTGTGTGTGTGTGGGGGGGGTGTATGTGTGTGTGTGTGTGAGGGAGTGTGTGTGTGTGGTGGTTGTGTATGTGTGGGATATGTGTGTGTGTATGTGTGGTGTGTGTGTGGTGGGAGTGTATGTGTGGGATATGCTAGTGTGTGTGTGTGTGTGTGGGATATGTGTGTGTATAGGATGTGTGTGTGATGTGATGTGTGTGTGATGTGACGTGTGTGTAGGATGTGTGTGTGGTGTGTGTGTGTGGGGGGGGGGGGGATATGTGTATGTGTGTGGTGTGTGTGTGTGTGTATGTGTGTGTGTGGGGGGTGTGTGTGTCTTTGTGTATGTGTGGGTTGTGTATGTTTGGGGTGAGTGTGTTGTGTATTTGTGTGTGTATGTGTGTGTGTGTGTGGGGGGGGTGTATGTGTGTGTGTGAGGGAGTGTGTGTGTGTGGTGGTTGTGTATGTGTGGGATATGTGTGTGTGTATGTGTGGTGTGTGTGTGGTGGGAGTGTATGTGTGGGATATGCTAGTGTGTGTGTGTGGGGGGGGGGGGGGGCGGATATGTGTGTGTATAGGATATGTGTGTGATGTGATGTGTGTGTGATGTGACGTGTGTGTAGGATATGTGTGTGGTGTGGGTGTGTGGGTGGGGGGAGGGGTAATATGTGTATGTGTATGTGTGTGTGTGTGTGTGTGTGTGGCGGGGGGCGGGGATATGTGTGTGTATAGGATGTGTGTGTGATGTGATGTGTGTGTGATGTGACGTGTGTGTAGGATATGTGTGTGGTGTGGGTGTATGGGTGCGTGGGTGGGGGAAGGGAGAGTGTGTGTGTGTGTGTGTGTGTGTGTGCGCGCGTATGTGTGTGTTAATAGCAAAGCCACCATACATGCTATCGTCACCAAAATTGCTAGGTATGTTGGAGGGAATAGTGGAAACAATTGTTTTTTCAAAAAGACCATGTAGTTTTTGAAAAACTCGATTTTAAAAATGCTAAGGAAAAAATGTTTTTTTAACTGTCATTTTTCTGAGTTTAAAATTAAAAAACATTTTCCTCTGCATTTTTAAAATCTATGTTCTCAAAAACGACACAGTCTTTTAGTTAAATTCTTATTGATTTTCCCTTGACACACATAGCAATTTTGGTGATGATAGCATGTATGGGGGATTTGCTATTACCAGCTAATGTTGTCACAGAATTATGTGAAAAGTATGCAAAATTACCAATGGATTACACAAAATCAATTGAATGGCCAAATCGTAATAACCAGGCCCTGAGTTACATCACAGGGGCCTACAGGCACAGATGTAGTGGCACCCTACATACTTCTCCCTCCATGAACCTGCAAACCCCACCCGAAATGCACTGCAAATGTGCTGGCTGGCCCAACTGTCACTTCTCCCTTACTTCCCCTGCCTGGTGTAGGTAGCCACAGGTGTCCCTTAATACTGAGTGTACCTCTGGCTACCTAATACTAAGTAGCTAGAGGTGCCCCCGACTAAAAGGAGATCTCGTCAGTGGAATGCCTTCCCATCATTAGGCGCCTGTAGGCATGAGCCTACAGTGCCGTATAGTAAATTCAGCCCTGGCAATAACACATGGCCGTAATAGATTATGACCATCTCTACTGTACATACCTTTCCATTCACATCCTACAAGGTAGGCAGAGCATCTGCATATTAGCTGCATTTCCTTGCTCATCCATATAAACTAGGTGTTACTGTGTGTATCATCCTAATTGTGCAGCACGACATCAGATAATGAGGCTAGATAACAATACTGGGCATAATAATAATGGCTATTCAGTGCAGGTTCTTTTTAATTTGGTAACAGGCAGGATAGTGTCGGATTCCTGTTAATTGGACAATGAATGCACGCTGGCGAAGCTGTAAGGGGGGAAGTAGTTAACTGTATATTACTGGCGGGGTCACTCAGTGGGGCACAGTGATTCCCGAGGGGAGAAGGGAAGGGGCAGTACCCAAATGTAGTGCTGCCCATGTAAGCACAGGATCTTTTTAATTTGGTATCAGGCGTGAAAGTGTCGCCTGCCTGCTAATTGGACGATGAATACTCCCTGGCGAGGCGGTAAGGGGAGCCTGGAAGCATCGGTATCACCTGCTGACTGCCCGGCCTCCACCTCTGACATTATTATTGTGAGCGTAATCCTGGTTCAGTCTCCTGTTTTGAATGCTTATGATAGTGCTTGCCACTAATTAGCAATGCAAGTATTGTGCATTCATTGTGCCTGATTCACACAGCGGTGATAACTCAGTTATCACGCCTAAAAGACTTTAGGCGTGATAACCTTTGCACCGCTAATTTAGCACCGCTTTGTGCTCTTTATCGCGCGCAAAGTCCCGCGCGTAAAGTTTTGCGCACGCAAACGCGCAATTCCGCGCGCAACGTCCATAGGGCATCGCGCAAGTTTCTTCTTATCACGCCTAAACTGAGTTTAGGCGTGATAAAGGGCTTTTCACTGGCGTGCAAAGTGTTTGCACCGCTTTGTGAATCAGGCCCATTGTCTAAATTTTGCTATAATTATACTTAAAGAGTACCTATGAAGTAGTCGACCAGCAGTGAAGATTTTCAATTTTCTGTTTAATTCACAATGACGGTAAATATACAGCCATCACCCGGTGTAGGGATCAGGTGTAAGTATACAGTGGTATGCAAGGCTAGATTTACCAAAAGGCATTGTAGGCATGTGCCTACAGGCGCCTGATGTTGGAAAGGCGGCTCACTGCCCTTCTCAAGCGCCTCCCTCCTTCCCTGTGCAGAGTCCTGATAAGAGTGTAGATGAGAAGTTACTCGCCCTGCTCTCGGCATTCCACTGACAAGATCTCTCTTCAGTCAGGGGTACCTCTAGCTACGTAATACTTCGGGACACCTCTAGCTACTTAATATTGAGTGTACTTCTGGCTACCTAATTTATACCTATAGCTACCTATGAAGGGCAAGGGAAGTAAGAGAGAAGTGACAGCTGGAACAGCCAGCACACTTGGGGTGCAGTTTGGTGGGGGTTTGTAGGTTCATTGAGGGTGAAGTTTAGGATGGCAGAACATCTGTGCCTATAGGCTCCTTTAAGGTAAATCTGGGCCTGGTGGGATGCAAAAGTTTGGGCAACCTTGTTAATCGTCATCATTTTCCTGTATAAATCGTTGGTTGTTACCATAAAAAAATGTCAGTTAACCACTTAAGCCCTCGGTCGTTTTCACTTTATGCATCCGAGCAATTTTCACCTCCCATTCATTAGCCTATAACTTTATCACTACTTATCACAATTAACTGATTTATATCTTGTTTTTTCCGCCACCAATTAGGATTTCTTTGGGGGTACATTTTGCTAACAGCTACCTTACTGTAAATGCATTTTAACAGTAAGAATAAGAAAAATACTGAAAAAATTCATTATTTCTCAGCTTTTGGCCATTATAGTTTTAAAATAATACATGCCTCCATAAATAAAACCCACGTATTGTATTTGCCCATTTGCCCCCGGGTATTTCACCGTTTAAATTATGTCCCTATCACAATGTATGGCGACAATATTTTATTTGGAAATAAAAGAGCATTTTTCCGTTTTGCATCCATCACTATTTACAAGCTTATAAAAAAAAATTATCTTTACATAGATATTTAAAAAGTTTAGACCCTTAGGTAAATATTTATGTGTTTTTTTATTGTAATGTTTTTTTGGTTTTTTTATTATTAAACATTTTATGTGGGTATTTTTGGGAGGGTGGGATGTAAATAGCATTTGTTTGGGGTAAATATATGTTTTTTTTTTGTTTTTGTTTTTTTTTACATTTAGATGCAGGTTTACTTTTTGGCCACAAGATGACAACCTTGAGTTTGTTTACATGACGTCACTCTAAGCCAGGGGTCCCCAAACATTTTGGGTTGAGGGCCGGGTCAACATACTTCAGACTGCTGGAGGGCCGGAGTACGCATAAAATGACATAGAAGTCTTTGTGGGCCAGACTGTGAAGCATCCCCAGGTGACAACCTGCAGTCCAATTGGACAGCAGTGTCACCTGATGTGGAACTGTAAACCAGCGAATAACTGCTTTCTGGCTTCCATGTGGATGTCTGGCTATTCTATATGTGGACAACCGATATTTAAAGATGCAGCTGACCACATCTGTAAGTAATACATTTTGTGTGTAGGGGGCTGGTAAAAAAGCCTCAGGGGGCCGCATTCGGCTGGCAGGCCTTAGTTTGAGGACCACTGCTCTAAGCGTACAATGTACGCTTAGAGGGACATAGGAGCCAGAAAAAGCGAAGCTTCCGAGAGAAGCTGTCGCTTTTTCTGCGGGGAAGAGGTATCAGTGATCGGGCACCATGGCCCGATTCATTGATTCCTGGGCTATCGATCCGCAGACCGGGAGCCCGCGTTCACGTCTGCACATGTACTACTTGACGTAGTTCTACGTCAAGGAGGACAAAGTGGTTAAATATATCATATAGGAGACACACACACAGTGATATTTGAGAAGTGAAATGAAGTTTATTGGATTTACAGAAAGTGCGCAATAATTGTTTAATCAAACAGGTGCATACATTTGTGTACCACAAAATAGAAATGAAATATTTAGTAGATCCCACTGTAGCTCCCAGGTGTAAGTAGCTCGCAGATGCTCACAGCGCTGTAGGGCCGACTTGAAAGTGAGTGTGTCTACATTGCAACCGGGCAGTAAAGTCATCGTTCTGAGTGTCACTTCCTGGTTGTCTGGATACCAACAGGGAATACTGCATATTAACGTGGTATCCCCTGAAGGCCTGTTTTTGACGGTGCGGCGGGTGCACCGCATCGCAACGCTGATGCCAAATTACAGTGTGAAAAACTGGCCTTAGGGCTATGGTCCACTATTGGGATTTTAGCAGCATTGTGGGATCGCTGGAAATCCCAAGAAGCACTGCGCCAAGGAAAGTCAATGCAGGCGAGCCCACAGGAGCGATGGCGATTATGTAAATTGCAATTGCCAGTCCTGCAGCATTTACAGTATTTGAAAGAAAATAAAGCAGAGGGACACCAAGAGCCCCAATAGTGTAATTCGTCTTGGGGACAACAAAATAAATGAGAAGTTAAAATTATACTTACAAACCAGGGTTACCAATAGGCAACCACTGTGTAGGCAGGTGGGGAGAACAATCCTGACCCCACTCAGGAATAAAAAGTCGCTCTCTGTAGACAGGAAAATAGGGTAACAACCCTCCACCCAGGGTGGACTCAATGTAGTGTACAAGATACAGAGGCGCCAAAAGAATAAAAGGTAATTAAATGAACTTAAAAAACCAACTGGTTAAACAGAGGAGGCAGCGGTGGTCTTACCCCCTCCAAACAGACACAGGCAAGGACTGCAATTCAGACAGTCAACAATTTATTCGGAACTCCAAAAAACAATGCAACGCGTTTCACGGGCCATACATCCCGCTTCCTCAGGCAAAATACAGTAGGAGTCACAGCATCTGTATTATATCAGCGAGGCGCCGAGCTCGCTGATATAATACAGATGCTGTGACTCCTACTGTATTTTGCCTGAGGAAGCGGGATGTATGGCCCGTGAAACGCGTTGCATTGTTTTTTGGAGTTCCGAATAAATTGTTGACTGTCTGAATCGCAGTCCTTGCCTGTGTCTGTTTGGAGGGGGTAAGACCACCGCTGCCTCCTCTGTTTAACCAGTTGGTTTTTTAAGTTTATTTAATTACCTTTTATTCTTTTGGCGCCTCTGTATCTTGTACACAGCATTTACAGTATGGAGGGATTGTACACCAATACAGATTCCAGATGGGGACACTGCAAAATCACTTTGAAATTGCTGTATGAGGCTTTTTGTACACTGCAAATCACAATTCAATTTGCAAATTGAATTTGCGATTTTCACTGGATGCCAGCAACACAAGAAGAAAAACGCAGGAAAAAATGCATCAAAAGTCCAGCGAAATCGGAAATCGCATGTAGTGTAAAAGTGCCCAAAATTGCATCAAAAATGTTTTTGAATTTGAATTGCATGTAAAATTGCATCGAAATCGAAATCGCATGTAGTGTAAAAGAGCCCTGAGAGCAATTTGCTTCCAATTGCCAAACGCTAGCAATTTTTACATTGCTAGGGTTGCTACTTTACAATAGGAATCGTGAAAAATATTTTCCACTTTTGCGATTTGATTTTCTGTAAAGCACAATCACTTTTTGGAGCGATTTCACCTGTGACTGTGCTTCAACGTTAAAAGATTAATGCGCAATCGCATATACAAAACTGATGAAAAATCGCAATTGCTCGCATTTGTTTGCATTATGCGATTGCTAGTGGAAAAGAACCCTTAAATCTATTTTGAAGCAATTTTACTACCTGAACCTCCCCAAAAAGTCACAAATTGCCATCACTAGAAATAAAAGAGTAAAACAATGTTCTAAAAATGATAAAAAGAGGGAAGTCGAGGTGGACTTACCTCCCTCTGGTAGTGGACATATACTCAAATGCAGAGTAAAAAATATACAATTTATTCACAGCTCCATAAAATCGCAACGCGTTTCGCGGTCAACAGTCCCGCTTCATCAGGCAGTACAGGAGCATATAAAACTGGTTCAGGTTCAGGTGCTCACACGCTTTATGGACCTGAACCAGTTTTATATGCTCCTGTACTGCCTGATAGAGCGGGACTGTTGACCGCGAAACGTGTTGCGATTTTATGGAGCTGTGAATAAATTGTATATTTTTTACTCTCCATTTGAGTATATGTCCACTACCAGAGGGAGGTAAGTCCACCTCGACTTCCCTCTTTTTATCATTTTTAGAACATTGTTTTACTCTGCTTGGCGCCTCTGTTCGTACATATTACAGCACGATTAAGTCCACCCCTGGTGGAGGCGTTCTTTCCCCATTTTCCTATCTACAGAGAGCGACTTTTATACCTGAGTGGGGTCAGGTATTAATACTCCCCACTTGCCTGATGGTAACCCACCTTTGTGCAGGGACGGATCTAGGGGGGGGGGGGGGGGGGGGCAAGCGGGTATCTTGCCCCAGGCGTAGTTTGTTGAATTCTTAAAAAGGCGGCAAAATGAATGGCAGTGTAGGCGCCAAAGCCTGACCTTTAGGCGCCAAAACCTGACCTTGCACCAGGCGCAACTTGGTCTTGATCCGTCCCTGCCTTTGTGAGTATAAGAACCTTTGACATTACATTATATATTGAGCTTACCAGACAATATTGCACTATTGGGCTCTTGGTGTCCTCTGTTTTGTTTTTACCAGTACCCTCTCTAGTGTAAACAAACCCTGAAGGTGTTGTGATCAGCTATGATATACAGTTCAGTGAATAAAGCTCTGCCAAGCCGTTCCTCTAAATATCCCTTGCCATTCACAGATCTGCATCCAGTTCTTCCAGTCGTCCACCTGTTACAATAAATCAGGCTGAGGATTAATAGGTGGGTGTATATGTGTGTAAAGGATTTGATACACGCCCGATGTGCTGAATTATGTAAAACAAATAAGTGAAACTAATAACTGTCTAATAATCTGTCCATAGAAAGGCTTCGCCCTGACTGAGCTGCCCATGTGTGTTCTGGTTTCACTTGTCCTTCTATAGAAATGACCTATTTTAAGGATTGAGATTTGAGAATAGAGGTACACCTAGATTGCATAATATATAATTCCAGCATGTTATGTCAGTCTCCAATAGATCATTTCATCCACACTCAAACAAGGGTGAGTAATAGTGAGGTGAGTAACAGCGTGTAAACCGCACTAACCCAAGGCGATTAGCCCATAATCACCCTTATTAGTCTAACTGGTTATGTCTCAGGACATCATTTATATACATTTAAAGGGACACGATGAAGAAAAACTTAAGGAGGAACTGTAGTGAAAATAACGTAATTAAAGGATACCTGAAGTGACATGTGACATGATGAGTTAGACATGTTTATGTACAGTGCCTAGCACACAAATAACTATGCTGTGTTCCTTTTTTTTTAAGCCACCTCATTTATCGTTTTTACTGTTGTATTTAACTCAGTTTTATAACCCCCTGGGCGCTTCTTTACTCTCATTGTGAATCCAACATACATACAGCCTGTTTTGGATCTTTTTTCAAAATCATATGATCTTTTTATGCCCCTGAAAGCAAGGCTGGTTAGGCTCCACATCCAGAACCAGGCTTTTTGGTCTCTTGTAGCCCTTTATACTTTCCAGGGGGGTTTAGGACACCATGAGCTCTCTGGGTATTCCTTAGTACTCTTCAGGGGCGTAACTAGAGGGGGGCAGCCCCTGCGATCCCAGGGGGGGGCCCAGAGCTGTGGGCGCGCAACTACTAACCTTCCCCTCCTCCGATACAGGGGACTATACTTCAGATCAGGTGTTTTTGTGACTACACTTGTTATGGGTGTGCAGAGCATGACAGCCACACTTGTTTTATGAACCGAGCAAGATGGGCCCCAAGGCTCTGAAGGTGAGGCAAGGAAAGGGCTGAGAACATTTGGGGGCCGCTTCAAAGTTTTACTGGGGGCCCCATGAATTGTAGTTACGCCACTGGTCCTCTTTAATAAGACGTACAACACATTGTTATCTGTGGATCTTCTCGGAGGTGGGTCTGGAGGAGAGGAATATCAATAAAATGAAAAAGAAAAATATCTCCATTCTTCTATTCGGAGAACACGGCTTCCCTTTCCTGAATCATGATGGATGAGAGCTGTAACTTATTGATAGATTGATAATACAGGGGAAGAAATGATTACATTTATTTATCTGGGTAATTTTGACATGCCCTCGAGTAGCTGGAGGCTCAGACCTCGGCTTATGGTAAAAGTTTCGGCATCTTAGAACGGCAAACTTTTTAAATAGGTTATATAGCTGTGAGTTACGATGTAAATGTTATCAGAGAAATGTGTTTACTTCCATTATTACATCCGGCGCTGGCGATAGGAACTCTAATGTGATCGCAGACGGGTTATGATTCTGTCTCTTTTCCTTCCAAGTTAAATACCTCCCAACCTTTTTATAGGGGAAATATAGACATCTAGATACTAGATGGCAGTTATACCCACGGGCGACGGGGGAAGCCCTCCAGGAAATCCCGTTCTTTGAACGGGATTTCCTGATCGCCTATCGCCGGAGGCGATCGGCGGGGCTGGGGGGATGCCGCTGAGCAGCGGCTATCATGTAGCGAGCCCTCGGCTCGCTACATGATAAAAAAAAAAAAAATTTTTTAAAAACTGTTGCGCTTCCCCCGGCGGTATTTTTCATACCGCCAAGGGGGTTAAAGAGACTCCGTAACAAAAATTGCATCCTGTTTTTTATCATCCTACAAGTTCCAAAAGCTATTCTAATGTGTTCTGGCTTACTGCAGCACTTTCTGCTATCACAGTCTCTGTAATAAATCAATGTATCTTTCCCCTGTCAGACTTGTCAGCCTGTGTCTGGAAGGCTGCCAAGTTCTTCAGTGTTGTGGTTCTGCTATGAACTCCCCCTTCCAGGCCCCTCTATGCACACTGCCTGTGTATTATTTAGATTAGGGCAGCTTCTCTCTTCTCTCTTATCTTTTACAAGCTGGATAAATCGTCCTCTGAGCTGGATGGGCTTTCACATACTGAGGAAATTCAGACAAGGGCAAAGCTGTTTGCAGGAAGAAAAGAGCAGACTGAAACTTCAGTGCATGAGAGATGCAGGAGGAAAGAAACACACAAATGATCTCTTGAGATTCAAAAGGAAGGGTGTATACAGCCTGCTTGTGTATACATACACTAACTGCCGGATGCCTAACAGCCAAAAGAGGACATTTAGTTCTTGGGTGCCACCATAGGTACCTATAGAAATATCAGCATTGAGCCATAATCAAACATGTTGAATACAGTGCAGGAGACTTGGGCGGAGCCGGCGCCACCATATGCCATAATAGGAATTATTATTATTATTATTTATTGTATTTGTAAATGCCAACATATTACGCAACGCTGAGAGCTGTCAGAAGAAGGAGCTAAAGTTACTTTTAAAACACTGTAATTCGGCTGCCAGCAATAGCTGGAAGCTGAATTACATAATTCCCCACCATCCACATGGACCTGGAGGGGGAATAGTAATTAACGCTGCCGGGACTTGTGCAGGAGCAGGGTAAGCCATATATCGGCTGTATCCTGCACCCAAGTCTCCCGGCAGCAATTTCATATGTACGCGCCAAACTTCCGGCTCTATCGGGTGCCCAAATTGCCCACTTTGGGGGATAACATGCTGCTGATCATGGGACGGCTGATGATAGTGGGCCTTGGGCGGTAAAAAGTACAAAATCTAGCCCACTTCCAACAATGCGTTACTTCATTGCATTATGCTCTACTCTGGCCTATCAGAAAGGTATGCACTGCTTACCTTATGGAGTGGAGGGTGGTGGCGAGGGGGGGAATGGGGCAAGGGAGTAGGAAAAAAAGGGAAATATCGAAATTAGGGACAGTCAATAATTGGTCCATTTCCGAGCTGCATGCATTTGCTAAAGTTTTGCATAACATTTGCATTATCTCAAAATGATTAGCATCTTAGTGAACAATTAGGGACGATCGATGAGATGCAAATATTTTCGAGTTGGTCCAGGATTAGGTCAATGTTTATGCAAATATACGCAGCTTGAACAAATGGATCAATCAATTAAAACCTTGGCGGGAGTTCAATGGTCCATTTTCAAGCTGCATGTATTGCATAAAAATTGACATAATCCTCCATCTCCTTGGAAATATTTACATCTCCCTAGTGACCATCCCTAGTGACCATCCCTAGTGACCATCCCTAGTGACCATCCCTAGTGACCACCCCTAGTCCAAACAACTTTAAAGAGAGTCTGAAGCGACAATAAATTGATATTATTACCCTACAGTTTGCATAAGGAGTATCGGGAGAAGTGAAACGCTGAATCCAGCGGCAAAAACGAGGGGTTTATACCCCCCAAATCCTCGAGGGAAAATCCGGGGAGCGCTTCCTGAAAGAGGCAGAGCTTTGGGCTGTAGCTCTGCCTCTACTGAAGTCAATTGCCGCTGATCACCGCCTCTCCCCGCTAGGGACGCTTGAATACCCCTTTTTAAAATCCGAATTGATCCGGATCTGGATAGCTAGAAATAGAATAGAATAGAATCGGATATCCGAACCCATTATCCAGGTAACTACGAATTAATTTGAATATCCGGATAGAAAAACGGATGTGGCCTTTAAATTGCTTCCAAAACGTTTTTTAGAGTAAATGATCCATGTAGCATCATGTTTTTTTTTTTTTTAAAGAGACACACTAATTGATTATGTGGGGAGTTAAAATACTAAAAAAAAAAAATGGCTGTAAATTAACATCAGGACTAGGTTCCAGACAGCGGTCGTGCAGCCCAAATTGTGTCCAAAGTCCAACCGCACAACTGAGACATCACAGTTTTCAGCCCAGACACCTCAAAAAAATTACACAGCAATTGTGTTTTGGGTTAAACATAGGTGGTATCAGCACAGCAGCAGTGGCCTGTGGCACCCTGGTGGTGGGAGCAGCAGAGGCAGCAGGAGCAGGGCAATGCAGCAGCAGCAGGTGTAACGTGTACCAGGAGCATGCCGGAGATTGTACCGTGGCACGTAGCGTTGGTACCACGGCTGTAAAAAAAAAGTGTGAAGCAGGCGGCTTGGTTAGTAATAGTTAACAATCAGGGGGAGCCAGGAGGTTGTGGTGGTGGTAAAGGGTGGTAAGGCAGGCATAGTGATTCCCAGCCACTTCATTTGCCCCTCTTGCCAACAACAGGGAAAGACTCGCTCAACAGGGTCTGGCAGCGTTTTTTCCTTGCACGGGAAGTGGTGGAGGGAGCAGAGGAGGCCACTGAGGACTGGCTGCCTGAACAGGCCTCAGTGTCGGCAGGAGTGGCAGAGGGGGTTCTGGTGCTCTGAGTCTTACCACTGCCAGCGCCAGCTTGCTGCGAACCGGAGTGCTGGTAAGGGTGGACGTCTCAGTTGTAGAGCTGGTGGTGGCCTGCTCATCCACCATCACCAGCTGGAAAATGGCCACTACACGCTGCTGCGCCTCTGCAGCGTCACTACCACTTACAGCTGGACGGCCAGCGGAATGGACACTGATGCGGCTGAACTGCTCACAGTGGCGCAATGTTGCCCCCTCTCCTCTTGGCCTTGCTGCCCCTCCCCCGGCTGCCAGTGCCAGCGGACATAGTACAACTTATATGTGATGATGTCACCAGATGATGTGGGGTACTTGTACTTCATTAAAATCGGCGTTGGACTTTAAAGAAAATCAGCTCGGAGTGACAGACAGCAGAGTAGAAGACAGTGCACACTAACTGTCTAACTGTCACACTGACACTGCTCAGCACAGCAGCACTGCAGTAATCTGTAGTAAGCTAACACAGTACTACTCTAACAAATAACTAGCACTGAAGTACTACTAACTACACAATAACACAGTAATCCTATTCCCTAACCTATACTCTAGCTAAGGCTAATAGCAGGCCAGCAGCAGGCCTGGCCTGTGCACAGCACACACAGACACAGGACCTAACTAGCAGCTGCTGCAGCACACAGAGTCTAACTGTCAATGAATGAAATCAAACAATTACACAAGCTAGCTAAGTAAAAAAAACAATAGAACAATAGTGTAGTGAAGGTGTTTAGCACTCAAAAGCTTTAGGTTTATCACTGTTTACAGCACTTGCTAGGCTAGAAGCACTGGAGCATGTCTCTCAGTGAGCATTCACAAGCAAAGACGAGATTTCTCATCATGGCACCCCTCCTTATATACAGGACGGGCTGGCCAGGGTTCCCTTATGTGATTGGTTGCTAGGGCTTAGGCTGGGAGCCCTTTGATTGGCTCAATGAGGTCAGGAGGGGCTGGCCAGGGTTCCCTTCTGTGATTGGTTGCTAGGGCTTAGGCTGGGTGCCGCTCCTCTCAATCTTCCTTCACAGAGAGGGGCGGGGAGATCCGCACGGCGATTGATTTCAGTAGAGGCAGAGCTACAGGGCAAAGCTCTGCCTCTCCAGGCAGCAAAATCCACGAGTTAACCCCTCGTTTTGCGCTTAGATGCAGCGTTTCACTTCTCCACATACTTCTTATGCAAATTAGCAGGCAAAAATATAATATTATTTTCGCTTCAGAGTCTCTTTAACCCCTACAAGGTAAGTTGACATATTTCTCTCACTCTTCTTTACATTTTCAGTATTGCTGGATAACGCATGTGGAAGTAATAGCAGCTAATTGATTAAACAATTATAATAATAACAATTTACAGCTTAATCATTTAATTTATTAATAAATTATTCCGGGAACCTAATTAATTGACCTATACATCTAAGCGTACTTACCTGTCAAGCAATTTAATTGGAGTCAGGGCTGGGGGCTAACCTTTTAATTCTGATTAAATTATCATTATTTAACACTGATTTGTATGATATTTGTGGAGTTACGTATCTTCTATTCTCTCCATAGATTAATATGCTGGAGGGGGAGAGGATGAGATATGATTCTGCAGACACCACGAGAATTCCACATCACTGATAAAGTTTCCCTTTGGTCACTATGATCGGCAATTTACTCTCTGAAGACCAAAAGCGCCTGGCAGTGCCCCCATCCCAGAGCGGAGGGCCCACAGGAGAGTGGCTGGCAGGGAACATAACATGACAATAAAGAGGAACGCTGGGGAAATGCAAAAACGACTTCCTTAAATAGTGCTAAAAAAATCGCAAATCAAAGAGCAAGAGAAACTAATTCATGCAACTTTTATATTTTTAGGTTGACACATGATGGTGGTTCTTGTTATGTGGGCTCATGATAGTAGCAGTTGTTAGGGGGCACAGGATGGTAACACTTGTTATGGAGAGGGCACATGATGGTGGTTCTTGTTATGGGTGCTCATGACAGTAGCAGTTGTTAGGGGGCACATGATGGCAACTCTTGTTATGGTGGGCTCATGATAATAGCAGTTGTTAGGGGGTACATGATGGCAGCTCTTGTTATGGTGGACTCATGATAGTAGCAGTTGTTAGGGGGCACATGATGGCAACTCTTGTTAAGGTGGGCTGATGATAGTAGCAGTTGTTAGGGGACATATGATGGAGGCTCTTGTTACGGGGGCTCATGATAGTAGCAGTTGTTAGGGGGTACATAATGGCAGCTCTTGTTATGGTGGGCTCATGATAGAAGCAGTTATTGGGGGGCTCACGATAGTCACAGTTGTTGGGGGCACACAATGGAGGCTCGTTATGGGCAGCTCATGATAGTAGCAGTTGTTAGAGGGCACATGATGGAGGCTCTTGTTATGGGGGGCTCATGATAGTCGCAGTTGTTAGGGGGCACATGATGGCAGCTCTTGTAATGGGGGGTTCATGATAGTAGCAGTTGTTAGGGGGCACAGGATGGTAATACTTGTTATGGAAAGGGCACATGATACTGTTTCTTGTTATGGCGGAATCATAATAGTAGCAGTTGTTGGGGGAAGCAGGAAATTTGGGCACATGAAACAAGTTGACAAAAGGGGCGCCGCCATTGACTCTCATATTAAATATCGTTGGATGGGCCCCCAAAGGGAAATTTGGTCGCCCGGTGAATAAAACATTTTCAATCGGCACCCCATGAATAATAACGTTTACAAACATACTTACCATATAATAATGTTTACAAACGTACTATAGTTATCATTTTTATCTACATAATGTTTCATAAATAAAACGATATTTAGTGGAATTGTGGAAAATACAAAATTCCTCAAATAACTAAATATAGGGATTTAAAAAATAATTTGATAAATGATATGGGAGTTTTAGGGTTAGGCACTACTAGGGGGGTCTTAGGGTTAGGCACTACTAGGGGGGTCTTAGGGTTAGGCACCACCAGGGAGGGTCTTAGGGTTAGACACTATCAGGAGGTCTTAGGGTTAGGCACCACCAGGGGGTGTCTTAGGGTTAGGCACCACCAGGGGGGGTCTTAGGGTTAGACACTATCAGGAGGTCTTAGGGTTAGGCACCACCAGGGGGTGTCTTAGGGTTAGACACCACTAGGGGGGTCTTAGGACGAGGCACTACCAGGGGGGTCTTATGCCTATTGCCTAATACACGCGGTACGATTTTCCGTGCGATAGATGGATCCGATAGATAAAATCTGTCATGTCCAATATTGTTCCCGATCGTTATGCGGATTTCAACGGAATAACGATTTCCGCATACCAATTTCAGCATACCACTTTTCTAATTCCGTGAAAATTGGAAGCTCATCCCTAATCTATCTATACTCCCCACTATTTGTTTTGTCCTACGTACAGTACTATGTAGATGTTGGTGCTATATACATACAAAAATACTAATAATAATGCATTTGGTGAAGTTGGTTCATAAAAGTATGTACACTGTGCTTTAAAGTGTACCCGAGGTGACATGTGACATGTTGAAATAAACATGTGTATGTAAAGTACAAAACATATTAATAACCAGGCTGTTTTACTTGTTTTATTTTGCAGCCTGAAAGAGTTAATTTCTAGGCACGGAAGTGACGGCTTCTGTCTTGTCAGTACCTTTTCGGGAATATAGTAAACATCACTGATAAGCAAATTACCGACATAAAAGTTTTTTGGGCAGTATACAACTTCTGAGTGCAGGGGAGCGATTAAAAAAAGGTCAGTAGTTCATGTGTTTTAACTCTAGGACACTTAATAGGCTGTCACTGATTAGAGACAGTAAAGACAGTAAAACATTCAACCTACTTTGTAAATGTTAATGAATATTAAAGAAAACCCTGGGATACTTAAAAAAAGTCATTTTCAGGAGCGGGAGAATAAATATAATTGTTTATCTCAACAGTTTATTTTCACCTCGGGTTCACTTTAAATCATTTCTAAATATTTCCTTTGGAAAAAAAATACATATACATATTTAAAAAATTACCTCTCGAAATGTTACCAAAGTCATAAAAAATAAATATTTACTGTATGTGAAATGAAAAAATAGCAAAACATATTTGTTTGCTCGCACTACAGAATTAATGATATATATTAAATTTAACAATCGCAACCCCAAAGTGTAAAAAAAAACCTGCCAGATAAATAAGGGAGGAGGTTTTAATATGCGATGGTAAATGGCGGAATAACATAATTAGCATGTTGGGTCAGTGGCCACAAAATCCAGAATTTCCCTTTTGTCCCCGCGGCCGCGGCCTGAAATCTTAACCTCCTTAGCGGTAACCCCGTGTGTGACACGGGGTAAGCCGCCGGAGGGTGCCGCTCAGGCCCTGCTGGGCCGTTTTACATAATTTTGCTGCGCCAGCACACTGATCGCCGCCGCCCCGCGCCCGATCGCCGCTATCCGTTGCGGCGCGCGCCCCCCCCCAGACCCCGTGCGCTGCCTGGCCAATCAGTGCCAGGCAGCGCCGAGGGGTGGATCGGGACTCCCAATGACGTCCCAACATCGGTAACGTCGGTGACGTCATCCCGCCCCATCGCCATGGCGACGGGGGAAGCCCTCCAGGAAATCCCGTTCTTTGAACGGGATTTCCTGATCGGAGATCGCCGAAGGCGATCGAAGCGGGCGGGGGGATGCCGCTGAGCAGCGGCTATCATGTAGCGAGCCCTGGGCTCGCTACATGATTTAAAAAAAAAAAACTGCTGCGCTGCCTCCTGGCGGAATTTTTCATACCGCCAGGAGGGTTAAACAAAAACCAGGTGTACTGTCCATCTGACATGAGACGTGTGAACTCGGGCAAACCCAGGTTTTTTAAAGGGGGGATTCCTGAAAGGTCTCCATCAGCCACGCACAATACAGTATAATAATATGGTAGGATATTATGCTGGGTACACATAAAGCAATTTCCTATCCGATAAACCAACAATGGGATCATTTGCATACAGATAATGACAGCCGACATTTGTAATGAAGGGGGAAGCAGAGGCACAGGGCTGTGTTCATACCTGACTCTGTTAAGTTCCTTAGAGCTGCTCCATGCTCTGTACACACGCTGCTGCTCCATGCTCTGTACACACGCTGCTGCTCCATGCTGTGTACACACGCTGCTGCTCCATGCTCTGTACACACACAGCTGCTCCATGCTGTGTACACACGCTGCTGCTCCATGCTCTGTACACACACTGCTGCTCCATGCTCTGTACACACGCTGCTGCTACATCTAAAGTCAACTGTAGCAGGGAAAGAAAGGGGGCAGTGCTGTGAGCTGCAGGATGCCTGCAGACATTCTGGTGTCTCAACTTGTGCCTGTCCCAAGACACTGCACCAGCCCTGGTCTAACGAGGGATTCTGGGCAGCTGTAATCCCCCCCTGCGTTTGCCTATGGAACTGTTGTTTTCTTTTTCATTAACTTTAAAGCCAATTCTACAAGACTAGAGCTATTACTATTATTAATTTTTTTAGTATTATTTTCGGTATTATTACTATTAACACCATACTGGAATAAACGCCTTTATGCTAAACTCAAATTACCTAATTCAACTGAGTTTTATATAACTCTCCCATTCTCAAATTGAGCGGCCCCTGTTTTTTATTATTTTTTTTTTTACAAGGCCTCTGGATGGGTCTGCCAAATACTCCTTGCCAACAAGATTTACTGTAGAGTGCAAGCGATGACATACATAATTTATGTCTAAGTGATCCAGGGGTGTGTATAATTATACTGCACAATTCTGCCAACTTTCTTTTCAGCAATTAACCAACATACATGAAATGGAGGAAGCCTCCGATCATTGCCAATATATGTAATCATTTATTTATTATATACAGTATAGGGATGTCATATTACAGAGCTTGTAATAGGTTGGGTTCATACTAGGCATGCTTTAGGATGGATTCCCAATTATTGGTTGCTTGTGATCATATGGCATCCAATAAAACCTTGACCAGAGGGAATCTCAACCCATTATTATGCATATTGTCAGGGGTGTAACAAGACTTAATAGGGCCACCCTGCAAAAATAATAGCATGGGGCCCCCTTGGTCGCCAAACCCTATGAGGGTCACGTGATCGGGAGTCGGCGAATGGTGGCAGAGAGTGTTCAGCTATGAAACAGCATCTGGAAACAGGAAAAACATTACAGACATTCCAGCTACTCGATACTCTGCATGGCGGGAGGAGGCAGGGATGGTTTGTGTGAGTGACTGGGGAAGTTTTTTCACTAATTGTCTGCACTTGCTTTTGGGTAGAGGGAGAGAGGCCCAAAGCCTCTGGCCCCCCTGCGATGGCAAGCGTCACAGGGGTGATTGTTACGCCCATGCATATTTTCAATAACCAAAAGCTACCTCCATTTAGTGCTGTTTACACAGATGTGAGAGTGCTAGGATCAGGGCCCATTATAGACTTTCTGCTGCCTGAAGCAAACTTTGGAGGATGTCTCGCCCTCCGCCCGCGAGACCATCAGCAACAGTTAGTAAAAGGAGCTGGTCTGGTGCGAGCACCCCCACCTGTCTGGTCGCTTGCCACAGCTTCCCCCTTACCGGTGAAGGGGGTTTTACCGTAGCATGCCTTGATAAGAGGTATATATCGACATCTCACCTGCTTATGATATCATAGGGAAGGGTGGCAGGTGCCATCTGGTGATGGTGAATGAGGATGGGGATGCGTGGATGAGGAAGGTAGTATGTGTTATTTAAAGAGGAACTCCAGCCTAAACAAACATACTGTCATTAAGGTACATTAGTTATGTTAATTAAAATAGATGGGTAATATAATCTCTTACCCACCCTGTTTTAAAAGAACAGGCAAATGTTTGATTTCATGATGGCAGCCATCTTTTTGGTTGAAAGGAGGTGACAGGGAGCATGAGACACAGTTCCAACTGCCCTGTGTCCTGAGCACCTCTCCCAGTTGCTAGGCAACGTGAATAACAACATAGGAAATCCCATCATGCTCTGCACAGCATCAGGGAAAAAAAGCCTGGGCTTTTTCTCTTTGTGGGTGGAGCTTAGATAAAAATGCAGCTAAAAATGATGCTTTGGTAAGAAAAACAAAGTTCTGATGCTGTGAAACTGTTAAAGAAACACCAAGCCTTTTCAGTTCTGCTGAGTAGATTTTTAGTCCGGAGGTTCACTTTAAGGATTGACCAATTGGATCTTCTTGCAGTTCAAGTGACTCTCAAAAGTCTTCTCCAGTATCACAATTCGAAGGCGTCAATTCTTCAGCGCTCAGGCTTCCAACTCTCACAGCCATACATTACATCTGGAGAAACCATGGCTTTGATTATATGAACATTTTGTTGACAAGGTGGCATCTGTTTTTATAACATTGTCCAAGTTTGTCATCGCTTTCCTTTCAAGTAGTAAAGATCTTTTAACCCCCCTTGGCGGCCTGATTCTTTCCAGATTTTATGGTCTAAAAGTGGTGCAATTTTGTTGCATGCTTTTAGACCCTAAAACCTGGAAAATAAATCACACCGCAGAGATGCCTGCAGCAGCCCCTGCACTTAATTCCCTGGGATCCAGCGCTGCAATTCTCCCTCTGTCCTCCAGGTGGCGGTGTAATTCTGCAGTGAGATTGACGTCTGCCGCCATGACAACAAACGGTAATCACACCCAAGTAATGCTGAGTCTGAAAGGACAGGAAGGAGAATGGCTGCTGTCGTCTTCGTCCCCCGAAAGGTGAGTGAAAACGCCCGCTGCACAATATGCACTGTCTTGCCAGCGACTACCACTAGTCATGCTCGGGGTTACCGCTCCTGGCTTGTTTTTTCCACCCCGAGTCTGACTCATGATAACCACCAAGGAGGTTAATGTCATGGTTGCAATCTCCATCTAAAGTGAGCTTTGAGTCATAGAACACAAAATCTGACACTGCTTCCATTTCTTCTCCCTCTGTATTCCAGGGTGGGATATATCCTGATGACACAATAGTTTTTTTTAATGTTGAGCCTTAGGGCAACTTTTGCACTCTCTCGTTCACCCTCATCAAGAGGTTTCATAATTCTTCTCCTTGCAAAAGAGGGTGAGTGAAAAAGCACAATTCAATTCCATTTAATTTTCACCAAAATGCCATAACATTTTCACAAACGTATAGACAGATGCATTAGATACGCATGCGACAATGAGGACGGCTGTTTGCATGGACTCGCAAAAATATGTGTAGTCGCAATACTAAATTGTGGGACGAGGATGATGCAGGATGTAGGGTTTAGTCACGGGACACAAGTGCCACGGGAGTGAAGAGATAGAAGGAGCACCCGACGGACAGGTGAGTGTAGTCTTTGCTGCCTACACTCTGCATGGCCTGCGGCCGAGCAGGATCATCCACAAGGCAACCTAGGCATCCTGCCACCTTCTCTGAGCCCTCTCCACCCCAGATTACCAAAAGGACCATAAGGGGGAGCCACAGCTACTACCTTGCCTGGGGACCCATTTCATCTTAATCCATCTACTACAGTATGTCCCTGGGGTAGGGGAGGGCCGAGTTGGGACAAGGTCCTCCAGCACCCAAGGCTGAGACACCAAAGAGTCATTCTCCAACCCTCCAACCCCAGCCATCACTACTGATTGCTATTAGACTAGGAGGCGCTCCAGGGCTCCCAACCGCCCTCCCCCCCCCCCCCCCCCCCAACACCTTAATCTCTAGTTATCCGGCTTGCAGTCACTGCCATGTGTCCCGTTTTCTTATTTCTCTTATTTCTCTCTGCTTCAAACACAATAGGGGAATGATAGCTGAGTGAGTTGTGCGCCCCCCTCCTACACTGCGCCCTGAGGCTGGAGCCTCTCTCGCCTCGGCTCGGCCTTCCTGCCTAAAAGCCCCAACCACATACTCCAGGGAAAGGTGTGAAGAATTCTCTGCCTTCTTCACAAACAAGGTGTCTACCATCCGTGCCAGCATTACACCAACAACATCAATTGACCACTGGACGTTGCATATGCCTACTACCGTACCACCATGGCAAGTCTTTGACACTCTGAGTGTAGAAGATTTTGGAATTCTCATTCAAAGTCTCCGCCCCACTACCTGCGACCTGGATCCTGGCCCAACTGGATCCTTAATGCAGTGCCCAGCGCTGTTCAGGCCAGCACTTCACAAAATCACTCAGTGCTCCTTGCAAAGTGGACTTTTCCCAGAAGAACTAAAGAAAGCAATCATAAAACCCCTCCTGAAGAAACCATCACTAGATCCTGATTCTGTAACCAACTACAGACCTGTGGCGAACTTACCATTCCTATCAAAAGTTATCGAGAAAGCAGTCGCCAACCAGCTAGAAGCCAGGCTTACAGATAACAACATCTTTGATACTTTTCAGTCAGGATTCAGGAAAAGGCACAGCACTGAAACAGCATTAGTCCGAGTAATGAATGATCTACTTACTGCAAGGGACAAGGGTGATTGCTCAATTCTGATTCTTCTTGACTTGTCAGCAGCATTTGATACTGTGGACCATGAAATACTAATCCAGCGACTGAAGAATTACTGTGGCCTAAGGGGTACTGTTCTTAGCTGGTTTCAGACCTTCCTATCTGGCAGGACACAGCAAGTATGTCTGGGCACACACTACTCTAATCCAGTGCCACTTGCCTATGGAGTTCCACAGGGTTCTGTACTATCACCATTACTCTTTGCAGTCTACATGCTCCCACTGGGCAAAATAATCCAGAACTATGGTTTAGGATACCATTGTTATGCAGATGACACACAACTGTATCTGTCCTTCAAGCCTGGCACCCAAGACCCATCAGCATCCATAAATGCGTGTCTAGTGGATTTACAAAATTGGATGAACACCAGCTGGCTGAGGCTGAACTCTGACAAAACAGAGGTGTTGGTGGTAGGTGGTCCACACATGATGGATAAAGTTCAAAACGCTCACCACCTCAAACTAGCAATTGGGGGAGATACTGTACAGTATAAAGACTCTGTGCGAAACCTTGGGGTGATCCTGGATGGAAATCTAAAACTCAGACAGCAGGTATCAGCTGTCGTCAAGTCTTCCTTCTTCCATCTAAGAAATATAGCGAAAATAAAACACCTAATCCCAGCTGAAGACCTACCTGCCCTGGTTCACGCATTTGTATCCTCCCGCCTAGACTACTGCAACGCCCTGTTAATCGGATCTACAGATAAGGTTCTGCGCCCCTTACAGCTAGTACAGAATGCTGCAGCCAGACTCCTAGCCAATGCCCCCCGCAGCTCACACATCACCCCAGTACTGCAAACTCTTCACTGGTTGCCAGTAAAATGAAGAATCAATTTTAAGATCTGCCTGCTGACATTCAAGGCTCTACACCACATGGGACCCAAATACATAGCGGATCTATTGGAACTTTATGCCCCTCCACGCACCCTCCGCTCTGCCAACAAGATGAAGCTGGTTATTCCCAGGATACACTTAACATTTGGTGCTCGGGCCTTTTCCTGTGCAGCCCCTACTCTATGGAACTCACTTCCACAATCAGTACGAGAGGCTCCTTCTCTGGACAGCTTTAAAAAAAGGCTAAAAACTCACCTCTTTTCCCTAGCCTTTGAGACTGCATAATGCAGGGTCACAGCGCTTTGAGTCCCCAGGGAGAAAAGCGCTATATAAATATTATTGTTATTGTTATTGTCATGGATGAGGAGACCTGGAAGGCAGCAGGCATAGATTTTTAATAGATTTCATGTTAAGAACTGATTAAAAATCTATAGGCTCGGTACAACGGAGCCTTGTACTGCGCTTGCGCAGTAAGCTTCCGATGACGCAGGTGGAAGCGAGCGGGTGCGCGGCCACTCTAGCGCAGCCGCAGTTGGATCCCATGCCGCTTAGACCGGGGCCGGCGGAGGAGAACGGCAGATGGGAGGAGGACGGCGTGGGACATTACCGCTGCACGGGGCTGATAGAAGCACAAGGTAAGTGTCCGTTTTTCTCTTCCACAACCCCCGACAGAACTCCTTTAAGTACAATCCTGCAGTGCTAAAAGGAGAAGAACTATAGGCTCAGTTGTGATGACGTGACGCATGTATACTTTTGTTTGCTTGTATTATCAAGTAAGAATTTCACAAAAATGTTTGCTTGTATTGCAAAGCGCTCTTAAAGAGACTCCGTAACAAAAATTACATCCTGTTTTTTATCATCCTACAAGTTCCAAAAGCTATTCTAATGTGTTCTGGCTTACTGCAGCACGTTCTACTATCACCATCTCTGTAATAAATCAACTTATCTCTCTCTTGTCAGACTTGTCGGCCTGTGTCTGGAAGGCTGCCAAGTTCTTCAGTGTTGTGGTTCTGCTATGAACTCCCCCTTCCTGGCCCCTCTATGCACACTGCCTGTGTATAATGATCTCTTGAGATACAAAAGGAAGGGTGTATACAGCCTGCTTGTGTATGAATGTATTTTCTATGTGTGGACATACTGTACATCAACCTACTTCCTGTTTTGGTGGCCATTTTGTTTGTTTATAAACAAACTTTTTAAAACTGTTTTTAACCACTTTTAATGTGGCGAGGAGCGGTGAAATTGTGACAGAGGGTAATAGGAGATGTCCCCTAACGCACTGGTATGTTTACTTTTGTGCGATTTTAACAATACAGATTCTCTTTAAACCAAGTTACTCTCATTCCAAGGTTTTACTGTATATCAAATCCACTGAAATCAAAACATGGACAGTGCAATACATCTGTTACGCTAGGTACACAACATACATTTTTCTGTTAGATTTTCTGTTAGATTTGCCTGCCAGATGTTGGAAAAAATCTATTGTAAGAAATCTATCTGGCAGGTAAATCTAACAGAAAATTGTATGGCGTGTACCTAGCATTATGTAGAACAAGTAGTTAACTACTTAGATATGTTTTTTCGTCTTGGGATTGTATGGCTGTCCCTGCTGCTTTAAATGGAGTGCAGTGACTGGAGAAATATGGGACAAGATCACCAGTCAGACAAGTCCTCCAGCCCAGCTGATTGCCACTCTAGTTATGTTTCTCCTGTTGATTCCAGGGGAGTACTGCCGGCATCATTTGCAATCTGGATGAATTTCTCTGCCGTGAACTGTCTCACGTTTTGCAATCTCCAACAGTTTATTTCACACTCGTTTTCTCAAGAGAGCTTCCATTTTCGAATTCCCAGGCTTCAGCCTTTTCATCTCCAAACATCTTTTCTGCCAAATATATAAAAAATAAGCAAAAACGGAAAAAGGGAAATTAATTGCTTTGGTAATTTGTAGTCTATCTGTGCCGTGGCGGAACTATCCAAGAAAGCAGGATTGGTTTTAGTATCCTAGTAGCCTCCTACATTTTGTTATACAGAAATTTTATTAGCTGTAAAGACTGGCTTTGCCCCCAAGTCCTGATTATTTTTAACAGCAGCACATATCAAAAATAGTCTTTGAAGAGGAACTTTAGCAAAAGAGTAAGGCCTCGTTCACATTTATCTAGCGCAGATGGCCGTGCGATCCGAACGCAACGCATACGATCGCACGGCCATCTGCGCCGCTGCTGATCCCATCCATTGACAGCAATGGGATCAGCTCTGCGCATCCGGGCAAAATGCAGGCAGCAGTACGCAAGCGCTTCCTAGCGCATCGTACTGCTGCACAGCGCAGTAGATGTGAACGGTAGAAGGGCTGTCTATGCCCTTCTGCTGTTCCTGCGTTTCAGCACATCATACGCGCTTCCAAATGCGCACAAAAGCGCGTATGATGTGAACGAGGCCTTGTTTCCATCTATGCGCTTCTATCCGCTTCTGTCCATTTTTCAGCAACATGTATCAATCTGCAACATTGATGTGCTGAAAAAAAAAAAGAAGCGCACAGATGGAAACAAGGCCATAAATAAATCAATAAATTACAAAGTGAGAAGTTAAAAAACAGAAGATAGATCAGGAAATCATTGATATTCGCTATGTAATTCGCTTATGTTGTTTGATCCACATTCAGCCTGCATGCCATCATCTTTACCACTGGCAGACATGAAAAAACTAGACAGCACCAACTGCCAATGTTTATAACCATTTATAACCATGCCCACTAACAATAGGCTAAAAGGTTGTTTTTATTATAATAGATATACATATGCGCAGAGGGAGATACTGGTTGCTTGGCAGCTGGAAACTGCTGTGATTTCCCACAATGCAACAAGGATCACAGACAGGAAACTGTCAGGACCTATGTCTGACATCACACTGTGGGAGGGGTTACACCACAATATCAGCCATACAGATCTATTCGAGAAAAGGTAAAGATTTCCTGTTGGAAAGGGGGTATCAGCTACTGATAGGGATGAAGTTCAATCATGGGTTACAGTTCCTCTTTAAGTATTTCATTTTTGCTCTCAAAAGGGTAAAATGTTAATTTATATCAGTTTATCTCTGAGGTAACACACATATGCACATACAAACATACATATGTATACACACACACACACGCTTGCATGCGTACATAAACACACCCACATATGCACACACACACATGGTCATCTCCAGGCCCGCCATCAGGGGGGGACATCCGTGACTCCCGTCACGGGCCCCGGGCCTGCAGGGGGGCCCCATCCCCGCCGCGGCCCTGGCGGGTGCCGCCCGGCCACCGCTCAACCTCCCCTGGCCGCAGCTCCCTCCCTCTAGCCGCCGCCGCCTCTGCCGCCCATCAGACCCCGATCAGGCGGCGACAGTAGCGCTAGGACCCAGCGCCCGCACTGATATGCGGAAGTGACGTCACTTCCGCACATAGAGCGGGTGCGTCCAGCGCCCGCTCTTACTGGTCGGGTCGCCGCTGATCTTGAGGTCTGACGCTGCTGGCAGCCTGGCAAGGTAGGGGAAGCAGCGGCGGCGGCTGGGGGGGGCTCCCTGTCACTCACTCACTAGCTAAAGGGCCTCCCTGTCACTCACTCACTAGCTACAGGGGCTCCCTGTCACTCACTCACTAGCTAAAGGGGCTCCCTGTCACTCACTCACTCCCTAAAGGGCCTCCCTGTCTCTCACTCACTAGCTAAAGGGGCTCCCTGTCACTCACTCACTAGCTAAAGGGGCTCCCTGGCACTCACTCACTACCTAAAGGGCCTCACTGTCACTCACTCACTCCCTAAAGGGCCTCCCTGTCACTCACTCACTAGCTAAAGGGCCTCCCTGTCACTCACTCACTAGCTAAAGGGGCTCCCTGTCACTCACTCACTAGCTAAAGGGGCTCCCTGTCACTCACTCACTAGCTAAAGGGGCTCCCTGGCACTCACTCACTAGCTAAAGGGGATCCCTGGCACTCACTCACTGCCTAAAGGGGCTCCCTGTCACTCACTCCCTAAAGGGGCTCCCTGTCACTCACTCACTGCCTAAAGGGCCTCACTGTCACTCACTCACTCCCTAAAGGGGCTCCCTGTCACTCACTCACTCCCTAAAGGGGCTCCCTGTCACTCACTCACTCCCTAAAGGGGCTCCCTGTCACTCACTCACTCCCTAAAGGGGCTCCCTGTCACTCACTCACTTACTCCCTAAAGGGGCTCCCTGTCACTCACTCACTCACTCCCTAAAGGGGCTCCCTGTCACTCACTCACCACCTAAAAGGGCTCCATGTCACTCACTACCTAACCTGTGGGTCCCTGTCAGAATCCAGGTGAGAGGTGTCTACCATAATAAGGGGGCATTCTGCCTATTTATGTGAAATGCTGTCTATTTATGTGCCTCATGACTGCTGAATTTGTCTTGTTGGGGGCCTAATGATTGAATTTTTACTTGTTGGGGGCCTCATGATTTGTTGGGAGCCTCAAGATTGCTGAATTTGTCTTGTTGGGGGCCTCATGATTTGTTGGGGGCCTCATGATTTGTTGGGGCCTCATGATTGCTGAATTTGTCTTGTTGGGGGTCTCACGATTGCTGAATTTGTCTTGTTGGGGGCCTCATGATTGCTGAATTTGTCTTGTTGGGGGCCTCATGATTGCTGAATTTGTCTTGTTGGGGGCCTCATGATTGCTGAATTTGTCTTGTTGGGGGCCTCATGGTTTGTTGGGGGCCTCATGATTGCTGAATTTGTCTTGTTGGGGGTCACATGATTGCTAACTGCGAGACTATGGGAAAAGCTGAATCAGTACCATATGAGACAATAGCATTAAACCTACTTTTTTAGCTTTTTTAAACAGAAAATAAAACTGGGAGGTTCTAAAAAAATGATGGAGCACTTCCTCCTTCCGGCTTGAAGGAGGAAGTGCTTGATATCGAGGCTTGCAATGCGTCCATTCGGACACTTGCACCTCGTTGAAACGCTGGGCGGAGAGCGGCGTTCTGGGTAATTAACCCCGCTGCATCTAGCCGCTCAGCTGTGGCAATTAGAGCTAACTTGAATCACGAGTATCCACCGTGGTTATTCGTGATTAATTTGTGGACAGTAAGCCTCCAACTAGCTCTGCCAACATGTAATGGCTACGCACATTTCTCAGTTTGGGGGGGGGGGGGGGCCCGGACTGATGATTTGTGAGGGGCCCCAAAATTTCTGATGGCGGCCCTGGTCATCTCTACACATGCTTGAAAGACAGGAAAAAAACCGAGAGCCAAATCTGGTGTAGTATGTTCGACCAATGTGGAAAAAGTATTTAAATGAGATTATACTCACAAGTGTGGGTCACCACGCAGGCGACCACTGTAATAGCAGGTGGGGAGAATTTTTACCTGACCCCACTCAGGTATAAAAAGTCGCTCTCTATAGATAAGAAAAATGGGGATACACCCCTCCACCAAGGGTGGACAAGATGTGAATGAAAATGGTTAATACTAATAGAGGCGCCAAAATAGGATAAGATGGGTTAAAAAACGTTTAAAAGGGAGGGGGTGGGTGGATACACTACCCTCACTAAAAATGACCAGGCTAAATCAAGCCGTAGATAATACAAGAAAATATTTATTAGTCTCCAAATACAGTGCAGTCTACAGAGGCGCTCTAGCTTTTTACTGACCCAGACGTGTGTTCTCCTACCTCAATTGCCTGATGAAGCGGGATGTTCGCCCATGAAACGCGGTGCACTGTATTTGGAGACTAATAAATATTTTCTACGGCTTGATTTAGCCTGGTCATTTTTAGTGAGGGTAGTGGATCCACCCACCCCCTGCCTTTTAAACGGTTTTTAACCCATCTTATCCTATTTTGGCGCCTCTATTAACCATTTTCATTCATCTCTACACATGCGTACGTATACTCATACACACACAAACAGCCACACACAATCACGCACACATATACAAATATGCTCATCCATACACACACATACAAATATATACATACATTTTCCCAACAAACACATATACATACATACACACACACACACACACACACACCCTTACACACACACACCACTCACACACCCACACCACTCACACACACACACACCCCTATACACACACACACATACACACACACACATACACACACACCACTCACACACCCCTTTACACACACCCCTTTACACACACACACACACACACACACACACACACACACACACACACACACACACACACACACACACACACACACACACACACACATGCTCATGCACACACATACACATGTATATAAATAGACATACTCTACACAACACCCAGAAACTGTCATGCAAATTTATACACAGGCATGCATATACCCATACCCATGCCCATGCCCATGCACACACACTCACACAGGGATAATTTATAGTAAAGGACTTTTTAGAAAAAACACGGAGGTGAAGTGCAGTTTGGCAAAAACTTTATAGAAAAACTTTATTAGTACAAAACATCAAAAAATCCGCAAAAGTTTAAAAGCTTTTTCAATTCCACTCATATCAAAGGTCTTCATATGGTTAAATCATTGCCATGAGGCATAGAAGATTGAAGCCGATAAGTGAGTATTGTATTCTGGCTTGATTTAATTTTTGAAGGAGGTTTTTTTTGTATCTTATAGGCAACGACACATGTTCGTTTCGGGCTCCTTATATCATAAGCTTGCCCTTCATCAGGCCGCAATACAAGTTTCTGTATAGCACAGAGGATCAACACCAGGCCAGAAAAATCCAAACCAAGTGGATGCACACAGGGAATGTTCCACGGCGTTGTAAAGAAGCGCTGCTAGGCTGGAAACCCACACTCACACAGTCACATACAAATATACACAGGCATGCATATACCCATACACACACACACACACACACACACACATATATATACACACACACACACACACACACACACACACACACACACACACACACACACACACACTCACATACAAATATACACACACACACTCACATACAAATATACACAGGCATTCACTGGCATAGCTAAAGGAGCTTTGGTCCTCAGTGCAAGTTTTACAATCCCCTCATAACAATTGATATTGTGCACCAAAACCTGCCAAGGACAATCACAGTGTCAGAGGCACAAGAAGGGGACAGGGAACAGTTTCTTAATGATTACTATGATTCAAAAGCATCTAAAGAAGTGATCATTACCACCACAAGACCAATGCTTGGTCTGATTTGCCTTTTTAAAACAGAAGGTAATTCAGCATTAAAGAGACTCTGAAGCGAGAATAAATCTCGCTTCAGAGCTCATAGTGCCCCTGCTAAACCGCCGCAATAGCGCCGCTAAACGGGGGTCCCTTGACCCCCAACCCCCCCACTGCGACACTTGGTCGCAGACTTGGTCGCTCCTGGAGGCAGGGCTAACGGCTGCAGCCCTGCCTCCAGTCGCGTCTATCAGTGGCGCATCGCCGCCTCTCCCCCGCCCCTCTCAGTGAAGGAAGACTGAGAGGGGCGGGGGAGAGGCGGAGATACGCACTGACAGACGCGTGTGGGGCAGGGCTGAGGCGGCTAACCCTGGCCCAACCAGGAATCGCTCCCCCGCATTACGGAGGGGATTTGGGGGATCAGGGACCCCCGTTAAGCCGCGGGATAGCGGCGGTTTAGCAGGGGCACACGTGCCCCTGCTATCTATGAGGTCTGAAGCGAGATTTATTCTCGCTTCAGACTCTCATTAAAGCGGATCCGAGATGAAAAACTAACTATAACAAGTAACTTGTATATATATTTCATCTAAACAGCTTTAATAGAATAAGAATATTTCTTCCTGTGATACAATGACAGCAGAAATGTTATTTGTAAACATTATGCTGGATACACACGTTGCGTTTCCGCGTTCGATGCGGCGTTCGATTCGCGTCGATTCGATTATTTCCGAGCATTTCCGAGCACATTTCGATTATTTTTAGGTCGAATGCCATGTAAAGTATAGCAAATCGACCTAACGATCCATCGACCTGCGAATCGGACATGTTGGAAATAATCGAATCGACGCGAATCGAACGCCGCATCGACGCGGAAACGCAACGTGTGTATCCAGCATTACACAGAGGCAGGCTTATCTGTATCTTGAGCAAAGAAAACTAATTCCCCCTCATCCTCCCTCCTCCCCTCTGCCTCTGAAATCTCTGGCTAGTAATACCTCCCCCTCCTCCTGCCCAGACTGAGCTCCCATGAGCCCTTGCTACTGTCTGAAAGTGCCTTGGCTCTCTGAAAACCTGTGGGAGTGGCTTATTACGTTTATAGGGAATTAGAGCATTAAAACAAAAACAAAAAAGTATTTGGCTTGAGGAATGCCCTATAAACAATAGGAAAGGAACACAATTATGCAATGAGTAAAAGTTCACCTCGGATCCACTTTAACCACCCTGGCGTTCTGATTAAATCGCCAGGGTGGCTGCGGGAGGGTTTTTTTTAAATAAAAAAAAAACTATTTCATGCAGCCAACTGAAAGTTGGCTGCATGAAAGCCCACTAGAGGGCGCTCCGGAGGCGATCTTCCGATCGCCTCCGGCGCCCAGAATAAACAAGGAAGGCCGCAATGAGCGGCCTTCCTTGTTTTGCTTATATCGTCGCCATAGCGACGAGCGGAGTGACGTCATCGACGTCAGCCGACGTCCTGACGTCAGCCGCCTCCGATCCAGCCCTTAGCGCTGGCCGGAACTTTTTGTTCCGGCTACGCTGGGCTCAGGCGGCTGGGGGGACCTGGCGATCAGGCAGCACACGCGGCTGGCAAAGTGCCGGCTGCGTGTGCTGCTTTTTATTTGACTAAAATCGGCCCAGCAGGGCCTGAGCGGCAGCCTCTGGCGGTGTTGGACGAGCTGAGCTCGTCCAGACCGCTCAGCAGGTTAAGTGAACATCTGTGGTTACCCACAATGCATCGCTACTGAATATGCAAATTATCTCTTTATGCCCCTGAAGGCAGGCTTACATCCAGAACCGCTGGTGTATAGCATTCCTGTAGCTTTGAATTTTACAGAGCCACATCAACCCAACATGCAGACAGCCTGTTTGGACTTTTGGTCCTCCTCAGTGCATGGCAGGGATTGATATGGCACTATGGGACGGGGCTTGGACCAGGACAACAGAGTAACCAAGCAGCTCGGGGTGACCCAAACCATTAGGAAAGTATAGGGAACTAAAGAAACCGAAAAGCCCTCCTACTAAAAAGCAAAGCTCAGTGTAATCTGCTTTCTTAAAACAGAAAGTGCTTGTAATAATTCAGCTTTAAGTGATCAACTGTGGTTACCCACAATGCACCACAATGTAACCACAGTTGTTCGCTTAAAGCTGAATTATTGGTAGTACCTTTTTTTTTAAGTAGGCAAACCAAACCAACAGGGGCATAACTAGAATTCACAGGGCCCCTCTGCGAAAATTTGGATGCCCCCCCCCCCCTTCCCACTCAGGTCCGTTTTGGGGGGCAGGAGGGGTCGCAGCATGAGGGAAGAGCATTGGCCACCACATCGGCGGGGAGGGGGGCCAACCCCCCCCCCACACCTTTGGCTCTCCCCTCAGCGCTCCTCCTCCAGCATCAATTATTGACAGCAGCGGGCTGGAACACATACCTCCTTGTGTTCCACCACAGAGGTCCGATCTCTAAGTGCCTCACTCTACTTCCTGACAAACAGGAAGTAGCATCAGACACTTGGAGAGCGGAACCTCCGGCGCGTGGAACGTAAGGAGGTATGTGTTCCTGCCCACTACTGCTGTCAATAATTGATGCTGGAGGAGGAGCGCTGAGGGGAGAGCCTGAGGTAAGGGAGGGGGGGAGTGGCCCCCTCCCCGCCAATGTAGGTGGCCATGCTCTCCCCTCATGCTGCCCCCAAAATGGCCCTGGACAGGCTCCCCTTCCTCCCCGTGGGTACAGGGACTGTAGCCCTTATTGTTACGCCACTGCACACCAAGCATTGCTTTTCAGTAGGAGGGTTGCTTTTCAGTCTCTTTTAGTCCCCTATACTTTCCTTGTGGTTTGGGTCACCCCGAGCTGCTTGGTTACTCTGCTGTACCACAAGACCTATAAGGAGCTAATACTGCCAATGCCATTTAAGGAGGGCCGCTCAGGGCCCCTCTGGCCCAAGGGCCCTGGTGCAGCCCTCTGCATCCCCTATTGCTACGCAACTGCAGGCATTACATATACACAGAAATACCCATATACAGCCATGCATAAATATACACAGGCGTTTGCATATACATGCACACACACTCTCTCCTGCATATATATATATATATATATATATATATATATATATATATACTAGCTGATTGCCCGGCGTTGCCCGGGTATGTATTTGGCTGGTGTTGACTCTGCATAATTTTTCTAGCCCTAACACACAATTACTCACTGACCAAGTTTGTGAGCTTTGCGGTCTTTGGTATCAATAATTTGCATTGAAATGAAAAAAATCTGATTGGCTGTTTGTGGCTCCACACCCTTTTCTGAATTTGAACCCCAGTCACCCAATAACCAACTGTACCAGGTTTGAGGCCTGTGCCATTAACAGTGCAAGAATGGTAGCAATTAAATATTCCCATTGAAAAGCAATAGGTGAAGTTTGATACACTTTTGTAGGCTCCACCCACTTTTCTGAATATTAATCCCAGTCACCCAGTGACCAACTGTGCAAAGTTTAAAAACCCTGCCATTAACAATGTAAGAATAGCTGCAGTTTACATTTTCCCAGTGAAATTTGTATTTGTCTCCACCCATTGATGACCCGGCATTGCCCGGGTATGTATTTGGCTGGTGTTAGCTCCGGCCACTTTATAACCCTAACGGACAAACACTCAATTACCAAGTTTGTGAGCTTTGGGGTCCTTGGCATCAATAATCTGTATATTCCAATAGAAATTAAACAAATCAGATTGGCTGTTTGTGGCTTCACCCCCTCTCCAGCATTTGAACCCCAGTCACCCAATGACCAACTGTAGCAGGTTTGAGGCATCTGCTATTAACAGTGGAAAAATGGCAGCAATTGAAATTATCCACTTGAAAATCAACAGGTGAATTTTGATTGGCTATTATAGGTTCCACCCACTTCCCTGAATATTAATCTCAGTCACTCAGTGACCATCTGGGCAAAGTTTGGGAACCCTGCCATAAACAGTTTAAGAAGGGCTGCAGTTTACACTTTCCCAGTGAAATTTGTTTTTGGCATGACCAAGTTTGTAAGCTTTGGGGTCCTTGGCATCAATAATTTGTATTTTCCCATGAAATGAAACTATTCTGATTCACTGTTTGTGGCTCTGTCCCCTTTTCTGAATTTGATCCCCTGTGACCCAATGACCAACTGTACCAGGTCTGAGGCTTGTGCCATTAACAGTGCAAGAATGGCAGCAATTGTAATTTTCTCCTTGAAAAGCGACATGTGATTTTTGATTGGCATTTTTAGGTTCCACCCACTTTTCTGAACATTAATCCCAGTCACCCAGTAAGCAGCTATGCTAAGTTTGAGAACCCTTCCATTAACAGTGAAGAAGGGCTGCAGTTTACAATTTCCCAGAAAAATCTGTTTTAACTCCTCCCACTTTTTGTAACCTGGACACACAGTCACTACACAATGACCAAGTTTGTGAGCTTTTGGGTTCCTGGCATCAAAATTGCGGTAATGGAAGCAGTTTATGCAGCAAAGAAATCTCACTGTTTTTGGCTCCGCCCCTTTACTGAATTTGAACCCCAGACACTTAACGACCGACTGTAGCAGGTTTGAGGCCTCTGCCATTAACAGTGTAAGAATGGCTGCAGTTGCAATATTCCCCTTGAAAATCAAAAGGTGAATTTTGATTGGCTGCTGTAGGCTCCACCCACTTTCCTGAATATTAGTCCCAGTCACCCAGTGGCCAACTGTGTCACGTTTGAGAACCCTGCCAATAACAGAATGGCTGAAATCAATCTAACAAATCTGATAGGCTGTTTGTGGCTCCACCCCTTTAGTGAATTTGGACCCCAGTCACCCAATGACTGACTGTATCAGGTTTGAGGCCTCTGCCATCAACAGTGTAAGAATGGTAGCAATGTGAATAGTCCCCTTGAAAATCAATAGGTACATTTTGATTGGCTGTTGTAGGCTCCACCCACATTTCTGAATATTCATCCCAGTCTCCCAGTGGCCAATTGTGTAAAGTTTGGGAACCCTGCCATGTTAAAAATTTAATTGTTGGCACCGCCCACTTTTTCTAACCTTGACATACAGTCATTCAATTATCAAGTTTATCAGCTTTGGGGTCCTTGGTATCAATACTTTGTATATTCCCATTGAAAAATAAACAAATCTTATTGGCTGTTTGTGGCTCCGCCACCTTTCTGAGTTTGGGCCCTAGTCACCCAGTGACTGACTGTACCAGGTTTGATGCATCTGCTTTTAACAGTATATAAGAGAATGGTAGCAGCTTAAACATTCCCTTTGAAAATCGAAAGGTGAATTTTTATTGGCTGTTGTAGGCTCCACCCACCTTCCAAAATCTTAATCTCAGTTATCCAATGACCAACTGTGCAAAGTTTGAGAACCCTGTCATTAACGATGTAAGAATGGCTGCAGTTTATATTTTCCCAGTAAAAGCTGTTTTTGGCTCCGCCCACTTTTTGTGACCTTGACACACAGTCACTCAATGACCACATTTGTGAGCTTTCAGTCTCCTGGCATCAAAAATGCGTGAATGGAAGCAGTTTATCCACCAAGGAAATCTGATTGGCTGTATGTGGCCCCACCCCTTTAGTGAATTTGGACCCCAGTCACCCAATGACGACTGTAGCAAGTTTGAAGCCTCTGCCATTAACAGTATAAGAATGGCAGCAGTTTAAATATTCCCCTTGAAAATCAATAAGTGAATTTTGATTGGTTGTTGTAGGCTCTACCCATTTTCTTGAATCTTAATCGCATTCACCCAGTGACCAAATGTGGCATGTTTGAGAACTCTGCGATTAACATTCTAAGAATGGCTGCAGTTTACATTTTCCCATTTAAAATGAACGGCTGAAATTTGATTGGCTGTTTTATGCTCCGCCCACTTTTCCTGGATTTGTAACCTTGGTCACCAAGTGACCACCTGTGCCAAGTGTGGGGACTGTGGCTTGATTACTGTGAGAATGGCAGCCTTTTACATTTTTTCCATTGACTTGAATGGGTGAAATCTGATTTGCTGTTTGTAGCTCCGCCCAGGTGTGCAGGGGGGCCGCGAGACCCCCAGAACCTATCATCCCAGGTAGTAAGGGATCTGTGTACCAAGTTTCGTTCAAATCGGTCAAGCCGTTTTCGAGTGATCGCGGCACATACATACACACACACACACACACACACACACATCCGATTTTATATATATATATATATATATATATATATATATATATATATATATATATATATATATATATATATATACAGTCACCACACATTCATACAAACACACTCTTGCACACACATTGCACAAACACACAGACGCAGTCAAGCACATATATTCACAGGCACACATATATTCACATGCACACACACATATATACAAACATGAACACAAAAACATGTATATAAAGACACACACACACACACACACACACACACACACTACACACACACACACCACACACCACACACACACACACACACACATACACACACACACACATACACACACACACACACACATACACACACACACACACACACACATACACACACACACACACACACACACACACACACTACAGACACACACACACACACACACACACACACTCATACACACGCACACACACACACACACACTGTACACACACACACACACACCACACACCACACACCACACACACACACACACACACATACACACACACACACACACACACACACACACACACACACACACACACACACACATACACACATACACACATACACACACACACACACACACACACACACACACACTACAGACACACACACACTCATACACACACACACACACACACACACTCATACACACGCACACACACACACACACACACACACACACTGTACACACACACACACACACACACACACACACACACACACACACACACACACACACACACACACACACACGATTTCTCCACTGGCGCAAAACACAATACGAAAAAAAAGTGTTTTTCAATTCTCTGCTAGTTCTTTTTGGAAGAGAGGGCTGGAAGCTGATAATCAGCACATCACCAGCAGCTATAGGTATTGATCTCCATGTTTTGTCCATGATCCCCCCGGGTTTTACAGATAACAAACTGATCTTATTGTATTTTGTGCTGGTTGAGCAATCTAAGTGATCATTCTTCCATCTCCATCTCCTGGAATGGGAAGTGAAATGCAGAGGTGGCAAAACTATAGCTATGAAACACTCCGCACACAGCCGAGCATAGGTGTAGTATTACAGAGTCAGTTGCCTATAAAAGAAACATTGGAGATATGTGCTTGTACAATAATTAAAAAAACAAGTTTCAGGGTTTTTTTCTTTTTTTCTTTTTGTTATTTTTCAATGGAAGTAGTAGTAGTAATGAAAGTAGTAGGATATTGTTCTGTGCACAGTCAGGGCCGGCAATTCCATGAAGGCAAAGGGAGAAATTGCCCCCGGGCGCCGAGTCCATAGGGGCCCTTCAAGCGTCTATCCCTCCTTTAAAAATTAAATTTGTGGTGCCGCGTGCCACTGGGCCTTCCACTTTCCTCCCTTCTTACTAGCGGTAAAACGCATGCACTGTGGATGGCCGGAGCAGCGCTTTCCCCATCGTAGCAGGCACGTGACATCACGTCAGTAAGTCCATGTGTAAAGTATGTATAAAACAGGCACCCCGAAAATAAATATATTTTACTGTCAGTTTCATAGATTGATGTAAGAGGGACAAATGGGAAGAAAGAGGGACAGGTTTCCCACAGAGGGACTGTCCCTCCAAAAGAGGGACAGTGAGATATGAAACTTGTTAACCATCTACCTGATCTCTCATATGCTAGAGAAAGCTCTTAGGGCCTGTTCTCACTGGGGCGATTAGCAGCCGATTCCCAGTTATTGCCAAATCGCCAGCAAGCATTAGCCCTTTTTAAAGTGAACCCGAGGTGGGTTTGAAGAATATTATCTGCATACAGAGGCTGGATCTGCCTATACAGCCCAGCCTCTGTTGCTATCCCAAACCCCCCTAAGGTCCCCCTGCACTCTGCAATCCCTGATAAATCACAGCCACGCTGCTGACAAACAGCTTGTCAGAGCTGGCTGTGTTTATCTCTATAGTGTCAGTCTGCTGCTCTCCCCGCATCCTGCAGAACTCCAGTCCCCACCTGCATCCCTTCCCTCCCTGCTGATTGGAGGGAAAGGACGGGGCAGGGACCGTAGCTATGCAGGAGGAGGGGGAGCAGCTGAGACTGACACTACAGATGTAAACACAGCCTCACAGCATGGCTGTGATTTATGAGGGATTGCAGAGTGCAGGGGGACCTCAGGGGTGTTTGGGATAGCAACAGAGGCTGGGCTGTATAGGCAGATCCAGCCTCTATATGCAGATAACATTCTTTAAACACACCTCGGGTTCTCTTTAATGTGCTAGCGCAATACTAACTAAATGGCAGTGATCTCACTGCCGCAATTGCCACCGATCACGGGTGATTTGCGACGCGGCACATGCAGTATTTTTCCGCAACTCTAGATACGCAGTGCTTAAAAAATGTTAATCACAATCACTCAAGAATGGAGAGAGTGTACAGTGACTTACCACGCTAATCATGGTAAAATCACCCACGCAATACGCTAGCAATTTGCGACTGCAAGTGAGAATGGGCCCTTGAGGCTGGAACCCAATACAGCGATTTTGGGTGTTTAGGGATCTCTTTAAATCATTAACGATGGGGCAGATTCCACCGGAGCGATTGGGATTAGGGGAATCGCAATCGCAGGGCATGCAGCATTTTGGGAGCTTTTGTACTCCAATGTATTGAAAGTATTGATGCGCTGGCAAATTGCTAATTACTCGCTACACATAGCAATTTGTGTGTGATATTTGAATGACTGCAAACTGTAAAAAAAAAATAATAATATTAATTTGAAACGGCCAATCAGAATTGAAATCGCAAATCAAAATCACAATCACTGGCAAAAAGCTTACATTTTTTAAAATCGCTACCAAAGTCGCCGAAAAACGCACATGAAATCACTTACAAAATGCTAATTTAAAACACCAGCGATTGCGACTTGTAGTGGTTTCCTAGCCTTACAGTGTGAACCAGACCTTGAGGGCTGCTTCACACTAGGGGAGTTTTTGCGCCTTTTTTCAAGCGCAGGCGATTGTTAAAATCGTCAACAAAACGCTTGTGCAATGAATCTCTATGAGAAGGTTCATATCAGCGAGGTTCGTGCGCTGTGCGTTCAGCAAAGTGGTGTCTGTACCATTTTTGGGGTGTTTTTACTATATCGGAAGGTATAGGAAGAGCGATAAATGCTCACAAAACCACTTTGTGCAGCGATTGCGTTCGCGCTTTTGAGAATAAATAACATGGTATTCATTCTTTTCCGGGTCAAAGAGTTCACTTCCTGACTTGCGTCAGGGAGTGAATTACAAAACTGCTCTGGAAAAGCACTTAGCGCTTTTACCAGAAACATGGGAGGGGGGAGCACACACAAAAAACGCAAAACACTTGTGTTTGCGTTTTCGATTTTAGGTGTGAATGAGGCCTAACTGTGAACTCAAGGCACTACAAAACAATTATTCTTTAGCTGACCTCAAAGTCTATCAGAACACAACTGCTTTGATATTTTTTTCTTTCTTTGCTAAACCGATCATGATCAAATTCACAATACCCGATACCTCCCTTTCCCAAATGGCATTTTTCCTACTCAACTTAATGCCATAACATTAGAGGGGAAAAATAATACGTTGGAGAAGGCATCAGAACATTAAATACATAGTTATGCAGCAGGTAAAGACTGGATTTTTCTGCCATATACCGAATACAATAAAATAATATAGCATTTTTCGACCTAAGGGTGAATGCATGTTGAAAAGAACTTACCATATGAAAGAAGATTTTTCAAGCTTTTTAAATTTAAGCTGTTAAAAAGTAACCATGGCAACTAGTAACTTAAAGGAGTTTTTTTTTTTTTTTTGTACACCAGCCTTCTGAAGAATGCAGGGAGTAGATTCAGCGCCGGGTCCATGTCTGAGATACAAACACTCTCAATACCTGACATTTTCCAATCTCGCCTTAATTATCATGCCTTGTGGTCACATCCTGTCCATCTTTTTGGCTTGCTTGAATGATGGGGCCGGTGATCCAAATATAATGGTTTATATGCGAGCAGGGGTGAGAGAAACGGAATATTATGGAAATGTTATGATGTAGGGGATCATTTTTGCAGCTGTGAAGACCACAAACAAACACACTGTTACTTTCTATTAGCTTGTTTGGCATTAGAGTGGAACCAGTGGCCAGGGAATGGGATGCTCAACTTCGGCTCCGGGTGAAACCCGGATAGTTGCTATCCGGATTTTCATCCTCCTAATTACAATCAGCTGTGCGGGCTGGGCGAGGGGGTCAATCTTACCTCTCTGACGTCTTCTTTGGTCCATCCCTCGGCGCCTCCCACGATGCGCTCCAATACGGCGTCACTTTGATTACAAACACTTCCTCCTTCCGGGTTGAAGGAGGAAGTGCATAGTCACGTGACGCCGGATTGGAGCGCATCGTTGGAGGCACCGAGGGATGGACCGAAGAAGATGTCACAGAGGTAAGATTGACCTCCCCGCCCAGCCCGCACAGCTGATTGTAATTAAGAGGGTGAAAATCCGGATAGCAACTATCCGGGTTTCACCTGAAGCCGAAGTTGAGCATCCCGGCATCCTAAGCGGGTTTGGGTGGGCGGTGGAATCCGCACCAGGTGTCACCATGGAAGGAATAACACATGGGCAGAAGTGATAGATGCTTCATTCGCTGGGGCCAAGTTTGGATTTAGATCACAGGAGCCTATAGACACAGATGTCCTGGCACCGTAGACTTCACCCTCTGTGAACCAATAAGCCCCCGCCGAACCGCACTGCAAATGTGCTGGCTGGCCCAGCTGTCACTTCTCCTTACTTCCCTTGCCTGTCATAGATAGCTACAGGTTTCCCTTAGCATTAGGTAGCCAGAGGTACCCTCAGTTTTAAAGGACTTACGAGGCAAAAAAACGTAATTTTGGTCTTTACCTGTTTACTATGTGAATCCATAGGTGTGTTACAATGCGTCCTCCGTTGCATTCCGCCTCAAAAGTGGTAACAGTAAAAAAGGGCGCAGGAGGCTAGTGGACAAATCGGGCGCCGCCATTCACTCCCATAATAAATATCGTTTAATGGGCGCCCGATAGGAAAAAAGGGCGCCGGAGAAAAATAACGTTTTAAAAGCGGCGCCCGGAGACTTAATGTTTTATTACTGCTTCTCATGATTACACATTATTTAATGATTTATACATTTTTTAATATTATTTTTAAACGAAAAACAGTACAATATTTTTTTTAAACATTATTTTTAAACGAAAAACAGTACAATTTTTTTTTTTTTACATTATTTTTAAACGAAAAAAACGCACAATATGTTTTTGAAACTTTATTAATGCTTATCACAGGGGGGTCTTAGGTTTAGGCACCAACAGGGGGGTCTTAGGTTTAGGCACCAACAGGGGGGTCTTAGGTTTAGGCACCAACAGGGGGGTCTTAGGTTTAGGCACCAACAGGGGGGTCTTAGGTTTAGGCACCACCAGGGGGGTCTTAGGTTTAGGCACCAACAGGGGGTCTTAGGTTTAGGCACCAACAGGGGGGTCTTAGGTTTAGGCACCAACGTTATTATACGTTTCACTATTTAAACGAAAGATTAACGTTTTTACAATTGCCGATTTAATGCACATTATTTAATGATTTATAACTTTATAAAACATTAATTTTAAACGAAATACAGTACAATACATTTTTAAACGTTATCCATGCTTATCGTTTAAAACCCCGTGCCCTTTTTTCCCAGCGCCCCTTTTTAACGTACGCCTCAAAAGTATCTTTTATATTCCCCCCAGGCTACGACCCGACCCCACAGCACGGGTCGTCTCCTATGCCACATTCAAGATGGCCGCCGCAAAGATCCGCGGCTGCGCAGTACGCATGGCGGAGACTGCGGCTGCGCAGCTCTCCGCCCTCGCTGTGAGCGCGCCCGCTGTCACAGTAGGATGACGCTAACAGCGAGTACGCGGCTGGGCGAGGGTGGAGAGCTGCGCAGCCGCACTCTCCGCCATGCGTACTGCGCAGCCGTGGATCTTTGCGGCGGCCATCTTGAATGTGGCATAGGAGACGACCCGCGCTGTGGGGTTGGGTCGTAGCCTGGGGGGAATATAAAAGATACTTTTGAGGCGGAATGCAACGGAGGACGCATTGTAACACACCTATGGATTCACATAGTAAACAGGTAAAGACCAAAATTACGATTTTTCACCTCGTAAGTCCTTTAAGTAGCTAGAGGTGCCCCTGACTGAAGTGAGATCTGGTCAGTGGAATGCAGAGAGCAGCGCGAGTAACCTCTAAATTGCACTCTGCTTAGGACTCTGCATAGGGAAGGAGGCACTCGGGGAGGGGAGTAAGCCGCCTTTCCATCACCAAGCGCCTGTGGGCACATGCCTACAGTGCCTTACGGTAAATCTGGCCTTGGATAGGGCCGATTAGTGTTGGGAAGTCTGGGGATGCGGTGAGGGGGCTTCATCATTCCTCCCACCCTCTCCATGTGCCCCCCTCCTGTGTCCCCCTGCAGAAAAGGGCACAGCGTTGCCGCCTGTAAATGAATCTCACCTGATCCCAATGTTTCCATGCTTCTCTGAAGCCAGCTGCCCACTTTACTTCCTTACAAGTATATGTGTAATGTTGTAATAATTATTTTTAGCTAATTCATAATTATACAGAATTTCCCGTATTTACAACCAATTTTTGCGTAATTACAATTGATTTTCGCGTAATGACAATAAATTACCCAAAATTACAAAAATGATGAGTAAACATAAAATCGCACAATTACAAAATTACAAATTAATGCAAAATTACGATGCAACATTACCAATTAAAAAAACAACAAAATTAAAAAAATGAGTTATGAGTTTGGCAAAAATAACAAATTATGATTTTATATTGTAATTGCAAATGACGGTGCAAAATTACGTACACAGGTAGCCCCCAACTTACGAACGGTCGACTTATGAACGACCCGCCGATACGAACGCCATGGATTCTGTGTTTCCATGGGAACAAGTAAAAAAAAATTCATATTGGACTTTTAGTTTTTGAGAAAATCAATTTTAAGTACTCAAAGACCGCTCCACACCAAAGGGCGTGGCCGGCGTGGCAGCCCCAGGACCACCTAACGCCAATTGGCGTCAGGTCCCGGAGCCGGCTACTGAAGGAGATTGCGCGCAGGATGCATGTGCATCTCCTTCTCGGGGGTGGAGCTCAGCCCCTTCTTCTGTCTCAGGAGACTGTTAGATGGCGTGATCGCCATCTATTTACATGTACAGCGCTGCGATCAGCAGCAGCGCTGTACTGGGGACAGCCGTGTGACAGCCTGGGGGACAAGAGATCGATCGGCTCTCATAGGGTGAAGCCTATGAGAGGTGATCGCTATGATTGGCTGGCTGAGGGGAGGGAGGGTTTTAAATAAATAAATTAATAAACAAAATAATAAAAAATAATTTAAAAAAACACATAAATATTTATAAAAAATAAATAAACACTGCGGGGGGCAATCAGACCCCACCAACATAGAGCTCTGTTAGTGGGGAGAAAAGGGGGGGGATCACTCATGTGCTGTGTTGTGCGGCCCTGCAGCTTGGCCTTAAAGCTGCAGTGGCCAATTATGGGGGGTTTACCACTGTGGTCCTTAAGTGGCTAAAAAAGATCAAAGAAAAAATGGCTTTTAAACTTATATAAGCAGGTACAGAGGGCAGTTGTGACACAGAGGGGGACACTGGAGGCACAGGGGGGCACAAAGGAGGTACAGGAGACAGAGATGGCACAATGTTCCGACTTAAGAACAGATTCAGGTTAAGAACCAACCTACAGTCCCTATCTCGTTCGTTAACCGGGGCTACCTGTATATGTGAAATTTAGGCTCATCACTAGGGGCTGCTGTAAAATGATGATACACAAATGGAAGAGGGGGCTGTACATGGAATGGAAGGGGGATGCTGCACACACATACATTCTAGGGGCAGAAAAAGTATTTTAGCATATTTTACTCTTTTGGCGCCTCTGTACATCTTTACAGATCTCGATATCCACCCACGGTGGAAGGGTGGTACACCCTCCTTTTCTTCTATCCCCAGAGAGCGACATCTTAGCCCTGAGTGGGCTCCCCACCTACCTTTACAGTGGTTGCCTTAGGGGTAAGCCCGGTGTGTGAGTATATTACTTACGATTCATTATTTCATTCCTATTCCAATACTTGGGCTCTCGGTCTTCTTCTTTATGAATCTCATTAAAATCATGTTTTTATATAAAAAATCTGTTTAACATGATTGCCCTAACTAAAACGCTGCATCCCCGCGGCTGAAATCTAACTAAATCCCCCCTAACTCTCCCCAGCAAAATCCACAACTTTCTTGGTCGTGTATTTTGCTGCCCGCGGGAGGAAGAGCTTTCAGCTGCAGCTCTGCCTCCATGTGAGTCAATCCGCGCGTATCTCCGCCTCTCCCACGCCCCTCTTAGTGAAAGAAGACTGAAAGGGGCGGGCGGAGGCGGCGATCCGCACTGATAGACGCGTGTAGAGGCAGAGCTACAGCTGAATGCCCCGCCTCTCACGGAAGCGCTCCCCGCAATGTGCCCCGGGGAGTTTGGGGGGATTTAGTTAGAGTTCAGCTGCGGGGATGCAGCGTTTTAGTTAGGGCTAAAGAGATTTTTAATATAAAAACATGATTTTTATGAGACTTCAGAGTCTCTTTAAGTCTGTACGAAAATCGAGCAACAAATGAGTGGAGCAAAAATGGATTTGGAACGGCCAGCGGCCCCTTTAAAAAGCAGTTAAACGCGTCAGCCTTTTCAGCATCCCCACAATAAACATTCTAAAAATTGTTGTCAGCGAAGACATCTGTTGTGTGAGTCAGCCGAGCTCGCCGAGCTCGCCGAGCCCACTGCCGAGCCTTTTTCAGTTTGATGAGTTAAAAAAGAAATCAAATATAAAAGGAATGTGATAAATTGCCTTTAAAAAGAATAGTTATTACTTCCAATCTAATTATGTTGTCAAGTAAAAGGATGGGGGGGGGACAAAAAAAAAATAACAGCTAGAGGTTTATTTTTAATTTTGCTTAAATAGAGACCTTAATCGCAGCGATGCATTGGTGAAGAAGGAAATAAAGAAAAAATAAATAATTGGAAGCCGCCGAAACATAAATCGATGTGCTTCTTAATGATGAAATGGCATTAGGGAATGTATGTATCGCCTTTGAATTTCATTTGCAAACTGCAGATGAAGCAACGTGTATTTACATATCTATCTCCTTCAATAAATTCAGTGTTTAACGTACACAAAAAAAATATGAAATCATTATTTCCAGATAAGAGCGTTCCAGTGTTGGAATAAAAGAGGCGTTCTGATGTTGCCGAGTTAGGCGGCTTAATCCCCTACGTGAAGGCCTACGCGTTTCCTGATCTCTGCATTTTTTCCTGATATGTTAGAAGGAACTTATAAAAATGAAACTTGGCTATAACCCCCGAAACCGGGAGGGGTGGAACTCTGGGTGGGGTTTGTGCACCTGACAATGTATATTAAGCACGGAAATGGACCCGAGGAGAGGGAGCGAGGAGTTGAATCCCTCTCTCCTGGTGGCTGAGTTACATTGTGTCGCCACTCCCGCTCATCTATATTGCCACAGCCTGCAAGGGGGGGGGGGGGGGGGGGAGACCTATGGCTGACTAACCTAACTGGGGGCACTTATGGCTGACTAACCTATACTGGAGGCACCTATGGCTGACTTACCTATACTGGGGCACCTATGGCTGACTAAAATATACTGCTGGCACCTATGGCTGATGAACCTATGCTGGAAGCACCTATGGCTGACTAACCTATACTGGAGGCACCCATAGCTGACTAACCTATACTGGAGGCACCCAAGGCTGTGGATAGCCTCTACTGCCTATACCGGAGGCACCTATGACTGGCTAACCTATACTGGAGGCACCTATGGCTGCCTTACCTATACTTGGCCACCTATGGCTGGCTTACTTGTATTGGGCCACCTATGGCTGGCTAAAATACACTGGGGCACCAACAGCTGTTTACCAATACTGGGGGAGGCTAAATATTGCATCGTATATATAAAATTGTTGGGCCCGTGGGGGGGGGGGGGTTAACACCCTCTCCCTGGGAGCAATTTAGCCTAGAAACTGCTCTGGTGGGAGGTAGCATCTAGGTGTTGGCTGGGATGGGTGGGGGGAGAGAGTATCTAGTCAGTTGGGGTGGGTGGAGGGTAGCATCTAGGGTACTAGGTGCTGGCTGGGTTGGAGGATGGGAGCATGTAGGTTCTGGCTGCAGGAGCATCCAGATGCTGGCTGGGGTGGGTGGGAGGTAGCATCTAGAGGCTGGGTGCTGGCTGGGGTGGGAGGTAGCATCTAGGTGCTAGATGCTGGCTGGGGTGAGTGGGAGGGAGCATCTATGTGCTAGGTGCTGACTGGGGTGGATGGGTAGGAGCATCTAGGTTCTGGTTGGCCTGGTGGGAAAGAGGAAGGGAGCATCTAGGTGCTGGTTGGGCTGGGTGGGAAGGAGCATCTAGGTGCTGAATGGGCTGGGTGGGAGCATCTAGGTGCTGGATGGGCTGGGTGGGAGGGAGCATCTAGGTGCTGGTTGGGCTGGGTGGGAGCATCTAGGTGTTGGGTGGGGTGGGTGATAGGGAGCATCTAGGTGCTGGGTGGGGCAGGTAGGAGCGAGCATCAAGACGTTGGTTGGGTGGGAGGTAGCATGTAGGTGCTGAGTGCTAGCTAGCTGGCAGGGGTGGGTGAGAGGGAGCATCTAGGTGCTCGGATTAAGGTGACATGGGGCCCTAAGCTAAGTTAGGCCCATTACCTGCGAGCCACCTGGCTTTTTTGGTAAGATTTGATAGAGGCTGGGGTCAGCAGGCACCTCCAAACTTTGTAGGACCTAAGCACCTGCCTAAGGTGCCTTGTGTTTGATCTGGCTTCCCAGTTTTGTTTTATATATTTGATTAGCGGAACCAAACAGACTACACGGTAGTCCAGAGCGCGTCTCTCCCGACACTGTGGACCCCCGTCAACGCCGATCAGCCTGACAGTACATGCAGTCTATGCGGACCCCTCCGGTGAAGTCCATCCTGAGGCCTGAGAGTAGCGCCTGCAGCAGCGGTGGTGAGAAGCCGCAGTGGCACAACTCCTCTCTGTCTCATTTTGAGAGTGACTTATCAGTGACTGTGTATGGCAAAAGTGGTAGCCGGGTACAACACATTAAACTGGATTAAATGGAGTGGGCCCTTGACACAGGCATGGACAATTGTCAGCACGGCAAATGCTAGCTAGTGATATCACCCTAGTGACTTTTGAGACACAGAGCAATCATATGCATATGTGGAAGGTTATCCTGCATTAACGGAGTAGACACTGGAGCGTGGACTTGACATACTATCATCTATTTAATGGCGGACTCAGTTTTTTTGAATAATTGGGACTGGTGCATCTGAATTGCGGATGGGCAGTTCACAGATTTTTCATTGGCAATAGTGTGGCGCCATAGGGTGTGTGCGCAATATGGTTGAACGGAGTCAGCTGACGTCATAACACGGCCGTGTTATTTTAGGGGGGATAAAGGTTCATTTGTGGTTGCTTTTTTGATGGTTTTGTAATAAAGTAGAACTGTGAAGAAGACTTTTTGTGCAGTGTGTTGTAGTACAGTTGGAATAGGTTGCCCAAATATGGTACCCTCATTTAGGGTGACATTCTATTTAATTTTATAGCCCAAGCGCTCCTCAAGATTAAGTATATTATATATTTGATTAAACCAGTGCTCTAATTCCTTTAAATTTGCATGTAATCTGGAAAAATTAGTATCTCGTCGGCCCTCTTTACTGATGAACCGAAATCTGATCTGACGTGAGACACAGCTCTGTATTCCTCTGCTCTGATGCTTATACCAGAGTAATGGGGTGGGGGTGTCTCAGCACACTGTGGAAAAGAATATAGGAGACAATACGGGAGCCCAATAGTGCAGTATGTCAATGTGAAAATGGATAATGAAGAATGAAAAATTACTACTCACAAAAGGGGGTTGCAAGGGCAACCGACCATATAAAGCAGGTGGAGACCATAAACCCGACTCCACTCGGGGTAGTCCCAGCCGGGACCTGGATGTGGTCGCTCTCCTTGGAAAAAGAAGGGACAGTCGTCCACTGTGGTAGGAGCCACTATGTAATGATCGGTGTCAACACACAGAGAGAACCTGATTATTGATGATCTGCAGTATCACCAGTAATACAGATATATACCTGATCATGGATGATCTGCAGAATCACCAATAATACAGATATATGACTAACCTCTGGACACCCAGCACAAGAAATAATAAAGACAGTAATATATCACAGAACTGTGGAAATATCCACCACACGGCAATTCCTCAGAGGTGTGGTTACCTCTGAATGGGAACCCCGTGAGTGAGATCCTCTAACCAGACAAAGCGAGGAATCTCGACCCCTAGCAGTAATCGTCTGCTTGGGGCAGGCGTCTCGGAGAGGCAAGCCTCAGAGATAACCCTCCAGTGGGAGACGTTCCACTGAAGGGAGAAAGGTCAGACAGGCAAGGGTTCGGCAACAGAGATGACGGCAGCAGTACAGGAACGGAAGGCAGAAGAGTAATAGGTAGTCAAGCACAGGTCGGCAACAATGATCAGATAGGCAGAGGTACAATAGCGTAGAGAGAGAGAGTAGTCAAGGATAGCCGGAGTCAAACACAGATACAATATCAAATACAATCCTAACTAAGGTGTGAAATCCTTAGCATCAACCCAGGGCACTGAACTAAGGTCTGAGCGCTAACACAGAAGTGTATTCACGACAGCAGACAAGGAGCAACTGAAAATAAGCTCCTTATTTGCTGGGAGCGCATCTGCAGCGCCACCCAGCCAATCAAAAGGCCTCCTGCGATCAGCTGACTGGAGAGTCAGCTGACCCTCCTACGTAGGAGGTAAAAATCCTGCCTCCTTGCGCGCCTCTGCCTCTGTGCACCAGAGAGGCCAGGCCCAGGGTCCGCGCACGAACGCGTACCGAAATCCGCCGGCTGCACCACCGGACCCGCCGCCATGTCGCCAGCCGCGGCGGCGGTGTCCCCACCAACCCGTGCCAGCAGTTCCGCGTGTGGAGCGGAACTCGCTGGCTGGGAAGCGGAGACCGCCGCCATGTTGCCCCGCGCAGCGGCGTCTCCATGGACTCTCACACACTAGTGGTCTGTCACCACCCCTCAAACACTGCGTGAGTGGGGGTAAACTTAGCACAACAGGAATAAAGAGGCGCCCTGGTTGAAATAAAAGCGTCTAAAAACAGCTTAAAACAAGAAAGGATATGAGGTGGCTTACCTCAATGACAAAACCTTTGTATATCACAAAAGATTTTTATTTAGCACAGGCAACGCGTTTCGCGGGTCTGAGCCCGCTTCATCAGGCCAATAAAAAGTGCTAAATGAATAGATAGATACAGCATAGGGAGCCTCTCTCAGAGGCCTGATGAAGCGGGCTCAGACCCGCGAAACGCGTTACCTGTGCTAAATAAAAATCTTTTGTGATATACAAAGGTTTTGTCATTGAGGTAAGCCACCTCATATCCTTTCTTGTTTTAAGCTGTTTTTAGATGCTTTTATTTCAACCAGGGCGCCTCTTTATTCCTGTTGTGCTTATACCAGAGGACCAGGGAAGCCACTGATACAATTTCCACCGTGCTACCGATCACACTTGTGTAACCGGCTCTATAAATTTGTACAGAACATCATCAGGGTGCACTAAAACGTAATCTAATCTTTGCTGAAACTGATGCAAGTGATCCAGCAAAGTATATTAAAAAAAAAAATAACAAGAAAATTAGAATACAAAGCACTTGGATACCACAAAGGTCTAATTCTAAATGCTACGGACGGTACTGAGCACTAGCTGCTTAATCACCCATTTATGCCGGGTGCCCGCATCCTCCACCACTCACAGCCCTTCCTTCTCCAAGTGGGTTAAGCTGAAACGAGGGCTGCGCACTCTCCCCAGCTGTTCGCTATGAGTTATATGTTTAATATAGAAAAAAGGGATTTAATGATACCGCAAAGTTTTAAGAGATTAAAAAAAAAAAAAGGAGACAAGAATATTACTATATTCATTACGTCTGGTGAAAATTGCCTTATTGGAGAAACGGAACCCCCCAAAAAACGAAAGGAGAAAAGAAAGAAAAAACGTTCTCGAAATTTATAATCACAAAGGCCATTTTTTTAAGGCGAAATATAAAAATATTGCTTCATTAGCAGCGCGGCAGTAACGGCTTTGCGAGGGAACTGGGGATCATTGAAAAGCTTACAGCCAAATGAGACGAACGAGTAATGGGGCCGCCATTTACCAACACGCTCGTTCGATGCATTAGCAGAGACTTAAGAGATTAATCTGCGGTAAGAGTGTCGCGGATGGAGAGGAGCACGTGAAAAGGGCCGCAATGGATTTTAATGGGCTATTCTTCGGGACAGACACGACGAGATAAGCGATATGTATTTATTCTAATGTTTTCGGCTTTAATTTTTGCCGTCCTAGTGATAGACTGGATTTTCTAGTTAGCGAGGACCAAATCCATTGTACGCTATAATTCCTGGCTAAGGGGGGATCAGCCAGGGCTGTGATTTAAAGGGCAGCTTTTGGCTCAAAGTAAAAATCAGTCATGCAGCTGCCATTGCCATCTAGGAAAACGCTGCATCCTTTTATGCCAGCACAGACGGTCAAAATAAAACGAAGGGCCCTTTTCCACTGTGAATTCCGGCGCTAAGCCGGTTAGTGTGCCTTATTTGAGGTTAGTGTGCCTTATCTGAGTTAGTGTGCCTTATCTGAGGTTAGTGTGCCTTATCTGAGTTAGTGTGCCTTATCTGAGGTTAGTGTGCCTTATCTGAGTTAGTGTGCCTTATCTGAGTTAGTGTGCCTTATCTGAGGTTAGTGTGCCTTATCTGAGTTAGTGTGCCTTGTCTGAGTTAGTGTGCCTTGTCTGAGTTAGTGTGCCTTATCTGAGTTAGTGTGCCTTATCTGAGTTAGTGTGCCTTATCTGAACTTAGTGCCCCTTAAGTAGCTTTGCGCACACTAAAAGATGCACAAAGCTACATCGCGCACTGCACCGCGCACAGCGACCTTATGGTCGCATCATGCACAGTATAGCGAGTGCGATGTGATCGTCGCGGTGCGCGATCGGTGCAGTGCGCGATGTAGCTTTGTGCATCTTTTAGTGTACACAAAGCTACTTAAGGGGCACTAAGTTCAGATAAGGCACACTAACTCAGATAAGGCACACTAACCTCAGATAAGGCACACTAACTCAGATAAGGCACACTAACTCAGATAAGGTTAGCGCTGTAGTTTGTGCCCACTAAGTGATAAGGCACACTAACCGGCTTAGTGCCGGTTAGTTAATCAAGCCCCATTTGTCTGTCCTGGTGTACATCATATATTGCAAAAGTTTACTGTGCACCCACAAAGCCAAAACATGCTTGCTAAAGGTTTTACCGGAATGCAAAATGATCTGCTGTCGCAACATGCAGCTTTAGAATATCAGGTTGTGGAAGCCTAACTAGTTATCATCATTTGTGAGATGTATTTTTTTGTATTTAACTTCAAGATGTTTGTTTTTGATCAGTCTATAGAAGATTTACACTTTTGATGTTTGGTTTCTGCCTTCAACCGCTGTGGTGTTTACTAGCGCAATATCATTAGCAAAGTAGGTATAGCATTTTTATATACATTCTTTTTGTTTTGATACTTTTGATTGTGTGATGATCACCATTAGATATATGAATCTGTTCATCCCCCACCTCCCCTATTATTTATCTGAAGATGAGTTTTGATGGCCAAAATCATTATTCTTGATCATTTCAGTGATTTTTTATTTTTTATGTCTACACAGGCAAAACCCAGGTCCTTTGTGCTTTCAAAACTCAGGCAATAAGCAAATAGCGGTACTAGTTCATTTGTTTGGCCACTGACATGATTGTATGAGAACTACATACCCATCCTATTAGACTTTCATATAAAGCTATGTACACACTTTAGATTAAACTTGGCCTAGGCGGCTGATAATGACCGCCTATGGCAAGAAACTAGCTTGTGTACAGAAACCCCTGATCCCCCTGGTGAATCACCTTGGCTGAGTGCTGGCCAATGGACATTGTTCTGCCCACTCTCCCTGCCTGTGACACCTGGTGCAATGCTCCAGCAGCGCTCCTCCCCCTTCACATAGCAACAGAAGGCGTCACTAGCCTGGAGGCTTGTGATGTGTCTGTACAGCCTCAGCCCGGAATTGTCACTGTGGCCTCTGTTCATTTGCCACAGATTTAAGCACAAGTCACGTGATACACCTGATCTAAATCATTTCCTAAATTTGTTGCACAATTTTTCCTCAACAGAATACATTGACTGAGTGGCTGAGTGGGTAAACATTTGCGAACTGTCCCAGTCTTACACTACATACCGTAGAACTAGCCTATGTTCCTTTTTCGTAATGCAAGGGTTAAAGCGTATCCGAGGTGATGTGTGACATGATGAGATAAACATGTGTATGTACAGTACAAAACATATTAATACCCATGGTGTTTTATTTGATTTATTTTGCTTCCTGAAAGAGTTAATTTAGAGGCATGGAAGTGACAGCTTCTGTCTTGTCAGTAGCTTGTCAGGAATATAGTAAACATCACTGATAAGCAAATTACAGCCATACAAGTTTTCCTGGCAGAATACAGGTCTGAGGGCAGGAAGACATAAAATACATGAACTATTGACCTTTTTCTACTCTGGGATACTTAATAGGCTGCCAGTGATTAGAGACATTAAAACATTCAGCCTACTTTGTAAATGTTTAAATATAAAATAAAACCCTGGGATATCTACAAGAAGTCATTTTAGGAGTAGGAGGATAAATATAATTGTTTATCTCATCAGTTTATTTTCATCTTGGGTTCACTTTAAGAATCCAAAACTCTAATACAGTTTATCTGCATTCTCTTCAGCTAGACTGCAGTCAAAACTGGGTAACTTGACTGATAAGTAATTACAGGTCATAAAACGCCTGTGGCTGAGAAAAGCTCTTCTGAGCAGTGGCCCAGCAACAGTTCTCCGGGCCACCCAAGCAAAATAACATCCATCCCCAGTTGTGGTCCCCGCACAACCCACAAACAGCAGTCATAGCCAGTCAAACGCACCCCCATAGACCAGAAACAAAGGGAGTGTTTATTTCTCAACAAAAGCCAGAGTTTCACTTAAATCATCACATTACAGCAATCATATGATTATCAACTTCTATACCAGAAGTCTTTGGCCCTTAAAGGAAACATCAGGGAAAAGTATTAAAATGAGATTTACTTAGCTGGGGCTTAATCCAGCCCCAGGCAGCCGACATGTCACTTCCCGTAGCTTCCGTGTCTGCCGACCCCCTCCATTGCGGATGCCAACCTTGCCAGGTTGGCATCCACTACGCTGTCAATCACGCTCACGTGCTCTGCAGCATCCTGCGCAAGCATAAACAACTGCGCCTGCGCAGGACGCTCCAGAGAACGTCAGCGTGATTGACAGCGGTGCTCCTGCAGGCGCAATGGAGGTGTGCCAGGAACACCGGAGCTGTGGTGAGGGACATGTCCGCTGCCACTGCCAGGGGCTGGAGGAAGCCCCAGGTAAGTAAAGCTCATTTTAATACTTTTCCCTGATGTTCCCTTTAACCACCTTATGACCGGCTAACGCCAAAAGGCGGGAGCAAGGTGGCTTCCTGAGTATTGCCTAACGCCGATCGGCGGCAAGTCCTGGGGGAGTGGTTTGCAGGGGATCGCGCGCACATCCCCGCTTGAGTGACGGAGCTCCGCTCTGTCATCAGTCTACCAGAGGCAACCGCCGCTAGCAGACAGACGGTGAAACCGCTGTCTATTTACATTGTACAGCACTACGATCTACTGCAATGCTGTACTGGGGGCAGCCCTATCACTCGGCTGCCCCCTGGAGGGGAAAAACAAAGGATTGTCTCTCATAGGCGATCGCTCTCATAGGCTAATGCCTATGAAAGATGATCCTGCTGATTGGCTGTTGGGGGGAGGGCAAAAAAAAAAAAAAAAGAAACGTTTTTATTTAAAAAAAATAATTAATGAATTCATTACAAAAAAACCCCCCAAAGCCCTGCAGCAGCGATCAGAGGCCACCAACAGAAAGCTCTGTTGGTGGGCAGAAAAAAGGGGGGGGGGTTCATTTGTGTGCTGTGTGGTATGGCTCTGCAGCAAGCTACTAAAGCTGCAAAGCACTGAATTGTAAAAAATTGCCTGGTCACTGGGGGAGGGGAAGCCTGTGGTCCTTACGTGGTTAAGGACTGGAAGGTTTTTGGTAACAAAACAACATCAACAAAAACCAGCATTGTGCCGCACAGACACGTGTCTCTCTCTCTCAGTTTGACCTGTTCTCTTATTGCTGCAGCCCACTGTTTCTGCTGTCGGTATGACAGCAGAGCTTCATGAGCCGGTCAGGAGCCAATTACATTATTAATTTATTGAAGTATTTATATAGCGACATATTACGCTGCACAGAGTGTATTGTCTTGTCACTGTTGCCACGTGTAACGTCCGAAACACGTCAGCATGTGGTGATGGATTTTAACCTGTCATGTACGTGATTGAATAAAGCAAAGTTTGTTTCTACCGACATAGTGCGGAATCTACTCTCTACTGCCTCAAAGGGGCTCACAATCTAGTCCCTACCATAGTCATATGCCTATGTATGTATCATGCAGTGTATGTATCATAGTCTAGGGCCAATTTAGGGGGAAGCCAATTAACTTATCTGTATGTTTCTGGGATGTGGGAGGAAACCGGAATGCCCGGAGAAAACCCATACAGACACGGGGAGAACATACAAACTCCTTGCAGATGTTGACCCAGCGCTGCAAGGTGAGAGTGCTAACCACCATACCACCGTGCTGCCCTAAATTGAGCCAATCACTGATTCATTCAGCCAGGAGTCATCGTCTCCTGACTGGCTTACGGAGCTCTGCTGTCCTACCGACAGCAGAACTAGTGAGCTGCAGCAACAAGATAGCAGCGTGATCAGCGGTAGCGGCAGGGGAGCATGTGGCGCGGTCATTGGAGTCTATGCCCTGGGAGGGATAACAAGTCCCAAACACAGCGTAGATTTCAATTACCAAGGCTTGTAAGCGATTAATAGAACATAAATGCACTGCTGCACATCTTCTTGTTCCTAGTGTCAACAACCACAGGGCCTGAATGCAGACCAAAGGTGTTTTTTAGTACCTGATCTGCATTCTCTCGGCCCACATTATAGGTAAGTAGGCTACCGGTCCCTGATTGCAGCCTGCTAAAGGAATATACTATAAGGACTTAAATAATATTCTGCTATAAAAATACAGTATTCTGAATAATTTAATAATGCTTAATATCAAAGTACGTTTGAAGTACAGAGAAGTTGGAATGAATTTAGAGAAGTGATGGGAAGAGCAATGCGGGCACAACTCTGACTGCTTCTCATGAAGTTTGAGAACCGACATAATAATATAAAGCAAAGTTCTCATTAGAGGACAGATACAAAGTTAGGCAGGGTTAAGGGGTGCGTCTAAGCAATGACAAAGTAAAAAAGGAGACACCTGTGTATGGGCTGTGTAAATTGTAGGGATGCTCATTCGGATTCCACGGAAATGCAATTTCCGAAATTCCGATCGGAAATTGCATTTCCGCATCGGAATGCGGAAATCGGTAATGCAAGTGAGTTAGGCGGATTTCCGCCGGAAATCGCGGAAATTTCCGCCGGAAATCGCGGAAATTCTGCCCGACTTTAACATCGATTTTCTCAAAAACTATAAGGTCTTTTTGAAAACTTTTTTTTGCATCTTATTCAGAAGATTCAGTTTAATAAACCCTGAAAATTTGGTGTTTCTAGGACTTAAGGGGGATTTGCTATTAACTGCTAAAGTCGGCGGATTTTTACTGGAATGTAAAATGCAGAAAATCCGCATCTGCTTATTTTCTGCATTTACATTACAGTAAAAATCCGCCGACTTTAGCGGTTAATAGCAAAGCCCCCGTAAGTCCTAGAAACACCAAATTTTCAGCGTTTATTAAGCAGAATCTTCTGAACAAGATGCAAAAAAAAGTTTTCAAAAAGACCTTATAGTTTTTGAGAAAATCGATGTTAAAGTCGGACGGAATTTCCGCGATTTCCGGCGGAAATTCCGCATTGGAATGCGGAAATTGGTAGCGGAAAGCGGAATCGGTATTTGGCAATGGCGGAATGCGGATTTACCGCGGAATCGGAAATTGGCATTTCCGACCATCAGCGCCAACGGGGCGAAACATGTTGACGACATAAATCCCCATGCTCTGATGGAGGAGGAGGAGGGCAGAGGCTGAGATAGGTGTGCAGAGCACCGGTGATAGTTTGGCATCCCTGCAGAGCCAGGGCACCCTTAGGGGAAAATTAAGCATGGCCCCAGAGCAAGCCGTGTGAGCCCCCAAGTCTCCCCTCTTAGAGTGTACCCAAGGCAAAAATAATGAGTAGAAAGAGAAGAGAACCATACCGACCTTCTTTTCCATCTCCATAGCTCCCCACAATGTCTCTGTGCCCATGACGCACTGGCATAAGTATGTACATGTCTGCAGGATACAAAGAATAGGCACCAGAGGAGGGAGCGCGCCAGCTGGACAGGTGAGAACACTCGGCTGAGTGTACATTAAAGATGCTCATTCTGCTCATTCTGCTCATTCGGATTCAGCAAAATTGAATTTTCCCCATTTCCGATCAGAAATCAGCATTTCCTATTGGAATTCGGAAAATGGAAATCAGAATTCCGTGGAAATCCGATTTAACGCAACTTAGTAATTTTAGCCCAAACACAGAACTCGGAAGCATCGGACCAATAAGAGAATGCAAAAAAAAATAAAAATCGGATCACCGCGGTCATTTCAGACCAGTCACAAGACCGCTTTCTGTTTTTTTACTTATTTACTTGCCGCCTTCACATTTGGCTCTCCTGCCATACCCCCCCCCCCCCCCCCCTCCATATAGCAGTATTAGGCCTCTTATGGCCCATACTCACGGGCTACTTTTGCTGCCTGTCGCTAGCACATGGGAGCGTGTGCGCGACAGTTCGGCGACAGATCGTTGCCAGGTCCCTCCGCATACACACGCGGAAGAGGGATTAGTGATGCGACGGAAGCTGTTGCCGACGTTCCTCCCCCCTGCCGGAAACTCAATGTTTAGGCTATTAAGTTGCTGTCGCTAGTTTGATACACACGCGGACTAGCGACAGTTGCGGTGAAGTTGCGGCGGCAACTGTCGCCATGCGATTGACCGCCGCCAATCGCCTGACGTCAGCAGTGACGAGCGACGGTTCGGGGTGCGCGCCACATACTCACGGGCGACCTGGCGCCGCAACACGCGCCGCCACGTGGTTGCGGCGGCAATTGTAGCCCGTGAGTATGGGCAATTACACACTAAGACGTTGAGTTTGATGCGACGTTAAGGTCGCACAACGTGCCCCTAACGCAGCGCATGTAGGTTATGAAATTGGACGTCATTTTGCACTGCGTTATGTGTCTCTTGGTGCGGTGTTTTCGTCGCATACTAATGGAACGAAAACGGAGCATGCGTTACATTTAAAAAAAAAAAAAAACCTTACTGAGCATGTGCAACACACATAACGCAGCAAATGTATTGCTAAACGCACAGCATGCAGCACTTTAAAAATATTGCTACACGTTACACACAACGCAACGTGTGCACTGTGAATGTCGCATAGACTTAATATTGCTGTGTGTTAGTCTGCGTAAAACATTTTGTAACGTGCGACTTTAATGTCGCACTGTAAAAGAGGCCTTAGGCGCCATGCTGCCCCCTCCAGTATAGCGCTATAAGGTGCCAATGCCTTCTGACTCCACCCGCTGCATAGCATTAGGAGACATTTGCCCCTGCAGATTACACTAGGGATGGTCTGAAATGCCCATTTCCGATTCCGCGTGACGATTTCCGACAATGCCAATTGCCGTTTTTACAATTCTCTTTTCTTTTTTTTTCTTTTTTTGCATTCTCTGATGCAAATAAAAAAAGCTTATAAAATACTACTCGAAAAATCAGAAAAAAAATGGAAAATTGGAAAACAGGAAATAGGCATTGTCTGAAATCGTAATTTTCGAAGAATCGGAAATGGGCATTTCAGACCATCCCTAGTGTAATCTGCAGGGGCAAATGTCTCCTAATGCTATGGTGGAGTCAGAAGGTATGGGCCCTATTAGCGCTGTATTGGAGAGGGCAGCATGGAACCTAATACTGCGATATGGGGGGGGGGGGGGGCTTGGCAGGAGGGCCAAATGTGCAGGCAGCAAGTAAAGTAAGTAACAAAAAAAATATGGTGAAACACAGCATGCACCGGCCAGCCTAGTTAGAGCGGACACTATCTGTTCTCATAGGCTTTCATTAATTCCGTCAGCATCCGCTTCATCCATGCCAATCCGGAAAAGTCATGCAGGAGCCATGCTTGCGTTCTGCCCGTTTTATGTGAATGGATCAAATTGCTTTGCATAGAATCCGTTCACATCTGTGCTGATCTGCTCCATTTCGTTCTACTTTTGCATGTGCAGTGTGAACCCAACCTTACTCCAGAGCCCCCCAAAAGCACATAAAATGATAATAGTACAAATACTGAACATGACGACAAGCTCTTCAACAGAGAAAAACAAACATGTTCCTGCTTAAAACAGAAGGTATTGGCGATTATTCAGATTGGAGTGAGAATAGGATGTCTCCCACAATGCATCACTGCTAAATATGCAAATCATCCTTTGTTGTCCCTCTAAGCTAACCACACCTCCAGAACTGCTGGAATGCAATGATGTGTCATATTTATAACTGTACAGATCCACAATAATCCAACATGCAGACAGACTGTTTCAGACTGGTTGGTCCTCATCAGTGCATGGCATGGATTAATATGGCTCTATGGGGTAGGACTTGAAGCACCCAGAGTTTTAGACTACCCAGCAAGCTCATGGTGAACCAGATCTCTTAGGAGTGTGTAAAGGGCTAGCTTTCAGGGACAACAAAGGTTGATTTGCATATTCTGCAGTGATGCATCGTGGGAGATATCATATGCTCACTCCAATCTGAATAATCACAAATATCTTCTGTTTTAAAGAGGGATTGTCAGCCACCAATTCAAATTCTATTTATGCACTGCTCTATGTTTAATATGCAGCCTGCAACCTGACCCTGCATTGCAAGCACTCCAATCTATTTACAAATGTTATTGCTGTAATAAATCTTATCTCAGTTAGACTGGCTCAATTTGGTATATTGCCGAGGAGAGGGAAGCTTGTCATCTCCCCTCCCATATTCCTGCTCCTCACTGATCGGCTGAGGGCAGTTCAGTGTGAAGCTGAAATACGATCTATGCTGTGCTTTCATGTGTTTAAAAAGCAAGCTAGCTATGACAGTGCAGATTCTAAAAGGAAACAAAAAAAGTAAGGGAGGAAATTACATCAGTATTGGTTTCAGTCAGAGGTAATCAAGATGGCAAATGCCTGAAACAGTATTCTCTTTATTTACTATATAAAATTTAAATAAAAAAAAACTTAAAAAGTAGATTTCAATATAAAATAAAACAGTGGAATATCTTAAAAAGTCATTTTTTTTAGGAGAAGGAGGATAGATACAATTGTTTATTGCATTCGTTTATTTTGACCTCGGGTGTGCTTTAAGGCTTTTTGGTCGTTTGTAGCCCCCTTACACACTCCTTGGAGTTCTTGTTCACCAGGAGCTTGCTGGGTAATCTGTAACAACAGAGAAAAAGAAACAGTAGGACTTAGCGAGTGTTTAGTGGAAAGGCACGTTCTCCTCTGTGTTGCTAGATTGATTTTTTTTGTAAGATCATAATCTCACCCATCATACAGATCTCCGAATTGTGTTTGGCATGTTAAGCAAACAAACAACAAAAAACTCATTATATTGATGGCATAAATTGCTTGTAATGATCTTTCCTTATCTCATATTACTCCCATTAATGTGTTTATCGCAATCATGTCTAACTATTAAACTACTTCCACACAGTTGTAATAACGACGGCCGGACTTTATTGCTTTTAGCTCGGATGTCTGGAGTGGGGATACAAACGGCTTGGGGGGCGTCTCGTTGTGGGTGTGCTAATGGCCGGAGTATAACGTTACTTGGGATATACGGCGCTATCCTCCACGTTAATTACTGCGCCTGTTTAAAGGGAAATGAGGCTCAAAATATTGAAAGCCTGAAGCCTACAGGCGACTGTAGTTCGATGTGCAAAGGACAATTTAATTACCGAATGGACTCATTTTGAGAGATCTCTAAGACACGTGCCGCTTCAATCATCTTCTTGTATGTAAAGAAAACAAGGCTGATTTATATATTTTTGGGCCCCGCCCCCTATGTCATCTTTTTTGTGGCTCCTTCTCTTCCAGGTGCAGCCCCCATCGAAAAAGGCACATGGAAATTTGGGCACACAGTAAGCCCGACAGTAAAATATTAGTACTTAACCTTCTTGGCAGTATGGACGAGCTCAGCTCGTCCATAGCCGCCAAGGCTGATATCTCTGGCCCTGCTGGGCCGATTTCCTCCAAATAACGTGCGCCACGCAGCTAGCACTTTGCTAGCTGCGTGTGGTCTTCGATTGCCGCCGCTCACCTGCGATCGAAGAGGGCCCCCCCCGCCAGAGCCCTGCGCTGCCTGGACCAATCACTTTCAGGCAGCGCAAAGGGCTGGATCGGAGGTGTCTGACGTCGGCTGACGTCCATGACGTCATCCCGATCGTCGCCATGGTGACGGGGTAAGCCTGACAAGAAATCCCGCTCTTTGCAGGATATCTTGTTACTTGTGATCGCCGACAGCGATCAGAAGGGCGCACCATGTGCCCCCTCTAGTGGCCTTTCATGCTGCCAACTTTCAGTTGGCAGCATGGAAAAAAAAAAATGGCGAAAAAAAAACCCTGCCGCCGCCGCTGCCACCCTGGCAATTTAAACAGAACACCAGGGTGGTTAAAGTGAATGGGAACTGCATTTAAAAAAATGAGACAGATACTTACCCAAGTAGAGGGAAAGCTCTGGGTCCTATAGAGCCTTTCGGCTCCTCTCCTGGTCCCCTCGTTCCAGTGCTGGCTCGCCCGGTAGCAGTATTTGACTAAATTAGTCAAATACTGCTTTATCCGGCCGAAGGAGGCTCCAGAAGTCTTCAGGGAGCCCGAGTGCTCCTGAAGAAGGGCGGCCCTGTACTGCGCCTGCGCAAGCACGCTCTGAAACGTGGGGGGGCAGCACGGGATAGAGGGCACCGAGAGAGGAGACGGAAAGCTCTATATGACCCAGAGCCTTCCCTCTCCTTAGGTAAGTATTTGCTTCTCTTTTTTTAAAATGCGGTTCCTATTCACTTTAATACTGGTATTTTACTATGGCTAAACCTGAGCCTACTTTCACACAGAACCCTCGCCTCAGGTCCTAATCCAAACCATCCCCCCTGCATCACCTTTCTACCTGACACCTAACCCTTACAGTGCCCCCCCCCCCCCCCCCCCCCGCATAAGCCTCCTATCTGACGCCTAACCCTAACCTCACCCAGAACAAACTTCCTGCCTGAGGCCTAACCCTGACTTTCCACCCACACAAACTTCCTACCTGATGCCTACCTGATGCCTAACCCCACCCCCCCCTGCACAAATTTCCTATGTGACGCCTAACCCCCACACAGACTTCCTACGTGATGCCTATTAACCCCTCCACCCTCACAAACTTCTTACCTGAAGCCTAGCCTTAAGCTCCCCTGCAAAACTTCCTGCCTGAGGCCTAACCCTAAACTCCCCCTACACACAAACGTCCTACATGATGCCTAACCCTAATCCCCCCCCCTTCCCACAAACTACCTAGGCACAAATACAAAATATCTGCTATTGGGCACTAAAAGCAGACATTTGGGCGCCCGATAAATAACAGGTGCTGGGCCCGTCCAACCAAATTTTGAAAATGATCGCTTTGAAATTTGTTTTGAGAGTTATCATTTCGTAAATTATGGTTTTGAAATGTATTGTCTTAGAAAACGATCTTTTTTTTTATAATATTATTTGTGGCGGAAGGAGGGGGTTTTGAGGTTAGGTGTCAGGAAGGAAGGAGTCTTAGGGTTAAATGTCAGGAAGGAAGGTTTTAGGGTTAGGCATCAGGAAGGGGGGTTAATATTATTATTTAGTATTTATATAGCGCCGACATCTTCCGCAGCCCTGTACAGAGTATATTGTCTTGTCACTTAACTGTCCCTCTGAGGGGTTCACAATCTAATCCCTCCCATAATCGCATGTCTATGTATGTATTGTGTAGTGTATGTATTGTAGTCTAGGGCCAATTTAGGGGGAAGCCAATTACCTTATCTGTACAGTATGTTTTTTTGGGATGTGGGAAGAAACTGGAGTACCTGGAGGAAACCCACACAGACACAGGGAGAACGTACAAACTCCTTGCAGATGTTGACCTGGCTGGGATTTGAACCCAGGGACCCAAAGTTGCAAGGCGAGTGCCCGTGCTGCCCGTGCTGGGTTTTAGGGTTAGGCGTCAGGAAGGGGGGTCTTAAGGTTAGGCATCAGGAAGGGGGGCTTTAGGGTTAGGCACAGGGGCGTAGCAATAGGGGGTGCAGAGGTAGCGACTACATAGGGGCCCTTGGGCCAGAAGGGCCCTTCCTCAACTGTAGTATTAGCTCTCTATTGGTCCTGTGCTCATAGTAATCACTTCTTTGAATAGTAGTAATCATTAAGCTGTTCCCCACCCCCTTCTTGCACTTCTGACATTGTGGTTGCCATTGGCAGGTTTTGGTGCGCCGTATCAATTGTTATGTATAGAGTGCTAGGGGGGCCCCATATAAAACTTGCATCGGGGCCCAGAGCTCCTTAGCTAATTCACTGGTTAGGCACCACCAAGGGGGGCTTTAGGGCTAGGCAGCACTGGAGCGGGTTTTAGGGTTAGGCAATGTTGAACTATCCTTATTACGACTGTAAATATTTCATTGTTTTCAATGTTATAGATGATATTTTGCAATTTTGCCTTCAACCTGCGTCCTTTTTTTAATAACATATTTATTATTCTAACTCAGATAAAGATGAATAAATGATAAAAAAACATAGAGAATGTTTTACATTTTCGGCTTCACCCTGTGCCCCTTTTCTTCCTGGTGCCCTTATTTAAATGTATGCATCAGGAGAACAGCTGCCTGCCCGCAGTGCGAACATGGAAACGAGGCCTTATGGAGGAAAAGTGGACGTAAAGTGTGATATTTAGCAGAAGAGTCAGAAGTTGCACAAAGTGCTGTAAGTGACATTTTCCTATAGAGCTGTTTTGTGTTTTAGGCTGGGTTGCTTAATGTAATCACAATATTACATTAGGTGTGGGGCTAGCCACAGAGATTTTCATCAATATGCTTCTAATTGCCTGATGAGGGCTGTAGAATTCCTACCCTCCTAATAGAACAACAATTAGATTGCTTCAGTGGAATTATGCCAGGCAGTGATTTCATTCTTTCGGTGCAGCTGGCCCAGAGAGCAAAGAATCATGAAGTCAGATTGGGAGAATAGTAAATAGGTTTAGAGAGGAATAGAAAGGAAGAGGGGGGGGGGGGGGGGGGGGGGACTGTGAAATTAATCACTTTTAGACTAAAAGGTTTTTAGGCACTGATACGTAATTCCAGTTAGAAATTTACAGCATAGCCCTATAAAGCTACACTGTTCTTCTGCTTCCTCAAAAGAGAGACAGAATTTTAGATAATCTAAAATTACTGTTGAAGGCGCCCTGTATATCTAATACCAAGCAATATATATGTATTAGGAGTAGATCTTAGTTGTTTTCAAAATTATTCAACCCCCAATGCTGTAAAGGGTTTTAGGGAATTTAGTGTACATTTGTATTTGTGTTCAGAATGAAATCTTACAAGGACTTTTTAAAAAACCAAATGCAGCTAAAATGACATCAATTGTTTTTGTAATACAGTATTAAATGTTTTTTTTTTGTAATTTCTTCATTGACACAATTATTCAACCCCCTTAAAGGGAACCAGAGATGAACGATTCACACAAAATAAACATATCAGTTGATAGCTTGTAAAGAATAAATGCTCTACCTGATAATTTCGCCACTCTGTTGTGCCTTTTTGAGTGCTTTTTATCCATTATTGCTCCAGGAAATATCCAATATGGCCGCCGGCTCATATTCCTTCTGCTTCCAGGTTATGAGGTGTTCTGGATGTGCTGTCTAGGCTATATGAGACTATAGACAAGCAGGGCTGCTGTAGGCTTTCATCTGTGTGCTTTCAACTTCATATTCTGGTATGCTTTGTGGCGGCCTGTAGTAAGTGTCTCTCATAGTAATGAAACTGCATACAGTAGATAATAATGACAGGCTGCACAGACAGAGCACACAGATCACACAGCCACACTTGTCTGTTAGACAGAGATTTTTCCTGCAGCAGCAGCCCCTCCCATGTCATCACAGCTCTCAGTATGCAAAGCATGAAATTTGAGCCAGGAGGGAGAAGGCTTGGGCTTGAAAAGACTCCACAGAAGAGTGACTCAGCTATAATGATTCCAGGTCAAACCTTGACTGAATAGTCGGTGGATTCTTATCACAGTTGATAACAGATAGATTAGACTGAGAAGAATAAAACTAAAAGCAGGGTAGGTGTTTACTGTCATGTTCCCACTGATAAATGTAATAAAATACATGAGGGTGCTTCGTCTCTGGTTCTCTTTAAAGACTACCACTCTTGAGAACAGAGGTTCATTCAAGTGTTTTCAAACAGGTATTGAAAACACCTGTGGATGTTAACGAGCAACAATCAAGCATAATAAGCACCAATTAGGCAGATTTAAAATGACTGTGATACTCAGCTCCTTCTAAACATTTACTGGTGTGTTTACAAACATGGTAAAGTCAAGAGAATGGTCCAGAATGGTCCAGGAAGACAAGAGACAAGGTGATTTCTCTTCACAGGAAGGGTAATGGCTATAAGAAGATTGCAAAGAGGTTAAACATACCAATAGACACCATAGGAAGCATCATTCGCAAATTCAAGGCAAAGGGCAGTTTTGAAACGCTACCTGGTTGTGGAAGAAAGAAGATGCTGACAATAAGGCGAACACTGCGTAATTAAGGCCTCCATGCCAGAGCTCTCAGGGGTACCCCTTGCTCTCTCCAAAGAATAAGAAGAGTCGACTGCAATATGCCAAAAGTCGTGGACAAACCACAATAGTTTTGGGATAGTGTTCTGTGGAATGATGAAACAAAATTAGAACTGTTTGGGCCCATGGATCAACGCTGTTTTTAGAGGAGGAAGAACAAGGCCTATGAAGAAAAGAACACCTTGCCTACTGTGAAGCATGGCGGGGGGTCAATCATGCTTTGTGGCTGTTTTGCTTCTGCAGGTACAGGGAAGCTTCAGCGTATGCAAGGTACCATGAATTCTCTTCAGTGCCAGGAGATATTGGATGAAAATGTGATGCAGTCCGTCACAAACCTGAGGCTTGGGAGACGTTGGACCTTTCAACAGGACAATGATCCCAAGCATACCTCCAAGTCCACTAGAGCATGGTTGCAGATTAAAGGCTGGAACATTTTGGAGTGGCCATCGCAGTCACCAGACTTAAATCCGATTGAGAACGTCTGGTGGGACTTAAAGACAGCAGTTGCAGTGCACAAACCTAAGAATGTGACTGAACTGGAGGCTTTTGCCCATGAAGAATGGGCTAAGATACCCGTAGATCGCTGCTAGACACTTGTGTCAAGCTATGCTTCACGTTTAAAAGCTGTTGTAACTGGAAAAGGATGTTGTACTAAGTACTAAGAATGAATGGTACTTGGGGGTTGAATAAAACTGATAATGATGTGAGCACAGAAAATACATTTGTGGTTATTTCATTATAAATGTTATGTTATATTTGTCTGACTTACAAAAGCCTCTTTGATTTAATGGTAAACAAGATGACTGAAATGATCAAAATCAATGTCAAACTGTCCAAAACACTCAATTGAATAATTTTGAACACAACTGTACCTCCTTAGAGAGACAAACCACAAAGGTAAGAATAAGTGTTTACCCATGCTTATAAGACAACGCGTTTCACAGGTGCTGGCCCGCTTCCTCAGGTTAATAGAAAAGTGCCTTAACCTCCTTGGCAGTCTGATTCTTTCCAGATTTTAGGGTCTAAAAGTGGTGCAATTTTTCAGTATTCTTTTAGACCCTAAAATCTTGAAAAAAAAATCACACGGCTGAGAGATCTGTAGCAGCCCCAGCACTCACTCACCTCCAGTGCTGCAGTTCTTCCTCCATCCTCCAGGTGGCACTGTAACCTTATAGTGAGATCATGAAATCATGATGACAGACGGCAATCTCACCAGGAGGAAGCAGAGCCTCGGAGGAGAGGAAGGAAAATGGCGGCCAACGTCGGGATCCTCTAGGAGGTGAGTTAAAACGCCCGCTGCACGCATTGCTCTGCATAGACCTCCCAGCGGCTACTACAAGTTCAGCTCGGGATAACCGCTCCAAGCTTGTTTTTTCCACCCCGAGGAGGTTATTAGCAGTATCCACAGATGTGAGCGCCCCTTTAAAGAGAACCCGAGGCGGGGTTCTCACAACAAAATCCCCATACAGAGGCTGGCTCTGCCTATCGAGCCCAGCCTCTGTTACTAATCAGATCCCCCCCTAAATCCCCCCTGCGCTCAGCGGCTGTGTTTACCTTCCTAACGTCAGTCTCGGCGCGCCCCCCCCCCCCCCGCCTCCTGCAGAGCTCCTGTCCCCACCCGCGTCCCTTCCCTCCAATCAGCGTGGAGGGAAGGGATGTGGGCGGGGACCGGAGTGATACAGGAGGCGGGGGAGAGCAGAGACTGATGTTAGGAAGCTAAACACAGCCGCTGCTGACACGCTGCGTGTCGGCAGCGCGGCTGTAATTTATGGGGTCTGGCTGAGCGCAGGGGGGTTTTAGGGGGGATCTGATTAGCGACAGAGGCTGGGCTCTATAGGCAGAGCCAGCCTCTGTATGGGGATTCTGTTGTGAGAACCCCACCTCTGGTTCTCTTTAATCTCTTGTATTTAGATACTTGGAGGTGTTTGGGGCCACCAGGAATCAAACTAGAATTTTAGATAATCCTTTGATAATGTGGACAGGGAGCTCAGTGAAGTCCGGATTTATACTTTTTCTGCCCCTAGGCCAAGTGTGTTGGTTCTCCCATCCTGAGTGCAATAGTGCCCCTCCCATTCCATGTGCAGCCCTGTCTTCTAGGTGTAACATACATGTACTGCTGTGCCTCTCTTTCACTCAGCAAGATGATAAACTATACATTGGGGAGTTGATAGCAACCCCCTGTGCAGGAACATGGTCTAGCCAGTGGTGTAGCTAAGGAGCTGTGGGCCCTGATGCAGGTTTTACATGGGCCCCCCCCCAAGAACTTTATACATAGCAATTGATACAGCGCACCAAAACTTGCCAAGGACAACCACAGTGTCAGAGGTGCAAGAAGGGGATGGGGAACAGTGTGTTAAGGATTACTACTATTCAAAGCATCTATAGAAGTGATTATTACCAGCACAGGACCAATAGAGAGCTAATACTGTGATAGAGGGTGGACCCTTCGGGGCCCCTCTGGACCAAGGGCCCCGGTGCGGTCGCTACCTCTGCACCCCCTATTGCTACGCCCCTGGGTCTAGCCCTGCTAAGTCCTACAGAGCCTGACACTTTTTTTAAAAATCTAAAACTGACACATGATTTTACAGCAGAGACAGAGCTGTGTGAAGAAAGAAATTGCTCCTAGTACTTGTGGTAACTTGTGCCCCAACATACACCATTAAAAAAATGTATTCATTGATAGTGTTCCTTTAAAGAGAAACCGTAACCAAGGATTGAACTTCATCCCAATCAGTAGCTGATACCCCCTTTCCCGTGATAAATCTTTTCTTTTTCACAAATGGATCATCAGGGGGCTCTGTATGGCTGATATTGTGGTTAAATCCCTCCCACAGTGTGATGTCAGGACCATGGTTCTGACATCACAATGTGGGAGCCTTATTGCATTGTGGGAAGCAACAGCTGTTTCCAAATGCCAAAAAAGCAAGCAGCATCTCTTTTCACTGACATCACCTGCCAGCAGTAAAAATGACGCCATGTGATAAATGTCAGAATGTTAATCAGGGAGAGGAAATATTTTACAATGGGCAAACACTGACTAAAGCATTTATACAGAATTAGGCCTGGAACACACCAGTGGAGTTTTTCTGAGCGTTTTGAGTTTTTAAATCTGCTGCTAATGTTATCCTATGTGTCTGTGCACACTGGAGCAATGAGGTTTTGTAAAAAAAAACATAGCATTACATTGGGAAGAGCTTTTGAAACCTCTAAAAGCTCTTCCCAATGTAATGCTATGGGTTTTTTTTACAAAACCTCATTGCTCCAGTGTGCACAGACACATAGGATAACATTAGCAGCAGATTTAAAAACTCAAAACGCTCAGAAAAAACTCCTCTGGTGTGTTCCAGGCCTTATTGTAAAAATGAAGCACTTTTTTATCACATTATTTTCATTGGAGTTCCTCTTTATGGTCCGACTTCCATCAGCCACATAATCTACTAATGTATTTTGGTGTTGTCGATGTGCTATCATTATACAATCTGGTAAATAAATTAGCCGGAACTTGGGCATTTATAAAAAGTTTTTCAAAGATTGTAAGCTCAGACCTGCATTGGCCAAAAGATTTTCTGCTGAAATTATGTCTAATATCTGCTGGCCTAAAAAACCGGAAAAGGTAAATTACAGCGAGACAGCGCAAATCGGTGCAGGGAAATTTGGGTGCACCGTGTACCACCATAGGCCGTAATGTGAATTACAGCTGTAGCGGAACTCAGACAGTAATTTGGGAGCTATCAAAAGTCGGAGCCCAAATTATGATAAAAAACAGCTTCATTTAATTATATCTTTCCGCCCGAGTCCATGGCGGCCTAGAGGGGGAATAGTAGTTAACGTCGCTGGGACTTTTGTTTGGTCAACTCCGACTCTTCATGACAATATGTACTTTAGCAATTCTTTCTGCTCTATGGGGGGGCGGGGCAGAGCATCACAGGAGTGACGTCTCACTGCCGGCGGGGTAGGTGGGGAGAACACTGCTCTTGGCTTTCATTTGGCCGCAGTGATCCACCAGAAAGCAGTCAAAAGGGGTTAGAGTCCACTTTACAAATGCTGGATTCTCGGCAGAGGTGGTCTTTATTGACCACCATGCCCAAGTTTCCTCTAGCGTTTCTATGGAGCTTTAGATACACATGCCACACCGATGGAGCAGATAAGCCCAAGTCTGGCAAAGGCTGTAAAAAATAAAGCTGACATCAGAAATGAGACTCTGTGCACAACAAATATTTATTGACTTTTTCTTTCAAAACTGGAATGTTGATGAATTTACCAACCCCGAAGGGCGGATGATTGACATTACCTTTTGGATCTAAAAGGCTCTCTGTAAATATTCTATGAGCCAGAAATGTACTTTCCATTCATTTCATGGAAAATGTCTCTTCCGTTATTGTTCCTAAGGTCATCCTGGAAGCTGAGAATATCGGTAGAAAGTTTAACCCTCAACGCCACGTCGGAAGCGAGACATGCAATGCTACATTCCGCCTAATCAATGTTCATTACTGCGAAGGGATATTTAGAGGTCTCACTGGCTGCTGATTGCTTACAAGTATCCATTTTAAAAAAAACAGGCTTCAACCACCTTCGTTTAACCCATTAAACAGATCAATGAAAGGAATGTCTGAGCCGGATGACAATGACCTTTATAAAGGGACCGTCTGATAAGAGGCAGTCAATCATGAAAACAAATCGCAGGGGACCAGCCACCCATCTGCAGGTGATTGACCGGAGTTGTCTTACTGGTTCTGGTACATTACGCTCACCCTCTGATACGAGTCTGCTCGCATCCTTGTCATGTTGAGTGAACCAAATGAAAATCGGTGAAGGAAACAGACAACAACAAAAAAATGTTAAAGTAAACCTGTGAGGAAACAAAAATAGATCCTAACCTAAGTAGTGGGAAGCCTCTGGATGGTCCAGAAGTGTCCCAGATCCTCTTCGAGACCATCTTCTTCTTCGTGGCCATGCTCCCATCCAAGTACGGATTTCTTTATACTAGGCATGCATATTGTCTGCACATGCCCAGTAGAACAAAGCTGGCTCATGCATAGAGGAAAAAGCCAAGCATGAGAGGCTTTGTTCTACTCAACATGTGCAGACTCGCACATGCCCAGTACGAAGAAGCTCGTACTCAAACTCTATAGTTGACAAACTCGTTGGAAATGCTTAGAGCTGGGCTGTCCAACGCTATTCCTCAAGGGCCATATCCATGCCAGTGTTTACAATGGACTGAGAAATTGAGAAATGTGTTCTATTAGATGAACCAAGCCTTACCGGATTCAGTCCCATTAATTATTTTAATCTGTGCCAAAAATGTGTGAGGATCTTTGCCCTTGAGTTGAAAAGCCCTGGAGAGATCCAGTGCTAGAATGGTGGCCACCAGATGAAACTGTGAAGCCTTCAGACTATCTACGGCTTCCCTCTTCCAAGTTATCTTTAAAATTAAAATAATTTTACCTGTCAAAAGATTTGTGATTTTGTCCAGCTATTTGTTCAAGTAACATAGCAATACAAGATGCAAAAGTCTCCCCTAAGCCCCGGGGGCTGGTGAGCCAACCTAGAGATTAAACAGGCCCGGATTTACATCACAGGAGCCTATAGGCACAATTGTCCTGGCACTCTAGACTTCGCCCTCCAAGAACCGACAAACACCTGCTGAACCGCACTGCAAGTGTGCTGGCTGGCCCAGCTGTTACTTCTACCTTAGTTACCTTGCCCCTCATAGATAGCTTTAGGTGCCCGTTTGTATTATGCAACCAGAGCTATCCTCAGTATTAAGTAGCTAAAGGTGGCCTAAGTATTAGGTAGCTAGAGATGCCCCCGACTGAAGAAAGATCTGATCAGTGGAATACCGAGTCCCCAGTGGGTGACCTCTCATTTACACTATGCTTGAGACTTTGCAAAGGTAAGGCAGTAGGGGGGCACTTGGGGAGCGGAGTGAGCTGCCTTTCCATCATCAGGCGCCTGTAGGCACGTGCCTACAGTGCCTTATGGTAAAGAGAAACAAATAAAGTAGCTTGGGATTGGACCAATAAAATGAACTTTGATTGGCCCATTTCCAACCTATCATTTGCATGAAATTTCTTTGCAAACCAGAAATGATGATGCTAGTTTAGGGCACCCGACCAGCAAACTCATAGGGAAATTCTGCTAACGTGATTGGGCGAACCTTCTGGTGGTTAAAGGAACCTACTGGTTTTGCTAGGCCACCAAGCCTCATCAGTGCAGAAGCATAGGGATTTGGGATGCACTATAACCTTTGTAGATAGATGCAGAAATGGTCAGTTCGCTAGAACAGTGCTGTCCAACTGGCAGCCTGACCGTCGGACAGCAGTGGGGCTGACCATTTCTGCACCTTACTACAAAGATGGGAGGTGCATCCATGATCCCTATGTTTGGACACAGAACTCTTGCTGCGGCCAGCCTATTTGCTGTATCAGTCCCTCTCTTCTTACTACTTCTAGCAGGACTACCTCTTTCTCTCTGCTTGGCTCTGTCCTCAAAGCCAGGACATGGCTGCTCCACCCCACCAGACCAAGATTCCTGGAAGCTTGGCCCTTCACATTCATGAAGTTGGACAGCAATGCACTAAAGCATAAACAGACAATATATGCAATTTGCAGAAAGGACTGTCACTCTCTACAGAAAGTCTTCTGAAAAAACGGACACAGGTACACTATTAACAATGCCAAATCTAATCTCTCAGTTGCTACACACTTTTGTTCCAATGGACACAGCTTAAATGATCTTCGTGTCACTGCCCTGAAGGGTGGCTTCAAATCGTCAAAAGAAAGATTAATAGCAAAGACAAAATTCATAAATTGGTTCAAAGCTGTGGACAAAGGCTTGAATAAGGACAAAAACTTTTTATATTGGCATGAGGTTGAAGATACTGTAGGTAATATCATAACTCTTTCACATCCTAGACAAATGCACTCTGCTTGTAGCTAAAATTAGTGAAATCAGAATTTATGATGCCTCTGTGACAGTCTGAATCCCAATTGTGTGAGGATTGAGTAAACAAGGAGTCTTATCTATTAGTCATAAATCAGCTAACAACCTCTCTCAATCCATTTAGATGTTCTGTTTTATTTAAGGCCTCTTAAAGTTGATCTGAGATAAACGTTTACTCATTGCATAATTGTGTTCCTTTCATATAGTTTATAGGGTATTCCTGAAGCCCAATACCTTTATTTTTGTTTGGTTTTAATACTGTAAGTCCCTATAAACTAAAGTCTTGCCCACAGCTTCTCCAGTGCCTTGGCACTCTCAGACCCATGTAGCAGGGGCTTATGGGAGCTCAGTCTGGGCAGGAGGTGTTACTAGCCAGAGATTTCAGAGGCAGAGGGGAGGAGAGGTGAGTGAAGTTTTAACAGGCTGAGGGGTGGAGATGCAGAGCAGCTTGCCTGTGTGTTATAATCACAAACAGAACATGGCTACCCTCATTGTATCACAGGAAGAAATAATCATATACTGTTGAAGCTGTTTGCAGCTAGATTTGCTGTGTAAACTATATAAACTTTAGATAAGCTATATAGACAAGTTACTTGTTATAGTTAGTTTTTATCACGGTTCTGCTTTAAAGACAAGCATTTATGCCTGCAAAAAAATTCTATGCATCCCCTTTTGATGTTGCATGTATATAGCTGTCTGTTCCAACATCTTGCAGGTAGGGATGATCAAAGAGATGCAAATTCTTTCAAGTTTATGCTAATTTTCATGCAAATATATGCAGTTTGAAAAGAGACCAATCAAGTTAAACCTGGATCTCATCTCATTGATCATCCCTACTTGTAAGCAAACACGATTGAAGTCTGATGATGCACAGCCGAAAGTTTACTCTTATTCTTTTAAAGTCTACCAGAGGTCATGTATACTTACGGTTTTATACATACCTGGGGCTTCCTCCAGCCCCTTGAGCACGGATCACTCCCACGTCGCAGTCTTCCGCTGCCGGATCCTGTTCATTTGGCCAGTTGTGGCCAGTCTGCGTAAGAGAAGTCACCCTCTACTTATCTCTCCAGCGGCTGAGGACCCGATACCGGAGCTGGAGGCAGCAGAGGATGGCAGCGTGGGAGCAATCTGTGCTCATGGGGCTAGAGCAGGCATGGGCAAACTTGGCCCTCCAGCTGTTAAGCTTTGCAGGAGTCTGACAGCCACAGTCATGACTCATAAAGGCAAATGCATTGTGGGACTTGTAGTTCCGTAACAGCTGGAGGGCCGAGTTTGCCCATGCCTGGGCTAGAGGAAGCCCTAGGTATGTATAAAACCATAAGTATACATGATCTTTGGTTTCCTTTAAGTAAGCCAATAAATGGTATCATCCTGATTCAAATGCCCTTGTATTTTATTCAGAATCCAAACATAAAATGCGGTGACAATACAAGGGGCTATTTTATTCAGAACCCAAATATAGAATGCAGTGATGATATAAGGGGCTAATGCGATATAAATGCACATCCTATGTTCAGAGGTGCATTGTTCCATCCATCAAGTCGCCACCCATGTATAAACAATGTATGGCTACAACAAACAGGGAAGCCACAATTTATGGCTTGGAAACAGCCGGTTAGCTCAGAACAGTTCATGGCCAAGTGTCTGTCGCCTTACCTGGTAGACACATACCTGGGATGATTTATATTAGTGGCTTCCCTGTTTGCTGTCATCATATATTATTTATACATGGGTGCTGGCTTGATGGGACTATGCAGTATGCAACTCTGAACAGAGGATTCACATTGAGGCCTGGAACCCACTGGAGCGCGTTTTTGAGCATTTAGGGAGCACTTTAAATCACTAGCGATCTCCCTAAACACTCTGCCAATGTAAATCAATCAATCAAGCAATTAAGGAGAGCCATCACATGCAACAGTTATGCAACTAACCATTTGTCAGGAGCCAGGTTGTGATTGGTGATTACTGTATGCAAAACCGGAGGGATTTCACAACCGTCTCAAGTTGCACATACAAAAAACATTTTATTGTTGCCATAGCAAGGTATAACAATTACTGGGATTAAAAACATCTAAAATTTCTTATATCGGTCTTCAGCGCTGGTTAGTGTAATAGTGACAGCAGGGCAGTTATTGTGTCTGGTGATCACCCAGTGATTAGCCATTAGACATGTTATGCCACTGAGGACCTGAAGGTGTGGTTGAGAAGATCAACCACTTGTATGTACATAAGCATTCTGAGCATTTTCTTGGTCTTAAAGAGAATCTGTATTGTTAAAATCGCACAAAAGTAAACATACCAGTGCGTTAGGGGACATCTCCTATTACCCTCTGTCACAATTTCGCCGCTGCTCGCCGCATTAAAAGTGGTTAAAAACAGTTTTAAAAAGTTTGTTGATAAACAAACAAAATGGCCACCAAAACAGGAAGTAGGTTGATGTACTGTATGTCCACACATAGAAAATACAACCATACACAAGCAGGCTGTATACAGCCTTCCTTTTGAATCTCAGGAGATCATTTGTGTGTTTCTTTCTCCCTGCAGTTCTCATGCACTGAAGCTTCAGGCTGCTCTTTTTTCTCCTGCAAACAGCTTTGCACTTGTCTGTAATTCTTCAGTATGTGAAAGCCCAGCCAGCTCAGAGGACGATTTATCCAGCTTGTAAAAGATAAGAGAGAAGAGAGAAGCTGCTCTAATCTAAATAATACACAGGCAGTGTGCATAGAGGGGCCTGGAAGGGGGAATTCATAGCAGAACCACAACACTGAAGAACTTGGCAGCCTTCCAGACACAGGCTGACAAGTCTGACAAGGGAAAGATACATTGATTTATTACAGAGACAGTGATAGTATAAAGTGCTGCAGTAAGCCAGAACACATTAGAATAGCTTTTGGAACTTGTAGGATGATAAAAAACAGGATGCAATTTTTGTTACGGAGTCTCTTTAAGCAGGGATGTCAAGCCAGTCCTACGAGGGCCGAGATCCTCACACATTTTTGATACAGCTTAAATAAATTGATGGGTCTGAATCAGGAAAGGTGTGTTCCATCAGGTAGAACACATTCCTTTCTTTCTCAGTCCATCTTAAACACTGGCATGGATCTGGCCCTCCAGGCCTGGAGTTCGACACATGTGGTCTTAAGCCTCATCCACACATCCAACTTAATGCACAACCGACCACACCAAGTGAAGTTTACCTGACAAGTACGTACACACAAGCAAACCAACTAAACAACCGACTCACTTAAATACTATCGGTTAGTGTTGGGCGAACAGTGTTCGCCACTGTTCGGGTTCTGCAGAACATCACCCTGTTCGGGTGATGTTCGAGTTCGGCCGAACACCTGATGGTGTTCGGCCTTTTAAGTTCGGGTTCGCCCCGAACTACTGAATGGCCGCCGAACAGGGCCCCTGTTCGGCCGAACAGGGCCCTGTTCGCCCGAACATGCAATACGGCCCCCCTATGGGGTCGCAGGCATAAGGGGGGAGCATGCCCCGAACGCGGGGGGGGGGGGGTCGGAAATTCCCCCCACCCCCTCCGCTAGCGCTCCCCCCTCTGCCCGCTTCCCCATAAAAAAAGTTTAAGGCAAGTTAAATAGTACTTGGTGGCTGTCTTTGGAGTATATAAATAAATTATTTATTACTTGAATCGACAGTACCTGTGTCTGTTTTGGGTTGGCTGGTCCACCACCGCATCCCGAACGTCTTAGTGACTTTTATCCTACTGGCGCCTCTGTACAGCTCTACACAACAAGAATCCACCCTGACCTCACGTCCTCTACGTGATGACGCATACGAGGGTACGCGTGACGCGTACCCTCGTATGCAGAGGACGTGAGGTCAGAGAAAGGGCGGAAGTACCACAAGGGTACTACCGCTGAACCGCCCGCTGCCCGGCCTCAACGCGTCACTCTGCTACTCGGACTCCTCCTCCTCCTCACTCCACTGCCAGTGCCAGGCCAGCCACCAAGTACTATTTAACTTGCCTTAAACTTTTTTTATGGGGAAGCGGGCAGAGGGGGGAGCGCTAGCGGAGGGGGTGGGGGGAATTTCCGCCCCCCCCCCCGCGATCGGGGCATGCTCCCCCCTTATGCCTGCGACCCCATAGAGCCCCAAAAATGGGCATGTTCGGGGGTCCCATTGACTTCGGCGTTCGGGCCGAACATGCCGAACATCTGGCCCATGTTCGGCCTGTTCGGCCCGAACCCGAACATCCAGGTGTTCGCCCAACACTACTATCGGTGCAAGCTAAATGACAAACTGCACAACATGTCCACATTCAAAAACAAAGTTATTCAAATACTTGTACACATACTCCAACTTGCCTGATAGTTGGTCAGATTGATCCACTGGTTGGATCTTGCAAACAACCTACTGTATTATCAGTTGGTCATCTGGTTGTTTGTCAGCTGTACACACACCCATCTTACAACAGAAAAGTTTGAAAGATAGTTGGACAGATTGTTGATACGGGTGTATGAGCCTTTAGGCATATCTTATGGTTGGGCAAAGCAACAGTGTGACCAAGTACAATATATTTGGATTTAAACACACATGACCCTAGGCAAAGCTACCCAAGGTAAGCACAGTGGTATGTTCATGCTGGATCTACGCAACTTTGTGTGTGTTGTCCATTCCACTCCACGCTCCCCCGTCTTTGTAATCATGACAAGAAAATCTTGACTTTTGGCTAAAGTTAAATTTTCAGATGGCTTTGTACTACTTTAGAGATGTGCAAAAGTTGGTTACTGAATCTAGTAATGAGGAGGGCCTTTGTGAGTGAGAAACAGGTTTTCATTTATGCAGGGTGTTGGCATTAGCTAAGAGATATAAAAGGTAGAAAACCGAGAGCCCAATATAGTGTAGCTTGTATTGGAGGAGTGCGAATGATAATGATGAAACGTAAGTATTGTACTTACAAACCAGGGTTACCTCCAAGGCAACCACTGAAAAGGCAGGTGGGGAGACCAAGCCTGTCCCCACTCAGGATTAAGACGTCGCTCTCTGTGGATAGAGGAAAAAAAGAGGGTGTACCACCCTTCCACCAAGGGTGGATTCTTGTTGTGTAGAGCTGTACAGAGGCGCCAGTAGGATAAAAGTCACTAAGACGTTCGGGATGCGGTGGTGGACCAGCCAACCCAAAACAGACACAGGTACTGTCGATTCAAGTAATAAATAATTTATTTATATACTCCAAAGACAAGTTGCAACGCGTTTCACGGGCAAAATCCCGCTTTCTCGGGCAATAAACAACTGGAGTGATACACAGCACGGAGTCCAAAATACGCTTGGCACCTCCGGGACCAGATATACCAGAGGTGCCAAGCGTATTTTGGACTCCGTGCTGTGTATTACTCCAGTTGTTTATTGCCTGAGGAAGCGGGATTTTCCCCGTGAAACGCGTTGCAACTTGTCTTTGGAGTATATAAATAAATTATATATTACTTGAATCGACAGTACCTGTGTCTGTTTTGGGTTGGCTGGTCCACCACCGCATGCCGAACGTTTTAAACGTTTTAGTGACTTTTATCCTACTGGCGCCTCTGTACAGCTCTACGCATTAGCTAAGAGGGAACTACGATCAGTTTGCAGTGGATGCTGAAAAGCCAGTATGAGATGTATCTTCTTGTTACCCCATGAAACCAAATAAGGGGCCCCTCTTTGTAATGCCTTCAGGGCATAGTAATTTTTGTAGGCCCAGGTGGTATCCCCTTACATAATTGTTATAAGAAGCTGTGGACATGTATTAGATTGTTGTTGGTGGTGGTTGGCATTCCAACAAGTGATGTACACACACCTCAAGTTATGGGGGTGAAACTCATCAAGGTCAGGGATGGATTTCTTGAAAGGCCCACAAAGTCCCGGGCATTGGAGCTCAAGGGACACCTGGAAATGGAATAGGGGTTGCTGCATATGGAAGAAAAGATTGTAAATGGGAAGAAACGCATGGAAGCGGGAAGAGATCTGTTCAAGGAAAAGTAGAGCTGCAGCACATGGATGTTACACATGGAAGAGGGGGCTGTATATGAAATGGGAGGGGGCTGCTGCACTTGGAAGGGAAGCCCCAACATACGAGAAACGGAGAAAGTATAATTCCAGCCTTGGTCAAGGTGATGAAGTAGTGAAGCCCGGATGAAGGATTTCGGCCTGTTCCATGTATTGTGTACAATGTATGCTCTAATATAATGTGATTGCAAGTTCTGCCAGTTGCTTGCCTTCTCCTTCTGTTTGAAGTTTATCTTGTGATTACTGTCGTATATCTCAAATAAAAAGAGAATAGCTAGTGGCAAAAATAAACAAAAAACACATCTCAAAAAGAAAACCAGACAAGAAAAGTAAAAGTAGATGATTTGACAAAGGCACCAGCTTAGGATAAAACATTTGAAAACTGTTAAAAAAAAGGGAGGTAGTAGTTAACTTACCTTCCCCAGAAGACTAACAACAGTCAATTATCAGCAAAATTAGATTTATTCACATCTCCAAATATTGTAACGGGTACAAGCTTGCTACCTCAGGCTATAACTGTAACTGTAAGTTTGCCTTAGCGCCTCCCAGTGAAATATTTTATCCTAAAGTGGAGCTTCTGTTGAAACATCTGTTACTCGAGTATAAGTCTAGAAATTTAGGTCTGATCCACTTCATAAAAGTATAGGGGGTTGACTTATAGATGAGTCACGGGCAACACTGAGAAATGTGTGTACTAATAGTGACATTCCCATTTGCAGCAATTTACCCTGTGGTAAGTGACACTTTTTTGATAAAGGAAATGCCAAGAAAGTCCTGGCCACAACAATTAACAAGGAAAGGTGCAGTGTGAAAATACTGGGCTTCAGGGGAGTGAATAATTGCTGCACTTGGGGCCCTGGAGGAATTATTGGCTGCACTTAAGGGACAAGAGGGGGTTAATGGCTGCAATACTGTATGCAGTGCAGTCAATAACCCCTCCTGAGCCCCAAGTGCAGCCATTAACTTTGCTTTGTAGACTGTTGAATATTGGAGTCGACATATATGAGGTCGACTTGTATTCAAGTATATACAGTACTTGCAATCAAAGTCCCCCTCGTGGGAGGGGTGTTACCCCACCTTCTTGCCTGTCTACAGAGAGAAACTTTTAACCCAAGTGGGGTCGGGATCAGTCTCCCCACCTGGTGCTACATTGGTTGCCTTAGTGGTAATTAGAGATGGACCGAACAGTTCCCCCAGCGAACAGTTCCTGGTGAATTTTGGTGGTTTGCGTTCGCCCACGAACACGAACTTTATGGCGGTTCGATTCGCTTCCTATTTTACATCATTATGGTCAACTTTGACCCTCTACATCACAGTCAGCAGGCACATTGTAGCCAATCAGGCTACACTCCCTCCTGGAGCCACTCTCCCACTTATAAAATGCAGGCAGCGTCAGGCAGTGGACTCACTCGTGTGCCTGCAGTAATTAGAGAAGGGAAAGCTGCTGCAGACTCTCATAGGGAAAGCTTAGTTAGGCTCTTGTAGGCTTGTTAGCTTGCTCCTTGCTGATTCTTATTGCTAAAAAAGCATCCCTCAACAGCTCTTTTGAGAGCTAATCTTGTTCTTGTGATCTCATTTGTGTGTGTGTGTGTGTGTGTGTGTGTGTCCCACTGACACTTGTGTTGCATAGACAGCCTTGGTAATTCCTATTGTGTGTGCCACTGCCAGGCCCAGCACATTCAGTGACTGTGTGTGTGACAGGTGCACATTGTAATACACATCACTGCATATACCTACCTACCTGTTGTTCACAGTGCACCCACCTACCTACATGAGTGCACGCAGTGTCACTGTGCCTGTCCAGTACTGGTCTGTGTGTGACAGGTGCACATTGTTTTACCCATCACTGCATATACCTACCTGTTGTGTTCAGTGCACCCACCTACCTATGTGAGTGCACACAGTTTGATATACCACTCCGTGCATACCTGTTAACTGCACCTGTGTGACTGCACATTGTATTAGTCAAGTCAGTGCATACCTTTCACTTCATCCCCCCCCCCCCAATATGGACAAAACAAAAGGCAGAGGCAGGCCACCTGGCAGGTCTGTTCAAGGTTGCACTGTCGTGATTTCGTGCAGCCTTCGACCAAATTACAATGTTCAGAAGAAGGCACGTGCCATCAACCCCCAATATTGTCAGGACGTAGTTGACTACAACACAGAGCACCTCATCTTTCTTAGCTTTCGCACGGAAGCGTGACATATCTTCCTCCTCCTGCTCTGATTCTGGCACCCCACTTAACACTCAGTCGGCTGCCACCACCAAATTGCCATCACCCCAGGGCTCAGCAGTGTGGACATTTTTTTGTGTGTCTGCCTCAGATGAGAGCAATGCCATCTGTACTCTGACACCAAAAATTGAGCCACGGAAAGACCAAGACCCGCATATGGACAACTACCTTACGAAGGCACATGATGAAAAAGCACAAACTGCAATGGGATGACCACCCAAGGAAAAGCAGCACACAAAAGCAAAGCCACACACCGCAGTGGAAGATACCAGGCCGCAATTTTTTCTCAAAAAAGGCGATACCTAAACTGTACCGTGATTTTGAAAGGCAAGTGGTGACATCTCTGGCACACAGCGTTGGGTCAAGGGTCCATGTGACCATGGATGCCTGGTCTGCAAAGCATGCTCAGGCCTGCCAGAAGACTAAGTCAGTCCCCACACACAGCATCTCTGTCTGCAAGCCGTGTGACTGCCTGCCCCAAGACTAAGTCAGTCCCCACACAGCATCTCTGCCCGCAGGCCGGTTGACTGCCTTCTCCGCCACCACCAACAGGGTCCAGGACTCCAGGTGGATTCCTGAATTTTTAAGGCCGCTATAATTTTTCTGGTGCGTGTACATGCCTGCCTAATTTTTCTGGCTGCACTGCAGCTGCAACAACAAAACAAAAGGCATGTACATGTGCCAATTCCCCTTCGTGATCATTACCTTGCCGCGGTGAAGGGGCTTGCGTATCACAATGAAGCAATGACCGACAGCTATATGAGTGTGTCGGGGGGGGGGGGGCACACCCACGATAATAAGGTCTTTGACTCATTGTGGACAGACCAAATTTGATCAGCTGGACAGTCACTGTTCTGTCATTCAGCTACCACAGCCCGGCGACTGTATGGGCTTGAAAGCCGCCCCGGCCTGCACTCTGGCCATGGTGCGCTCCAGTCCAGCACAGCCGTCACTACTCAAACAGCTGTTTGTGTTGCGTTACACAGTGAATTTGGTGTGTCAGTGTGCAGCAGTACTCTAATTACACTCCCTGATTGATGTATACCCATGCAAGATGTTTTAAAGCACTCTAGGCCTGCAATTTAGCATTCAGTGTGATTTCTGCCCTTAAAACACTGCTTTGCATCAAATCCAGATTTTTTTCCTGGGACTTTTGGCATCTATCCCACTCAGCCATGCAAAAACTCAGGAGTTAGACCCCTTGAAACATTGTTTCCATCACTTTTGTGGCCAGCATTTTTTTTTTCATTTTCCAAGTTTACCTCCCCATTGAAGTCTATTGCGGTTTGCGAAAGTTCGCACAAATCGAACTTTCACGGAAGTTCACGTTCGCGGTTCACAAACGGAAAATCGGAGGTTTGAGCCATCTCTAGTGGTAACCCTCCGTTGTGAGTACCTTCTGTTACACTCCATTTGAACTTTTAAACATACTGCACTATCAAGGGCTCTCAAAATATAGATTTGTATTTTTCAAGATAAGAAATATACTACCAATGGTATTGTTATACTTCAGGGTTATGAAGTTTTCAGCATTTTCCCGTTTCTGGTTTTGTTTTTCTTCACACTGGACTGGCACGTGGCAATATTTTGGCCCTATTCCAAACTGCATACAATTTTTACTCAAGACAGAATTCTCAGCATCTGATCAATCATTTTTTAGTCAGCAGCATGACTCACAGATTCAGCCCACCTTGTGTCCCCCAATCCAGGCTAGTAGTGGTTTCAAAGACGATAGAACAAGACATTATTCGCATGAATGTGCAACTGACAGATCTGAAGACACTGAGTGATGTAATCATGTCAAAATAATTCCGAATTTCAAAGAAAAAATTCCAATTCATGTCACGAAGAACTGAATCTGTTTTGAGGGCAAAAAGAGGCTATACCAGGTAGTATCAAGTTTTTAATGAAGTAGTGCATGAGTATATTTATTTAGTTACCATATTTTTCGGAATATAAGACACTTCTAGCAGCAGAGGGCAAAAACCAGGGGAAAAATGCATAATAGATGTTTTAGTTTTAATGGTTATAATTGTAAAGTAAGGATTGTCGGCTGTTTTATCAGCAGAGCGGAGTCCGTGCATAAATTAATTTATCAGTGTATCCACAGTCGCTATACTCGATCTACCCCCAGGGCCACATCACTACTTGGATGCCTGCCCCTTAGCCGCACACTCATTTGGCAGCCACACACCTCCAGCCTCCGACTCTCATATCTTGTAATGACTCTGGGAGTCATGACAACGGCGGGAGACTCCATTTAAACAATGTGTCCGTTCTCCAGCATCATCTGACGAAGGCGTGGTACGCCGAAACGCATCAGGACGCTGAGGGCACGTTGAACCCAGGAACCACCCACCAACTTGCCGCAGTCTATCCATAAACATCGGAAACCGCGCTGCTGACCACGGCCCTGAGAGTCACGCTGCCTTGAGAAGAGGGGTTCCAGCCCTGTGTAGGATTACATGCACTAATGAAGTTTTGTAACTAGCCTAATTTTGTGTGCAATAAACGACCCCCTGATTTTACACTATGGAGCGCTCAGTTTCCTTTTAGCTCCCTTACATATCCAAGCCTAGAGCAGCACCTGTGTTAGAGCCAGGTGGGGCAGACTCAGAAGCCTGTGAGAGAAATACAAAACCTGGTGCGTCCATGTTCCAGGGGCATCCTGTAGATTGTCTCCCCCAATTAATGTCCTCCTGTTCCCCTCCTGTCCATCATGTAATCCATTCTGTCCAATGTCCTCCTTTGCCACGTGTCCCCTCCTACCCCTATGTGTCTCCTCCTGTTCTGCCTGCTGGTCTCCGCCTGCCCCATGCCCTTTCTTGCCACCCCCACTGGTCCCTTCCTGCCCCTTCCCCCCGGTCTCCTCTGCTTCCAGTGTGTAGAATAATTTGCGGCTGATCGGCTCACCTCGCCCATGATGCAGATCTCTCCGCTTCCATGGGGCTCCTCCTAGTAAAGGCTTCTTCTGATCGCACCATCAATAGAAGCCTTCATTACGGGAAGCCTTGCGGAAGATTAGAGGTCTGCTGATCGCCGCTGGAATCACAGACGAGGTGAGACTATCTGCTGCAAATTATTCTACACACGGTGAGTGAAGGAGACCAGCGGGGGACAGAGGACCACACAGGGGGACAAGACAGGGAGTCCCCAACATCACGGCATCAGGTTGGAGGATCGTATTGGCGGGCGAATGAAAGTCAGGGACTCCTTTGGAATATAACAGACACAGATTTTTTTTCTCCCCATTTTTGGGAGGAAAAAAAGTGTGTCTTAAATTCTGAAAAATGTGGTAAGATGGATTTTATTTATTTATTTAAGCAGAATTGTCAGCCACAAAATTAAATTAATTTTACCAGCTGTTCTGTGTTTACTATGTAGCCTGCAACCTGACCCTGCACCGCAAACATTCCAATCTAATCAGAAATGTTTCTGCTGTTATAAATCTTCTCAGTCAGCCTGGCTCTATTTGGTACATTGCAGATGAATAGGAAGCTTGTTATCTCCCCTCTAACATTCATGAACCTCATGGATTAGCTGAGGGCAGTTCAGTGTGACACAAGAAGGGAGTAGCTGCTGAAATCTGATCTATGCTGTGCTCACCTGCATTTACAAAGCAACCTAGCTATGACAGTGCAGTTTCTAGGAGAAAAAAAAAACAGTAAAGGAGGAAATGACATCAGGATTGGCTTCAGTCAGAAGAAGTAAAAATAGAAAATGCCTGAAACAGTTTTCTCTTTATTTACTATATAAAATTCACTGAAATCAAAATGCGGACAGTACAATACATCTGTTATGTAAATAGAACAATTATTCATCTACTTGTATGTTTTTTTTTTTTGTTTGTTCTTAGGATAGAATGGCTGTCCCTGCTGCTTTGAATGATTACTATAAATATAGCTATTTAATTTAAAAAAAAAATCAGTTTTACTTTCTTCGGGCTTCTACTAACCTCCTGCAGCCATCCCGTGCCCTCGCAGTCACTCACGGATCTGGTCCCCCACCGCAAACTAGTTTTGTTTTCACTCACAGGCCCAACAGCGAATAGTCGGGCTTACTGCACCTGCTCAGGCCTTGCCACGCCTATCCTTCGTGTTCCCATCTGCAATAGAGTCCTGCGCAGGCGCAGTAAGCCTGCCGATTCCCTGTCCGGCCTGTCGGTAAAAACTAAACTAACTGGCAGTGGGGGACCGGAGGAGCCATGAGTGACTGCGAGGGCACAGGACGGCTGTAGGGGGCTGGTAGAAGCCCCAACTAAGTAAAACTGATTTTTTAATCCTGGCTTAAGTATCCCTTTATAAACAAATATGGAGATTAATTGGGCAAGTGCTGGATCGTTCACCATTGGACAAAACTCAGAAAGAGAGACACAATTAGTTCAGGGAGACACTCCAGTATAATTACAATGGAATTCTTTATTTGACAGCTCCGCAAACAGAACAGAAAAGTTTTCATGTACCTGAAAAGTAAAAACGGTAATAGACAGACCACATTTTGTTTAATTCTTGCCATGCTGAAACAATTAAAAACCAGGAAACAACCTAATAAATAAATAAAACAAAAACAAAAATTGATTGTGCTCACAGGGGAAGTGAAAAAAGCGGGGTGGGGGGGGGGGGGGGTTTAAAAAAAAAATAGGAGTGACAAATAATAAATTTATAAGGGAAAAAAAAGTGTAAAATTAAAACTGGCAGAGAAGGTAGAAAAACTTCCCAGAGAGAAAGGTCAAGGTTCTGATCACTTGGGAAAAATACATCAAATATTTATAAATCAAGAACAAAATTTGACGATAAGCTTCTGATTATACATATTCATTTCAACCTTTTTTTAAAAAATAGTTACATACTTTGCCATAGTAATTTCAATCAAGATTTTTTTTTTTTTTGTTTGGGAACTTTTATATATTTCTTTAAAGGTTTATATATTAAAAAGCAACACTTTCATGTACATAAAACTGTACAAAACAAGGCAGCATCACAAGCAAGTAAATTAAATTTTTTGTGTTAGCCCCTTTTCCATTGTTATACGCGATGAACACATAACATTGCCGACACCTCAATAGATTGGGGGCAAAGAGAATCAACACTAAAAATCTAAAAACAGGCTTCTTTTTTTAAACTTTACTCCATTTTTATACACCATTTGTGTTTTGTGGATTTTTTTTGTTTTTGTTTTTGATTACACTCTGCATCAGACTACTGTGCCTCATGTAGCCACTTTGGAACAGACGTACCCCCAACTAGAAACGTTCTTACCTTTGGTATCTATTCGTACATTAACAAAAAAAGAGGAACAACCCAATGCACCATAGTACATGCTTCAGACGAAAATTCTTTTTGATGTAGGCTGTAATAATATCCTATTTCAAGTCAATTCCAAAGCACATTTCAGGGAATTGATTCATTATGCAAGCTCTGCATGTGGGCAAGGGGTTTTCCTAGGCCTATGGATCATTATATTTTTGAACTGTGAGATACATTTATATTGAAAAAAAAAGAAAAAAAAAAGCAGTCTGCAAATCAAGGAAACTTTACAATTTTTTTTTCCTACAAAAAATTAACAGAAAACAAAAAATGAGACAAAGCCATTTTCACGTCAAACCTGCAAATTACGATTTTTTTTTATAAACTCCCCGTTATATTTTTGAATGACTGAGCTTTATTTTACTAATTTATTTTACGCTTTATTTTACTAAACCACCTTTTTTTTTTTTTTTTTTTAAATAAACTATAGTTTGTGTATCCACAAAATATAGTTTATGCACATGTGAACTATGCATATAACCGTGAAGCCAAGAATGAAGCCACGTACACACGTGAGATAAAAATCTTCAGAAAAAAATGAGAGATCAACGATTAATCTGCAAATAATGGTTATAAAATAGTTTGTAACAAAAGATGTGTCACAATCTCTCAAATGCATCACTACAGATACGATCTGCCAACAATCGTTCTTTCCACAACGGGTGTAGGAGATCGTCAGATATTTCTTAACCCATGCATGAACAGCACAAACGTGAAGTTGGAAGTAAATAAACGACAAAAGCATTTATTGGGTCTCTTGCATGAAGTGGACGCTTGTGTAGACCACAGTTAGAACAATCCGTAGTTCAAACATTCCTGCCAAACCTATGCAGCTGGTGGATTCCTCGCTCTCCGAAGACTTTTCTCTCACGTGTGTACACAGCCTATAGCACTGTTAAGATCACAAAGGGGCGTCACTAAGCCCCCGGGGTTCACAAAGCAGAGATGGTCAACGACGAGATGCAAAGTATTCTAGCTCGCATGCAAACTTAATGGAAATTGTATGCATCCTGAAATTGGGCCAATCACAAAAGACAGGAAGTGCGTTTGATTGGCTCAATTTTAAGCTGCATTACATTTGTGTGAAAGCTGGATTTATTAGCATCTTATTGACTATCCCGACCCAAAAGTTGTAGTTGACCGAAATGGAACTGCCAGGCACGTCTTGCTTATCCCCATAGGAAGAATCTTTAACACTGAAGCAAAGGCCAGAGTAGAATGGGGTGGGGCAGGGCAGGGCAAATCAACTTCGGGAACGGGCAGAATTGTTGCAACTTTCAACATTTGGTACATCAAGTGCAGCATATAGTACCATCTGAATAGGAAGAAAGGAGTGAGGCAAAGTATATGCTATTGGTACCTTTTAATCACTGATGCATACAGACAACGTGGTTAGTAGGGACAGATTTAGGCCAAGGCCACCTAGGCCATGGCCTAGGGCACCACAAGAGCAAGGGTGGGTGTGCAGCAGCTGGTTACCTAAACTGAGGGAGAGGAGAGGAAATAAAGGAGTAATCTAGCTACCTATACTGGAGGGGGTTATCAAGTTATCCTAACTAGAGGTAAGGGGGGAGTGGTCATCTGGCTAACTATACTGAGGGAGGGGGGGGGGTCATTAAGCTACCCATAATAGAGGGAAGCGGGGGGAAGGGTTATCAGGCTACCTATACTAGAGGGAAGGGGGATGGGTCATCTGGCTACCTATACTAGAGGGAAGGGGGGAGGGGTCATCACACTACCTATACTGAAGGGGGGCAGCTGGTGACAGTGACCTTGTGCGGTAAAGAGTACAAATTCGGCCATGGTGGTTAGCAGTGGGGTGTTAACAAGTCTGACAGCCGTTTTGCGTTAAAATAAACACTTCCTCAGAGGCTAGTAGAGTGAACCTCTGGTACTGTTTAATAGTGCGCATGTGCATGCGGTACATAACCCCATGTCAGCCTACGTTTATTCCAGCTACAGCATCTAGTGCCAGTCTGTGTCTCTTCATATCGGTGCAGCATATAGTACGCAGCCTACCATTAGCTTGGATTTTATGTTTGCACTGGGGGTGCGCTTCCTCTCCAAATGCACAATTGCAAACAAGTGAAGGTCTGTTAGGTAAATTAGCAAAATTGTTTATCTACAGAAAAGCATAGAAATGGCCACATTTTCAGCTTCTGCAATTTTATACGGGTCCGCCTTAGTATCATCAACTTAATGGCCCAGATCTGCAGAACAACGATGGGAGGTGTGAATTAGGTTTCCCGCTTCTGGTCCTCAAGTTCTATTAGCGGTGCACGTCACAGGTAGAATAACGAGCGATCATTTCGAAACATCGCTTATTAATGCCTCTCCGTGCTGCTGAACTTAAAGAGGGATTGTCAGCCAAAAAATCTAATTCCATTTACCCACTGCTCTGTGTTTATTATGCAGTCTGCAACCTAACCCTGCCTTGCAAGCGCTCCAATCTAATCAGAAAGGTGTTTGCTGTAATCATTATTTTCTCAGTCAGACAGGCTCTATTTGGTACATAGCCGATGAGAAGGAAGCTTGTCATCTCCCCTCCCACATTCCTGCTCTTTACTGACTGGCTGAGGGCAGCTCAGTGTGAAGCTGATGAAATCTGATCTATGATGTGCTCACATGTTTACAAAGCAAGCTAGATATGACAGTGTAGTTCCTAAGAGAAAAAGGAGAAAGGGAGGGAATTTCATCAGGTTTGGCTTCACTAAGAGCGAAACAAAAATAGAAAATGCCTGGCACAGTTGTCTCATTATTTACTATATAAAATTCACTGAAATCAAAACGAGGATAGTGCAATGCATCTGTTATGTAAGTAGTATAAGTATTTATCTACTTATCCAGTATATGTGTTTTTTTTTCCCTGGGATAGTATGGCTGTCCTTGCTGCTTTAAAGTCTAGTGTGCATATACTGCATGCTCTTTTTTTGTGGGGAAATACTGACCTATGGCAGCTAACATAACATTACACCTTGCTTTTGTCCATCCAAGGCTGCGAATAACGGCTCTGACCTCCTAGCATATATGATTATTAAAAAGAAACATAGAAATTTCCAAGTCCTTAAAATTGAACTGAAAGCAAACATGTTTTACCTGTAGGATCTCTATGAAGGGTCGGGGCTACTACACACAATTTAATCTGCCCTCCTCACTGCCTCACTGAAGAGTAGGGATAATCAATAAGATGCAAATGCTTCCAAAATTATGCTAATTTTTATGCAAATATATTCAGTTTGAAAATGGACCAATCAATTTAAACCTGGGTTTAAATTGATTGGTCCATTTCCAAACTGCATACATTTGCAAAAAAATTGCATAAATTTGCATTAACTCAGAAGATTTTGCATCTCTGATCATCCCTGCACTGAACCAGCTAATCAGGCAATCCCCACCTGTTCGGATACGAGGGTCTTTGCTGTATATGCATGGAGTGTGTGTTGGTGTGGGTTTCCTCTGTGCTCTTCCACATCCGATAAACATTCAAATAGGTGAATTGGTTCACCCCAACACTGGCCATAAAGTGAGTACACACATACAATTTCCACTGAGTTTGTGTGACACCACAGGGCCCCAAACGTTGGACAGATGTGGCACCAAGCATCAGTGGAGCAATCCATTCTGTGTTTATGAAGGAGGGTTGATGGAGGGGCCCTCACACGCTGGAAAAGAGGGGAGCAATGGACTTGGGGGGCTTAAAGTTGTTTAAAGATCCAACATGTTGAGTCAAAAAGTGACCTCGAATGAGAATTACTTTGTAGAGCGCCACGGAATATGTTGGCGCTTTCTAGATCAATATAATAATAGTGCTTAAAGTGCTTCGGAAAATGTCAGCTCTATACAAATACACAAGAATAAGAGTGGGCAAAAGGAATTAAGTATAAATACACTAACACTTTAAGGACCTGTGGGTGGTGGTGCTACTAGAATACACCATTCACTAGTGGAAAAAAAAATTAAATAAAAAAAGATAACAAACTCCGTTTTCCTATGATTGTTTATGCAACATGACTGTTACTATGAACACATGAGAAGACAGCCATTCCATACCATAGGGAGACCTGACCATGACCTTGCACGATTGTGTACTCAGAACCCTACATCTAAATCCTTCGTTAAAACCAACATGAAGAAGCAAGACCTTTATTCATAGTTCAGATGACAACACAGCAGAAGTGCATAAATAGCCACTTCCTTTCAATAGACCATTGTCCTAAGAACATTCCTGAGGGCTCAGGAAATCTCTCATGAACTCTTACACTATGGAAAAAGGATGTTCTTGGCGATGACGAGGAGGACTCCACAGAGATGACACCCCCCCCTCCCCGTCCTAAGAATGTTCCAGCAAGGAACCCAATTTCAAGTATATCATTCTCTGCTTATTTGTCCAGGCACATTCTTTCAAAAAGAACGTACGCGTCACAGCCTGCACTGTACCTGTCAAGAGTCTGAGGAATCTAAGTGTTTTCGGTGCCAACAACAAATCCAAAGGCGTCCAAATATCTCAACATACGTCTGTAGGTGATGCACTAAATGTCAAGAATAACAAACAAACAAAAAAATATCATCTAACAGCAAACACCATCTCTCTCCCATTAAAAATGTTGTTACAATTATATGTGCAAGATCGGGCTAAAGACTCAGCTGTCTAGAGCGAGGAACGCCGAGGTGAGCAAAGGTGAGGGAGGAATTAGATGGGAAGTGAATGGGAGACAGCAGTGGATAATTAAAAATCTGCCCAGATAGAGATGTGTGTAAGAGATTAACCTGTCAGTGTCATATTCTATCATGCCGGAGCGGCGTTTTGCTCCGACACAGACACCCATCACTTGCTAGCCAAGAATTGTGCACGCTTCCGTCCTCCAGCGGGGCCCTCTCAACCAAGCCGGAATAAACGAGATAAGAGCAGCGCTTCGTAACGAAGGGCCAAATGCTCCAAACTGACGGTGCGTTAATGAGAAATTATAACAGACAGCCTGTGCGTGGAAAGCCGAGGAGCGGGCCAGATTTAACCCCGCGCGGCAGGAGATCTGGGGGATGAGGATGCACGACTCTTGCAGATTATGGGCGAGATCTGAAGAGAAAAAAAAAGTAGCCCTGCTGGCATGATTTTAACATGATACGGCGAGCAAAGACTTGGACACAAACATTAAAGGACACCCGAGGTGAAAATAAACTAAATAAACAAATTGTATCTATCCTCCTCTTCCTAATAAGGACATTCCACAGTTTTATTTTATATTTAAATTTACCATTTAAGTTTGTACTGTTTTATTGTTTTTGCTCAATGACACATTCATTGAAGTATGCCAGAGCTAAAATCTGAACGCTTGACCTCTCATCTCTTTCCTGCTCTCAGAAGCCATTTTCTAGGAAAGTGTTTTATAGTTGTAATTTCTTATCAGTGAGGGTCACACTGTAGTCTGACCTAGTCCTGACCCAGAAAGGAGCTGCCACTTACATACCCGATGCTTAACTCTTTCAGGCAGAGAAAGAAAAAAGGAACACAGCATAGTTATTTGTGTGCTAGGCACTGTACATCCACATGTCTAGCTCATGTCACATAGGGTTTCCTTTAATGACAATAATACTATCTGAGATGGGTGTCAGCCATCAAGAGCTAGATTTGTTGTTCTTGGGATCCAGGTAGGCTGTTATGTGAATAACTTGATTTCCTGTGTAGAGGTTCTGGACTGCTGAATCTCACAGCTTTTCTACACTATGGCCATAGGCAAGAACTTACACACTAAATATCTCCATATTAACTAAAGAGTACTTTCAGTGAACAAGACCGAGCCTCACATGCAAGGCTCTGCCGTAATGATGCCAGGGGCTCAGGGTCAATAACTCACCCGCTGGACAGGTGAAGCACTGCCCTCTCCAACAGCAAGACATTCATGGCCTTTTTTTAGTGAGTGTCCCAAAGCTTTGTTTTCCCCTCACCCTGCTTTCCCCAGCCCACCCCCAGCTCAGCAGCTACCAATTAGGCAACGGCTGCCAAGCCGGAGGCAGGCTGCTGCAATGGAGGCGCGGGTGGCCAGAGCTCTAGAAGACTTTCGAAAAAACAAAACGCATCGACTTTGCTGGAGACATGGGTAGAGTTTCTGACAATGAATTAGCGGGTGAGCGGGTGTGCTATTGACCCCGAGACCCACTGATCCTAACAGCAATAAGAAGAGTCAACAGATTACAACTTCTACTTCAACACTATTTGGATATAAAACGAAATCCCCCTGAATCTTTACAGCAGTGCTATCTAGGGAAGTGGGGGTAAGGTCCGTACACACGCCGGACTTTAGGCAACGACGGGTCCGTCGTTGCCTCCCGCTGGGTGGGCGTGCCAGCGACAGTCCGGCGTGTGTACGCTCTGTCGTCAGACTGATACGGCTGTTTCTGAGTGATCCGCCCGGCGGATCGCTCAGAAACAGCCGTATCAGTCTGACGACAGAGCGTACACACGCCGGACTGTCGCTGGCACGCCCACCCAGCGGGAGGCAACGACGGACCCGTCGTTGCCTAAAGTCCGGCGTGTGTACGGACCTGTAGGGGTGAAGTCTTACTTACAACGCAAGATACTGAAAACCAGAGATAGCATAACTCCTTAATTCCTTCCTACAGCATTTGGAAAAAAATGTATTTCTTGCTTCTGTCCTCAAAAAAGTTGCTTGCCTGTGTCTAAGGCAGAAACGGCTATGTTTCTGAGGTAGCACTGTACATACAATAGGAAGCTCACAGCTAGACTTGAATTACAGGTGGCATTTTGTTAACCTTTTGGTGGGCTCCTCCAGAGATTACCAACAATGATAATGTCTTCCAAGAAATTCTATTGTCTTAAGTCCCGAAGCAAGCATGGACCTACCTAAAGCCATTATTTCATGAGCCATCATTCAAACACTTTATGAGATCTAACTACCATCCAGACAGGCAGTTAAGCAACTAGGAACCATTTGTTGAAAATTTAATTTTTTGCAGGACACCTACTTTTCTATAAAAATGTAGATTACAAATAAGATTCTTATTTAAATGCCCAATCTAATGATGGAGTTCTCCATTAATAGCCAACCCCATTATTATCATGGGTGGAGGGGAACTCATCAACAACTCCGAGACAGACAAGTAGTATTTGATTGCACCAACGCTGAACATAATGTGCAAGCAGAATTTTTTGTTTGCTGTTATGCCCCATTTTGCTATACGACTGTGTAAGTAATCTAAGGAAAAAGGAGGGGTTCCGCACAACAGCGGTTTCGGATCCCTACTGGTCCTTAGTCATGGTGCTATGACTAAGGACTAGTGTGGGTTTCGAAACATGTTAGCTTTTTAACATGTTTCAATAAAGATTGGGCACTTTTTGCAACGTCTATTGTGCGGAACCCCTCCATTTTGCTCACATTGCTATTGGTCGCCTAGTTCTCGCACTACCATTGCAGAATAGGTTGAGCAGAATTCACCTCTTTGATTTAGTAATCATAGGAATGCAGTCAATTATGCAGGGCTAGTTTCTAGTAAAATAAGTGGTAAATATTTATAAAAAACAAACAAACTTCAAAATGGCCATTTGTAGTGGAATGGTGATCTTAAATTGCCTCCAGGCAAAATCATAACTTTTTCAGCAGGCAATTCTCCTGTATATAAAGTGCACATCGTGGTAGTTTGTAATCCAGCCGTAAAACGGTTATGGTTTTTCCCTGCGTTTCCTGCCCATCTAACTGGAAAGCCTGAAGCAAGTGACTCATGCTGTCAGCTCACATTTCTGGTTACTAATTCATTTCTGATGAGTTGTAAAGTGCTGAGTGTTTCAAAAATGTAAAAATCAAGTGCTGAGCCATAGACGAATAGCTTCACCACCACATAAATACTTTACTTTATATCCAGAAGTATGCCCTGCTGAAGGGTTTCTGCTTTGGAAGGCCTTCTGTAAATTTTGGACAGTTTGTCTTGTTTACTACTAAACTTATTATGGATGGACTGTCAACAGATATAACATTTTAGAATGATGTTTTCACATGATTTGCAAGTGTACCACATTACCCACCAATTAGATTTTAGCTCTCATTTCAACAGTTCAGGCTAACTGGTGCATAGAGAACCAAAATTATTTACCCTTGAAGGTGAGCGAAAGGCAGAAATTCTTAATTTCTTAATTAAAAGGCTTGGATTCCTGAAGCCTACAGTGGTATATATTTTTAAGAATCTATTAGTGAAAGTATTAGCAAATCAATAAAATATCTGCTCTCAGTTTCTGGGAAAAATACGTCTTGAAAGCTCACGAGCTGCCGAGAATTCAATTATTCAAGTGTACCGGCTCATATAAAATGTAATATGTTACAAGAACATGCAATATTCTACTAATGGTGCGGGCAGTGCCTACAAATAACCAGCTTCCTGTTCATTTAAATCAATAACTTAAAGAGTAACTGTAGTGAAAATGTAAAATACATGTAAACAAATACATATAAGAAGTACATTACTTCCAGAGTACAATGAGCCATACATTACTTTTCTCCTATGTTGCTGTCACTTACAGTAAGTAGTAGAAATCTGACAGAACCAACAGGTTTTGGAATAGTCCATCTCTTCATGGGGGATTCTCAACATGGCCTTTATTCTTTATAAAGACACTCCCTGAAAAGAAGGATTTATACTTCTACAAGATGCTGGCCAGCCTCGCTGTTGGTTGCACACTTCTTTGGTAGTTAGACAGTGCAACTGCCATTCACTGAGTTCTTTTGAAAATAAAGAAAATCCTGAGAATTCCCCCATGAGCAGATGGACTAGTCCAAAACCTTTCAGCTCTGTCATATTTCTACTACCTACTGTAAGTGACAGCCGCATAGGAGAAAGGTAATGTATGGCTTATTTTGCTCTGGAAAAAAAAAAACGTACATCTTATTTGTATGCATTTACATGTATTTTAAATTTTACAATATTCGTGATCATGGTCCTTCAAATCATTTGATCTTAATTACAATCCATGTAGTCATAGCTACAGCGTATTTAAAGAGGCCTGCATGCAAAGTGGTCATGGACAGGATGTGAAAGCATAGCTTCCCCCTAGGGAAGATTTACAGTGGCAGTGCCCGCAGCGGGACCAACTCATAATCTTGATACTGTATAGAGCACACTGACTTGCACACAAAAACTCAGATAATGTTCGCAATAGAAATTTGCTGAAAACACTAAAACAGAATTGCCTTAAGGCTGAACTCCACACTAGACATTGGGGTTGGACCATGACTTGGTCCCAGTGTTCAATTTCGGCCCACTTTTTAATAATTGGACACCCCCTGGTTTAGACCTTCCATCTCTAACCTTGCTTGGGAGAAACTGAATTTGGCTGGGTTTACTTTTCACAGAATAACGTTGTACTCTCTTACAAAGAGGTCCCATCTCAGTAAGAAATACAGCTACAGCCCAGAGGAACCTACATGATTGTACATGGCTCTTCCAGATCGATCTATGGTAATCAAATCTTGCGATGCAAGATGGAATTCTATTGAATGTCTGTAGGTAGCTTTACCCTCTGAATCACTGAGTTTTGTACAATCAAGTTGTTAGAAACCACTTTGTTAGCAATGGTCATTTTCATATGAAGAAAGCTTCTTTTTGATTGGCTAACTCTTGCTTACACCTCATGTAGTGTTTGAAGCAGAGTGTGCTGATGTCATCACATGGACCCTCCCCCTAGACCTGCAGGAACAGCACTCTGCTGCAAATCTCCTGCATCAGGCAATGCTCACTTTTACAGTGTGTTTGAGGTAGCAAAAGTGCAATTTTTCTTACATTTAAAAACACAGCTTGTACGTAAACCGGAGGTTAATGTACAGTGTACAACCATTTTGTTTAATGTGTGATCCTGGAAGTCACTTTTAAGACAAAAACACAACTGCGTAGGGGGAGAAATCTCATTTTCTGATTAAGAGACCACTATCAGGAAGTCAGTCTGTCATGCCAGTCACCCTCGCTAGTCTCGATAGAACACTATTTCGGCAGCTTGACTTAGCAACGTGTCATTCAGGAAATGCTTTTTTAAAATAAAGAAAATCCTGAGACTCCCCCCATGAGGAGAAGGACTAGTCCACAACTTTTCAGATTTTTACAACCTATTGTGATGTACGAAAAAATACATTTATAGGGCATTTTACTCTGGGGTAAATGTACTTTTTATACATCTACATACACATGCATTTTCAATTTTTTCGTGATCGTGCTCCTAACAGGTGAGGAATTCTAATTTGTTTTTATTAGTGTGGTAAATTGCCCATTGCCACTGCTTTAGTAAATCAAGTAAAAGACTGCGGAGATCTTAAGCAAAAAAAAAAAGTGAATGGCTAAAAACATCAACAAAAAGTTATTTAAAAAAAAAAACCATACATGGGGCTTCACATGTCTTGCTTATGTACCATGGAGGGGGGGGGGGGGGGGGGGGTCAAACAAATACATCATTTTAATCGAACAAGATATACCGTAAGTTTCCATGACATTTATATCACAATTCCATAGTAACATGGCCTAGCATTGCACGAACGAAGGTCTTTCACACATTGTAAGTGGATCAGTGGAAAATGGTGCCTTTCGAGTAAAAAATGAGTACATATCCTTTAAAACATCAGTAGTCTCAAATGCAAAATATTTTAAGTTACTTCTTCCACATGCACACAATGTATTAAAATGGTACAAAAAACATATATTCAGAATACCTTCCAAAAAATTCCAGTGAAGACAACTTGTATAAAGAGCATCAAAACTGCTCGTCTCCTTCCTAGGTTAAAACCCTTGACGTTTAATCCACATTTTTAGATCAGCGACGTTTCCTTTTTTTACACCCCTGCAAATGGATGAAGACGTACCAAGCCAACTTGTTAGATCATTTTTAGCCAAGCTTGTGATGCAATTTGCAGGTGAAGAGTCATAGCAACTTTCACTTAAATAATTCCAGGCCAATCATGTGCAAATTAGTGAAAAAGATCATCGTTTTCATTGGAATACAAATAAAGTAAAAGCTTAACCTTTCTACTTGGGAGACGGGATTTCCCTTTCTCCGATGAATGAGGACAATAAGTAATGCTACAAGAAAAAACAAAACAAAAACAAAACAAAACAAAAACAAAACAAAAACAAAAACAAAACAAAAATTGAACACTACTACCCAAAGTGCCCGGTCGTCTTTGGACTACTTTGCAGAGTGCTGATGAAATAAATTTACAATAAATAAACTAAAAACAAAAAAAGGAGCTCTTGCAACATTAAAAGCTGAAATCAGGCAGACAATCATCATTCAAGGGATTGTATTTACAGAAGTCTACATGAAAAGGTCAGTCGCATCTTACCCTGTATTGATAAGTTGGATATGCAGACAGAATACAGTTTGGTCCCCATCAGGTTTCCATCGCAATCATCCATACTCATTCACTTGGCACCTTTGGCATATGTTAACCCCCACCCCCCCTCCTCGTACTAGTAGCTGACGCACCCTCCCCCCCCTGTTTAAGATCCTAAAAATGCCTTGAACAAGCCATCTTGCATCTCACCTGAGGGAGTGGACCCTGGCACTGGCCCAATCCTCTACCAAAATTAGGCTCGACGTGAGCAGTACCCCCGCTTGAAAATTAGCATGCAGTAAAACCGAAATGTTTTTTGTTGAAAAACAAAAAAAGTGAAAAAAATATTGTGACTTTAAATAACAGCATTATATAAGTTATCTTGTTGGCTTCCAAAAAACGGACACGTGGACACCATTCAACGAACACCAGATGCAAGTAACCCTCTTTATCTAAAACAAGCACGGTTGATAGCAATTGGACCCTACACAGCAGTTACCGCCTATATACTAGGAAACTGCTTCTTTATAATAAAAATAAAATTTCAATTTTGAAAGTTAGCATGCCGTTTTCGTAAGGTAATTTAAAGTCAAAACAAAAACAAAAATTAAATAAAAAAAAAAACAAAAAAAAAAACTGGCTTATGCCTCAGAAGATTAAATATCAAAAATATTTCTGCTAAAATGTATATTTTTTAAGGTCTAAAATGAAAAAGGACTCGGTACTATGTACGTAAAAAGAATTTGGAGTCCAGACACGAAGTTCTGGAGTGGAATCTTCAAGAAAGCTTGTACTATAGATAAGAGTAGGACCTTGTGTCTCTCTATCTACAGGAGAAAATTTGTAACAAAGCCTAGTGCCAGGTTTCAAAGTTTACTCTACCAACAAATGCGTATAGAAAAACTGTAAGGACTTAGAACTAGGTTTAAATGCACAGCTGAAAATCTGAAGCCTACACCTGTTTAGTTTATCACAAAGAAACGGCTATTTCTTATAGATGAGGGCATTTTTCGACCTTATGTACCGGAAGAGCACCAAGAACGTCTTCAGGATTTTTCAAACAAACCAAAACTGGAACCGGAATGGCTTATAAAGTCCTCCTTTGCTTTGAGGTTACCCTCTTGGAGCATGAGAAACCAAACGCAAGCCCCCTTTTATTTTATTTTTTTACACATATAAAACTATACCTTTAAAAAAAAGTGCTTCCCCCACCCCTCTCCAATGCAGTTCTGACCTTATGACAATGAATAGTCTATGTAGAGGGTGGCTTGAATTTTACATAGGTATAATAAAATAAAACTGAAGAGAACAAAAATAAAATTAACACTAGAAATTAATGTTGGCGTAAGCCCAGAAGCAGTTGCATGGACCATAAAGCATCATGTTTTTCAAAGTCCTCTTCTCATTTTTTGTATCCTTCATTTAAAAAGTTAGCTTTGATTAGGTCCTTCTCTCCCAATTCTTCCATTGGTCCAGTCAAGTTCAATCCATGCCAAAACAAAAACAGAAAACAAAAAGAAAATAAAAATAAACCCAATGGTTCAATTGAATCTCACAGATATATCTCCCGCTTGGCAGATTGGGAAGAAGGAGTTGTGGCGTGCTGGAAATCAGCGGTTTGGGTTAGTGGGATTTCCTCTAAGGGGGAGTCCGTACATGACTCATGGCTGTTACTGTTAAAGGCACTGTAAGTCGGTAACAGCTGAATGTTAGCCATTTTGGTGGTGCTGTTATTGTTGCCTCCGATGCGGTCCTCTGGAATTTTGGGATTGCCGTTGCCGATCTGCTCTGGACTCCCCTTGTCTTGGTAAGGCACAAAAGTGGAGAGCTTGAGGGCGTTCTTAGGCCTGCGGTTAGGTGATGGCTGGCCGGGCATCCAGCAAGTGTCAGAGTGTCCATATTCTGTACATTCCCGCGTGCAGTTTCCCGTCATGGCTACATCAGGCAGTGGTCTGAGATCTGAGAAAATTGAACATTGAAAAAGAAAAAAGGAAACAAGAAAATGAAAAGGTCTTGGTCAGTTCATCATTTCTTTAGGAGTGACATTTCCTATACATTCTAACCCACACATTCCCATTATGATAATAATTTTGCAGCCGAGAGTCACGTTCTATAGAAACAAAGAACTATGACATTTTGATTTAAACATCCTGTAGTATACTACATGCGCTTCTATAGCATGACTACTTTAACCAGTTCCTGCCCCATGACTTGAAAATAAGTCACTAAACTCTCCTCCCTACAAAACCCTAGATAACACTGCTTGTTTATGTCTGAGCTGATAAAAACTCTATAGAGTTGAAAGGAAATTCAATGGCAGGATTAATAAGTAAAAAAGTGTAAAATAAACATTCCAGGAGAAGACAGATGTAGCAATTGAGTAGAGTATACAACCTGTCACTAATACATTATGAATACAAATGAACTGTTTAAATTACAGGAGAGCTAGACCAACAAAATGTTTGAGTTTAATGTACAATAGAACTGTTTATATCAAAGCTATAATCTATGTAGATGGATAAATTGTGTATTTTTTCCCCTTATTTTCCATTTAAAATGCATAGAAAATAAGGTAATCACTAAAAACCATTAGCCACAAAAAGCCTAATTTGCCCTAAAAAAAAAACAATATATAGATCACTTAGTTGTGATAATTATTGATAAAGTTCGAGTAGTCAGAGTAGTGTGCAGAGGAGTAAGGAGGCCGACATTTGTATCAATCCTTCCTAGAAGTGCTTTTGTAAAGGATAAAGGAATCGCTAAAAATCCCCCATGAGAAGATGGAATAGTCCAAAATCTGTCAGATCTGTCAGCTTTTTACTACCTACCCCAAGTGTCAATGTATCTTGTACCATGTTTGCCTTGTATAGCATTGGCCCATGTTGTATAACCTTGTTACATCTGTTTCCCTTTGAATCACTGTTTATTGTTTAGAGCTGCAGAATATGTTGGCACTTTGCAATATTATTATTATTTATTGTATTTATAAACGACTAACTCATTTGACCTTCTCCCGACCGTCTCACGCCGATCGGCGGTGGGAGTATGGCGCTCTTGCTCCTCGCGAGATTAGCAGGGAACGGGCGATCGGTCGAGCGAGTGTTCCCCGACGAGTCAGCCTGCCAGCCGCGATTGGAGCTAGCAGGCTGAAATAAACAATAAAAAGCAGATAATTATGTGTACAGCATAGCTATCTAGTGCAGTGCTGTACAGGGGACAGCCTTGTCACTTAAAGGATACCCGAACTGAAATGTGACATAATGAGATAGACATGTGTGTGTACAGTGCCTAGCACACAAATAACTATGCTGTGTTCCTTTTTTTCTTTCTCTGTCTGAAAGAGTTAAATATAAGGTATGTAAGTTGCTGACTCAGTCCTGACTCAAACAGGAAGTGACTACAGTGTGACCTCACTGATAAGAAATTCCCCTTTTTTACCTCTTTCTTTCTCTCAGAAGCCATTTTCTGCTAGGAAAGGGTTTTATAGTTGGAATTGCTTATCAGTGAGGGTCACACTATAGTCACTTCCTGTCTGAGTCATGACTGAGTCAGCCACTTACATACCTGATATTTAACTCTTTCAGACAGAGAAAGAAAAAAAAAGGAACACAGTATAGTTATTTGTGTGCTAGGCACTGTACATACACATGTCTATCTCATTATGTCACATTTCAGTTCGGGTATCCTTTAACTGTGCATCCCATCGTCTCACATTCGAATACCATGCATAGGCTGATGCCTATGTATGGGTAGTGCAGTGTATGTATCGCAGTCTATGGCTATTTTGGGAAGGGGGGGGGGGGGGTGCAATCAAAGATTTTTTTTTTTTAAGATAATGTTTTATTTAATAGTAAAAAAAAATGGCAGCAGCAATCAGAGACCACCAAAAGAAAGCTCTATTTGTGAGAAGAAAAGGAGGTAAAATTAATTTGGGTGCCAAGTTGTATGGCCGAGCGATAAACTGTAACTGTTATTCAAAGGGTATCAGACGTAAGAAGGTTGTACAACATGGGCAGTGCTGAATTGTAAAAAAAAAAAAATGGCCTGGTCACTGGGGGGTATAACCTGTGGTCCCCAAGAGGTTAAATACTGCGCACCCAGAAACGACCTTATGCACGACATGTCCGCATTCAGTGGAACAATGTCGTCACATGTCATTATACATCCGTGGCCAGCTGCACAATATTTGCCCAACAACCACGTGAGATGGTCGGGCAGAATGCCCGATTTTGGTCGCTCGTCATGTCTTTGGCTACATCTTTTCACGCGTCTTTCAAACATGTCGAAATCTGAGCAGGTCTATGAGGCTTTAGACACAGATGCTCAGCAGGAAAGCCAGGCAATCTGCATTGTTTAAAAGGAAATACATATGTCTGTCCCCATATCCCTTACTTAAGGGTCCTTTAAAAAACCTGGCCTCTACTCACACCTTCTTAATCCATAGAAGGGTTTTCTCCCGGGTTTGTTTACTATTGCATATCTAAGCAGGACAGTGGGTTTGACTATGGCTGCCATAAGAATATGGCTAGCCTTCAAGCACAGGGTCCCAAGGTTGGAGTCCAAGGTTTTAATTTTACAAGGGTTGCCCCAAAGGGGCCCTGATATGTACCTGGATCGTGCTTTACATCATTTTCCTGTATTCTGATGGCGGTGCTGGGAGAGATCACCCAGCCAGGTTCCCACATTGCCGGCCCACCCTCAGGGCCCCACTGCTCCTCTGTAGCCATCTCTAATATAAAAAATGACAAAGAAAAAACACATCCTGCTCAGTTAAAGTGTATCCGAGGCGACATGTGACATGATGAGATAAACAGGTGTATGTACAGTGAAAAACATAATAATAACCAGGCTGTTTTACTTTTTTATTTTGCTGCCTGAAAGAATTAATTTTAAGGCATGGAAGTGACAGCTTCTGTCTTGTCCGTACCTGGTCGGGAATACAGTAAACATCACTCATAAGCAAATTGCAGCCATAAAAGTTTTCCTGACAGAATACAACTTCTAAAGGGCAGAGAGAGATAAAATACATGAACTATAGACCTTTTCTAACTCTGGGCCACTTAATAAGCTGCCACTGAGCAGAGACAACAAAACATTTAATCTACTTTGTAAATAACATTTCTATAGCGCTTTTCTCCCAGAGGAGTCAAAGCACTTAGGCTCTCTCAGATTCAGTAATTGGTAGTAGAATGAAGTATTAACACAATAAAATAATATGTCTGCAAATGCCAAATTGAATAGGTGGGATTTCAGTCTGGATTTAAACATTTAAATATAAAATAAAACCATGAGATACGTAACTAGAGTCCTTTTTTAAGAGTAGGAGGATAGATACAATTGTTTATCTCATCAATTTATTTTCGCCTTCGCGTTCACTTTAAGGCTGCTACAATTGTCTTTGCGCGACAGATCGGCAGAATCAAACCCCCTTCCGGGATGTGAAATGAAGTCAATTTCTGCTGCTGAAATGAATGCAAAAATATGCAGCGAATAATGGTGTTGTTTTAAGACCCAGTGGGAGGCACCGGGCTCCGATCACGTTTATATGGATGATCTGCTTACGCTTTATGGATATTGTGGTTTTTCTTTTTTTCATTTTATAATAAACCTGCACAGGCATTTTGAAGTCTAACAGCCAGAGGATGTGTCCGCTGTGACGCAATGCAAGTGAAACAGGGTGGTTTGACGTAACTCCGCGTAAAGAGATGGAAAGCTGAAGACAGAAGACCCTGGCGTGTCGTCAAAGTGTCAAAACAAAACATTTAATTACTATCCTCGCCGAACGATAAACCTGCTGATTCGGGGACCCTTAAGGTTCGCGAGGTGTTTGCTTCTGTCTGACAGCTGTTGCCGATCGTCCCTGGAGTTATTAAGCGTCCCATCTCACCCCTCCCCTTTCCAGCTCTGCTGTTGAATCCCCCGACTCCGGGTCGTTTAGAAATTACATATGAGATCTGCAGATTGCTACATAAATAACAGAGTAGGTACAAAAAAAATATATATACAGAGAGAGTATTTTTATGTCCGACCTGAACTCGGAATATTCTGCTAGCAGGGACAAAAAAAAATAATCTAAATAAATTGTAGAGGATGGATTCTACAGGGAACGGCTTGACATGCAGGCTTAAATTGCTATTGTTTTTGGCCCCGGGGGACTTCAATTGTTTTCACAGAATTGGCATAAAGCCTGCAGGTGCAGCATTTTAAATAAGGAAGGGGCTTGTTGAAATGGCATCTATTAAAGGGTAACTTTGTAAGAGATTTTATAAAAAAAAAATCACTGTAAGGAAATAAAAAACAAACCACAACAAAAAAACTGTGGAATACCATAGTGCAGTGATCTGCAAACTTGGCTCTCCAGCTGTTAAGGAACTACAAGTCCCACAATGCATTTGACTTTATGAATCAGGATTGTGGCTGTCAGACTTCTGCAATGCATTGTGGGACTTGTAGTTCCTTAACAGCTGGAGAGCAACGTTTGCAGATCACTGCCATAGTGCAGTGATGGCTAACCTTGGCACTCCAGCTGTGACAAAACTACAAATCCCATCATGCCTCTGCCTCCCCGATGCTTAGAGCTGTCAGAGTATTGCAATGCCTTATGGGACTTTTACTTCCACCACAGCTGGAGTGCCAAGGTTAGTCATCACTGCCACAGTGCTAGATCAGGGGTGTCAAACTCAATACAAAGTGTGCCTAAATTGTACACTGGGACCTAGTCGCGGGCTGAAATTGTACATTGGGACGTAGCTGCATGCAGAAATTGTACACAGGGACCTAGTCACCGGCCAACGTCAATGTCTACTGGCCACCTTCCTCCCTTATAAAGTTCTCTGGTGTCTAATGGCCCCCTTCGAACCCCTATACGGAGTTCTGCTCTCTACTCACCCTTCTGCTCTGTACATTCACTCACTGCAGGCTGTGTGTAGCGATTGAGAAGACACACTGCCCGTGGGACAGGAGGGGTGCCACATCTAGTGCAGGAAGTAGTACAGTGCGCTGCACTGCCTGCTGCGATTTTCCCAAATGTTGCCCAAACTAGGAGAAAAGGTCCCAGGTGGAAGAACACAGTGGCTGAGCACCACAGCGGCACCACTAGCCATGGCTACACCCGGCGCTGTGAGCACCTGCAGCCTTGTGGTAGGTACGCCACTGAAACCCAGTACTGTTGCCTGGTAACGATCCATGGAAAAGTCCTATTTTACACTTTTTTCCTTTTCATATGAATACTTGCTTACAGTCAGTTTTTAAGCCTTCTCAAAATAAAAGTTGACGATAGCGGCAATTGCTATTACCAGGAGTGGCTGAACTTTGCATAATCGTGCTCGTTACTATGGTATTTGCAGCACTTAATCAAATGTCTGAGTGACTGGGAAACACAACTACTATGCAATTTAGAGAAAAAGTTCCCTTTTCTCTCTGACATGAACTCCTTGAATTCAGACACAGCAGGTCTAATGCCGCTTACTCAAAGCTTTAGTAGCCTAAAGAAATCCCTTCCCTCTGTACGGCTTTTCCTAAATCCGTACAGCACAATTTTACCTGTTGAAGGTGCCGATTTTTATGGCTAATGATTTTTATTTTCTCCGCTGCACCTGGTATGTTGTAATCATAATTAGGTAGGTGTTCTAAGCAGGCAATAAATCGATCCCCCGGGGACGGCACTTCACAATGTTAGGTGAGGGAGGGCGTGTCAGAGCACAGCTGCGCGGAGTAAATAGTTTCTCCAGCTAGGCAAGTTCAGCAAGCCGAACCAACCAGACCTTTATTGGGGGGTCAAGTTTACTAATAATAACTGGAAGGCAGATGTGAGAGCTGATGACTTGAGCCTCCTATTCAGAGATGGGTTATGATGTAATGAGGCCCTAGGCCAGGTAGTGGTGTTGGCGCCTCTTTGTGGTCCTTTTGGTAAATTGAAGTGGAGAGAGGTCAGAGAAGGTGGCAGGTGGGCCCCAAGCACCTGCCTAGGTTGGCAGGTGGATGATCCTGCTTTACTCATTTTTTACTTATTGGAAATTATAATGGTGAGATTCTTGGCATCGAAGAGGAACTTCAACCAAGGGTTGATCTTAATCCCAATCAGTAGCAGATACCTCCTTTGCCACAAGGAATCTTTACCCTTTCTTAAATAGATCATCGGGGGGGGGGGGGGGAGGGGGGGGGGGTGTCTGTGTGGCTGATAATGTATTGAAAACCTTCCCACAGCGTGATGTCATGACCATGGTGCTGAGTGTTTCCTGTCTTTGAGCCTTGTTGCATTGTGGGAAATGACTGCTGCTTCAAACTGCAAGTATAAAACAACCTTTTAGCCTATCACATTGTTCGCAACAACTGGAATTATTAGCATATTTCACTGACCATCCCTACTACTTTACCTACAGATCTTTGGAGGAGCTGATTAACTGACCACAAAGTTTTTGGAAGACGAGAGGAAACTAGAGTGCATGGAGGAAAGATCTGAAAAGATAGGAGGAGCATACAAGCCCCAGGCAGATACTGTCCTGGCTGAAGTATGAGCCAGGGACCCGGGAAGCGCTAGGGGAGAGTACTAGCCATACACCAACATGGCATGGGAATAACAGAATTCCCGCAGTGTCTCCCTATCTATATGAAACATCCATGCACTGCAGCCTCTCATGTACAGCTTCCTTGAGCAGCAGCTCTCCTCTTCTATGTGTTGTTCCCCATTTGCAACCTCGCTTTTTAATTTGCAGCCTCCTCCTCCATTTGTCACATTCGCCCAAGGCCTGGGCCTTTGCGGCCTTCCCAGAAATCCAGCCCTGGTGGAGGGGATCCCCTAAGGTCTCTAGTTCCTTGCACTAGCCAGCACCAGCTCAGGTGCTATAGTTCCACCCCCAATGCAAATTGACCAGCGCATTTAATCCAAATAGCTGGATATTGTGGCAGACTCAATCCATCAACTGGCTTTCAAAGCAGTAGTGAGCCCAAATGCGCCCCCGTAATATATATTTTACATGGCACAATGGCGGAGCATAGGGTCGGAGGTGTAAGTTCAACACGTTGTCTGAAGGGGCCGATGCTGTGCCTGGCTAGATCCCGCCATGGCACTCCTAGCGGCAGTCATGTTTTCCTGTGTTGGACCACGCCCGACACTGGTGCTGAACTGGAAAATGTCAGCGTCTGATATAGTGCGACAGGACTGTACAGGGTTAAAGAAAACACTGAAAAATAAAGATACTTCCTCTCCAGACGAGGAGCATCCTTCCGTGCTAGGAACGCTCTGCTCCCGAGTTAAGCTCTTCGATTAGCGAGGCAGACAGTATCTAAACAGCGTATATAACACAGGAGCGGCCAGGAGCAGTGATAGCTGCCAGAAGATGATTTACACTCATCAACCACGGCAATAAAGCCAACAACAGGTCATAAGAAGAATCACCTCAGCACAACGGTACCTGATGAAGGGCGAGATACATCAGGCAACAAGGGAATAAGTACAGCTGAAACTCAGAAAATTAGAATATAGTGCAACAGTCCATTTATTTCAGTAGTTCATCTTAAAGGATACCCGAGGTGACATGATGAGATAGACATGTGTATGTACAATGCCGAGCACACAAATAACTAGGCTGTGTTCCTTTTTTCTTCCTGAAAGAGTTAAACATCAGGTATGTCAGTGGCAGTTTCTGTCTGAGTCAGGAATGTGACCCTCACTGATAAGAAATTACAACTATGAGTGCCCGTTTCCACATGCATTTTCTGCATGCAGATTTGCTTGACATATACAAGTCAATGGGCCTGTTTCCATTACAGGCGAAATTCGGTTACCCCCATAAATGGAAAAAAAACCTGTCCGCTTTTGTCAGAATTTTCTGCGCGGTTTCGAGTTAATGCATATGTATTTCCGCCTACGCGTTTACGCATGCAGAAGTCAGTGGTAATCAATGGAGACGGTAAAATATAATGAATAAAAAAATATGTGTACGCATGCGAATTCGCATGAAGAAAACGCCTGCAAACGATTTCTATTTTGTATATTAGACTCACTTTTTAAGTTGAATTACTGATATAAATGGACTTTCGCCGATATTTTAATTTTTCGAGTTTCACCTGTATACAGTTGCAAAAACTTATCACTGGCCACATGATAAAGCTGTCAGAACCCACAGAGTATCACAAGTGTGGAAGTCTCCATAGCCTTTAAAGGATACCCAAAGTGACATGTGACACGAGGAGACATGAGTGTGTACAGCGCCTAGCACACAAATAACTAGGCGGTGTTCCTTTTTTCTTTCTCTGACTGATAGAGTTAAATATCAGGTATGTAAGTGGCTGACTCGGTCCTGACTCAGACAGGAAGTGACTACAGTGTGACCCTCACTGATAAGAAATTCCAACTATAAAACACTTTCCTAGCAGAAAATGGCTTCTGAGAGAAGAAAGATAAAAAGGGGAATTTCTTAGTTAGGGTCACACTGTAGTCACTTCCTGTCTGAGTCAGGACTGAGTCAGCCACTTACATACCTGATATTTAACTCTTTCCGGCAGAGAAAGAAAAAAGGAACACAGCATAGTTATTTATGTGCTAGGCACTGTACATACACATTTCTATCTCCTGTCACTTCGGGTATCCTTTAAAGCAGGAGGATTATCCATACTATGCCAGGGGTAAAAAAAAACACATCTATAAGTAGATAAATACTTTATCTGCTTGCATAACATGTATTGTACTTTCCATGTTTTGATTTCATTGAATGTTATATGGTAAAAGAAGAGAATTCTGTTCCTGGCGGGGGCCATGTCTTTTGCCCACAGTTTAGGCTAAATTCTGATGTCATTTCTGCCCTTTACTTTTTTTTTCTTTTCTGAGTCACCTCAGCCTTGCTTGTAAACACAAGTGAGAAGGGGAGGGGATCATGTTTCAGATAGGCAGCTAGGCAGGGAAATAAATGGAAGAGGAGGAATATATTATAGATAAAAAGAACCCCCAGCATGCAACTGTTTGGCACTGACTATTAAAAGGGCCAGTGCGCCTAACGTATGTGAGAACTCCAAACCATAACAGCAGAAAAAGTTTTGGAAGTTTTGAATGCAGGATTAGCATGTTTATCACTTAATACACTCAGACCAGTTGCTGTTGAAATTTGATTTTTAAGGTGACACTTCCGCTTTAATATGGATGTAAATAGGGTCAAGGTGTCACCAGGAAAGGAAGTGAGGGACAGTAAAACAAATAAAAACTGACCAATGATCCATCTCTTCCCCAATGTACTAACTGTACAGGCAAAAGTCGTTTTCTTATTGCTTTGCTGCCCCTGCTGAACAACCTTATCCCATTCTTGTCTAGAATGATGTGAAAAATCTGGAAGATGCAGACAGAAATAAAAACACAGGAGGCTCTATGCATGTTCTGTTCCATCCAAAACTAAAATAAAAGCTTGATCTGGCATGCGACGCTGGATGACTGCGAACAACACTATCTGCATGGGAGGAAAAAACAACAACAAAGAATAGCTTCTGGCTTAAAGAGGCACTGTAGTGACAAAGGAGAACGCAGTACTTCAAACATCCAGGTTTCAGCATCAGAAACCCTTCCTAAATGTATATATTTCTGTATATTATTATGTAGACGCACCCTCCCTGTAATGCTTAGCCTAGGCTGATTAGCTATGCGGAATTCTTAACCCTCTCAGAGCCTTCTGGGGGACCAGGTATATTTTGACCTGGCTTCGCAACTCTCAGTAACCAAACATTCCTCAGAGCTGCACCTGACAGGACTAAATATGTTGCCACCTGTGATAAATCTCAAAATGTAATTCAGGGTGAGGAAAGATCTTACAATGGGAAATCATGGACTAATTTATAAATGTATTTATTTATTTATTTTAAAAGCAATTTTATTCATTTTTTCATTACAGGTCCTCTTTAAAGCATCATCGTGTGTAAACATTGCCGTGGTATACATGGGCGATACAGAACAGTATACTGTACTCAGTAAAGGGTTTTTTGAACGCGCCAAGAGCAGTTCAAAGGGTCAGACTGTGATTTAGCACCAGTGAAAGACGGAAAGGGGGTCTTCGCTACACTGACCTGAACTGCGCTTCCCCACCACTGTGATCTGATAACCACACAGGGTTCCCTGGGGTGAAGAAACACTCATAGATCATCATGTATCAGGGCAGGATGGCTTCCAAATCGCTCCAGGAATGTACAAATAGGGGTGAATGCTGCAAGGAGCTGAACTCAGAATGTCATCTCTGCTCTAAACGATATGCAACAGCACAATAACCTTTAAATGAAAAATTTCTTTGTTGCAGCAGATACAAATCCTAAAATAAATTTGCACAGTTTCTACTTCCTGATTCATGGAAGCAGACATACGGTTAACATCCTGTGCTTTCAAATGGGTTTATCTGTCATTGTCATGTGACACAGGGGAGAGATCAGATTACAACTGGTTATTAACTCAAATGAGGTAGGAATAATTAAACAGGCTAAACTCTCTAAATACATACAGGGTGCATTTCTCTAGGTACTTCTTCAGTCCTGTGCAAGAGTTCAGGTCCACTTTACAGCAAAAATACACACAGAAATCTGTAAAGAACTTTACTGCTGGGCTGGATAACTGCACCAGGATTGGGGACATAATCATCAGACTGGTAATAACCTCACTGACCTCCATTACCCCTCCCTGTGTCAGCCCTGCTTTCACCTTTCAGCTAGTTTGTGTAACCTCGTTAGTACAGTGGTCATTCTCCCTGCCTGGCATGTGACTGCCCAGTGTTTAAAAGGGACCAAGCAACACTTTTTTTCACCCTGGTTTCTAATAGCTATAGGAGCTGCCATGTTTCCCCCTCCCAATTTAGCTTCCCATTATTTAGCAAGGGGAAGGTGTGAAGACGGCATCTGTGGCTTCTGTAAACCCTTTGAAGCACAATGTTCTATCTATTCACCCCCCCCCCCTGCTGATGAAAGCTTTTGTTAGCTCCCTGCTAATGTGTGCAATAAAATGATTACAACAGTCGGATGGGCAGGCCATGGGAGAAAAGCAATAACACCCTGTGCAAAACTTGTAAATGTAAAAAGGAGTTTTTTTTTTATTTTTATTAATAAGCCACATTGTTGGCATGCATATCTAATGTGCTATTGAGATGCCCTGGGTGCTAAAATTGGTGCATGGTTAACTTTAAAACAAACCTGTCAGATTTAAAATAGAAAAAAAATGACACATTTACCTCTGTAGAGGGATCCTCCAGAAGCTTTCCCTGCCCCACCCCACCTTACCATTCCAGAGCTGGGACCCTGACTCCCCTCCCTCCAAACCTTAGTATTGCTTGCACTTGCACAGTACAACAGGCAGGGCTGGATTTGTACTCTCTACCGCCCAAGGCCGCTGTCAGCAGCTGTCCCCCTTGAGTATAGGTAGCCAGGTGACTCTCACCCCACATCCAGTATAGGTAGCCTCCTCCCCCTCCTCCAGTTTAGATAGCCTGATGACCCCTCCCCCCTTCCCTCTAGCATAAGAAACTAGATGACCCTCCCTTCTTCCCCAGTATAGCCTTCTGCCCACCTGCCCTTGATCCTGTGGAGTCCTAGGCCATAGACTATGTGGCCTTGGCTCAAATCCAGCCCTGACAACAGGGCCTCTGCTGCTTGCTATTGCACCATGCAGTTTAGCACCGTTGATGGGTGTGTGTGTGTGTGTGTGTGTGTGTGTGTGTGTGTGTGTGTGTGTGTGTGTGTGTGTGTGTGTGTGTGTGTGTGTGTGTGTGTGTGTGTGTGTGTGTGTGTGTGCGTGTGCGTGTGTGCGGGGTTCTTTAAACGGCCGCTCAAACGGCCGTTCCATGTTAGTTCACGGAGGATGTCTCCGTGAACAGTGTGCGCATAATGCACGCATAATGTAAACGCGCGGGGAGGAAATCAGCAGCAGCGCCGTAAGGCAGATCGGTGATCCCCGGCCTCTGATTGGCCGGGGATCGCCGGCATCTGATAGGCTAAAGCTCGAATGGCCATTCCATGTTAGTTCACGGAGGGTGTCTCCGTGAACAGTGTGCGCATAATGCACGCATAATGTAAACACGCGGGGAGGAAATCGGCAGCAGCGCCGTAAGGCAGATCGGTGATCCCCTAAAGCCTATCCTAGGCGGCGCAGGACGGATATCCATCCTGCGCCGTAGAAAGCAAGAGGGAGAGGGAGGTAAGGGGAAGGAGGGAGGAATATCGCTGCGGAGGGGGGCTTTGAGGAGCCCCCTCCCCCCCCGCTCGGCAGTAGGCAGCGACGGCGATCAGAACCCCACAGCAGGACATCCCCCTAGGGGAAAAAAGGGGGGGGGGGGGGGAAGTCTGATCGCCCTGCTGTAATCACGATCGGTGCTGCGGGCTGGAGAGCCCACGCAGCACCGATCATGCAGAAATCCCCTGGTCCTTAAGTGGTTAAACTATGGTGCAGGCATTAGGCTATGACTATGGCAGGGATTAGATTGTAAGTTTATCTGTGGACAGTTAGTGACATGGCTATGTACACTGTAAAGTGCTGCAGAAGAGGTCAGTGCTATATAAATGAATAAATAACCTGTTCAGAATGAGGGGGAGGGGCATAGACTGAATACTCTAAGGCGATTGCAGCCCACAGTGATAGCAGTCTGTGGTACAGGAAATGAAAAGTGTTGGCTTCCTGACCAGATACATTAACATAGATTTATCTGATAATCTAGCAAGTTATAAAAAGCTAATAAATAAATAAAGCTGTCCATTATCTGCGAACGCATCTGTGAGCTGGGCAGTCGTCTTGGGCAAGACATTTAATAACCACAATTCGAACATAACTGGCACTGGCAAGTGGCTTTTTAAGAAGAAAAAAATAGCTGGCAGTCTAAGGGTTAAGGCAAGAAAGAAGCTACAATAAAGTAAACCATTTCAATGTGTAGACCCAATGTGTTGGCAATGCGTATGTACAGTACTCATAAGATGGTTGCATTACAGACTTTAATTTTAATATAAATAAATAAAATTCAAAAACAAAGTCAACGACAGATTTATGAATGGAATAAAGTCATGTGATCCTGGTTAAAACATTTAGATTTGTTAACTGCTACCCAATACCCAGGTATCTGCCAATATGAAATATTCAGTCACAACACTAGTATGCCTGGTCTTTGTCAGTGAGTAATAAAGTTTTGTTGACACAGTCACAATACTAGTAATTATGGTCTGAAGTGTCGGTGAATAATAAAGCTTTGTTGGCACACAATAAGTCTCAATACAGTACTAGTAATTATGGTCTAAATTGTCAGAGAGTAATAAAGTTTTGTTGACATGCAATGCCCCGCTTTTGTTGTGGCCCAGGTTTTAGGCTGCCAATCCCTCCATCAAGCAACAAGTTAGCTATCACTAAAATTTAGCCACCCCTGTCCTCACTAGAACAATGCAAAAGGGAGTAGAAGAGGAACAGGAGGTCATTTACCAGAGTCCTTTCTACATCGCGGGTTGCAGAGTCGCCTGCCCTGCGGACTTTAGAATCTTATAATGAGGCAGACCGCAGCCTAATCTTGGCACGTCCCGGGTTAGCGGACTATCGAAATTTTCACCGCTCTTCCCTGTGGCAGTGCACATGTATAAGAAAGAGATAAAGAAAGAGAAAGGACGGCCAGTGAGACAGGGAGAGACGGAACATGACATACACAAACTGCAATGTGCAGCCCCTATATACGACAAGAGAAGCAACAAACACCAACTACAGAAAAGTGGTATAGCTATATATTAGGATAGATAGTGCACCTCCACTTGTATTATTGCAGCCGACATCCTCCAGCCAATTTAATGGTGGCCACCGCCCCCCGATTTTGTGTTTCAAAATTTAAAGGGAATTTGAAGTGAAAATAAACGTATGATATAATGCATTGTATGTGTAGTACAACTAATAGGACATTAGTAGCAAAGGAAAGAGTCGTAATGTTTCCAGTACAGGAGGAGTTAAAAAACTTCAGTTGATATCTATGCAAAAGAGCTTCTCTGAGTCAGAGACTGTCCTATTTTCTGAAGCACTTAAGCCCAATCTACATGATACGATTCTATTTACGATCCCATTAAATCCGACATGTCCAATTGCAAAACAATGCAAAACAATTGCAAAACAATTGCAAAACAATGGCAAATCTAATTGAATCGAATCCCGATCGGACATGTCGGATTTAATCGGATCGTAAATAGAATTGTAATCGAATCGTACAAAGAATCGTATTGTCTAGATGGGGCTTTATACATTAAAGAAACAGTGAGAGACAGCTTCAGATAAGGTTTTACTGCAGGGGCGTTCAAAGGATCACTTGCTCTGCTCTGTTTCATCATTTAAAACACAGCGGGTGGTTTGTAAACTGCAAAAATGACAGAATGATGTAATGTTATAAAAAGCTACATAATTGAAAATAAAACGGAGACTTTTCTTTGCTACTAATGTTCTATAAAATGATCCGTACTAAACATACAATTCATTATATCATGGGGTTTTTTTTCGCTTCAGTGTCACTGTAAGGGCTTTCAAATCTTTAAAAATACTTCATCAAGAAGTCCTATATTGCATTATGGTGTTTGCTCCTTGCATGATGTTTAACAAGACAGCAGCTTCTGTTTACATACAGCTGCTGCGCAGAACTTTTCCTGCAAAGCCTATACGCAGACACAGTACCCTTGCCTTGGTCAAACCTCATTCTGCACAATAAATATTACTATAGAAAGTTGTGTGGCAGGGAGAGGAGCTAAAGTCACTATTTTTTGGACAGTAGGTTCATGAAAACATTGGTGTGCTGCTGCCTTGTAATTTTTGTTTGTTTTAGGAACCAATTTACTTATGCTATTTGCATGATTAATCTGCATTTATTTTTTCTGTGGAGAACGTCCATACTACTATTAGCAGTAGGGATGATCAATGACATGCAAATACTTCAGAAATTATGCACATTTATGCAAATACATGCAGCTTGAGTTGAACTTACCCGGGGCTTCTAATGGTCCCCCGCAGACATCCTGTGCCCGCGCAGCCACTCACCGATGCTTCGGCCCCGCCTCCGGTTCACTTCTGGAATTTCAGACTTTAAAGTCTGAAAACCACCAGGAGTGTACTGCGCAGGCACAGACCATACTGTGCCTGCGCAGTACGCTCCTGGTGACATCAGCAGGAGGGAGGGCGCGGCTGTGCAAGCGCAGTCAGGGCCGGATTTCTGGCAAGGCCAAATAGGCCATGGCCTAGGGCACCAGAAATTTAGGGGCGGCTCAGTGAGGAACAGTAAAGCTGTTCTATGCAGCCATCCCTATCTACAAAGACAGCTTTATCCTTTGAACTCTGCCCTGTACTTGTGTTGTCCCTGCAAGACCTGAAAGCTCTGTCCTGCAGGTACACATCAGTCTGAAAGTCTGAAATTCCAGAAGTGAACCGGAGGTGGGGCCAGAGCATCGGTGAGTGGCTGCGCGGGCACAGGATGTCTGTGGGGGACCATTAGAAGCCCTGGGTAAGTTCAACTCATTTTCCCCCGACCTCCCTACAGTATTCCTGAAATTATAGTATAAGCTCTAGTCAAGTTTAGGGGACCCAGCAGGAAACCTCATAGAGAACAGTTCTCTAATCAAAGCACCCCCTACAGCACCAAGTGTTGCGAGGGGCCGAATACTGTGAGTGTCGATTACTAAAACCTAAAAACTTAGCAGTTCCAGAGGGTGATGTTGACCCAATCAGCAGAATTTCCCTATGAGGTTTCCTGTTGAGTGCCCTAAAGCAGACTAGCGCCATAGTATTTTTGCCTGGCATGCCCAATAATCACTAGGGTAAACCTCATAGTTCTTGAAAATTACAAACTCACAAGTCCTTAAAGGACCTCTATCATGAAAAAAATCTAAAATGTAAAATACATGTAAACACAAATAATAATAAATAGGTTCTTTCCAGAGTAAAATGAGCCATAAATTACTTCTCTCCTATGCTGCTGCCACTTACAGTAGGTTGCAGAAATCTGACATTACAGACAGGTTTTGGGCTAGTCCATCTCTTCATAGGGGATTCTCAACATGGCCTTTATTCTTTATAAAGATATTCCCTGAAAAGGATTTATATAATAATGCTGGCCAGCTTCCCTGCTTACTGCACACCTTTTTTGGCAGTTGGACAGAGCACTAAGTGCTTTTGAAAAGACATCCCTGAGAATCCCCTGTGAGAAGATGAGCTAGTCCAAAACCTGTTGGTTCTGTCAGATTTCTACTACCTATGGTAAGTGACAGGAACCTAGGAGAAAAGTAATTTATGGCTCATTTCACACTGGAAGAAATGCACTTCTTATGTGAATGTGTTTACATTTTCGCAATAGTGGTCATTTAAAAAACAAAAAAGGTAAACGCACCAAACTGAGCTGGACACCTAAATACGGATGCTGGGCAATGAGAGATTTACTCATGCTTGTTTGCTAGCATGGGAACCCTCATGGCCTACAATGTACTTGGGAATTATTGAATGAATATGGTCACGTGATTTCACCTGTTCTATGGATTTAAAAAAAAAAAAAAGCAACCGTATGGCGGAATATTCCCGTGCCAGTATAACGGTTTTGATGTCCTAAAATTGTGACTACAGTAGGATGATCTCTGTATGAATAATTGCTTGGATCTTTAGCATTTATGGGAAACTAAAAGACCTATATGGTGGTGCTTAAAGGGAACCAAGCGCTACTTTTTTCCCCTGGTTTCTAATAGCTATAGGAGCTGTCATGTCCCCCCCCCCCTCCCCTTCTAGCTGCACATTAGTATCCGGGGGAAGATGCGAAGATAGCATCTGTGACTTCTCTAAACTCTGAAGCAGAGTGTCCTATCTGTGACTTCTCTTAACTCTTTGAAGCACAGTGTCCTATCTCCCCACCCCATGATGATGAAAGCTTTTGTTTGCTCTCTGTTAATGTGTGCAATAAAATAATTGCATCAGTCCTCATCTGCCTGAAATTTCTGCAGTCGGACAGGCCTTGGAAGTAGGGCAATCTGCCTCTGCTAAATTTTTATATATAAAAAGGAGAGGTGAAATTGAAGGTTTTTTTTCATTATATTTGATAATATAATAATAATATTATATTTAAATAATTTTTATAATGAGCTACATTATTGTCATCCATTTTTAATGTGCTATTGAAATTATCTGGGTGCTAAAAATGGTGCTTGGTTCAATTTTCATTTCCATTTAAACTATACCAGTTGCCTGGCAGCCCTGCTGATCTATTTGGCTGCAGTAGTGTCTGAATAACACCAGAAACGAGCATGCATGTAATCTAGTCAACAGGACAGCCAGGCAACTGGTATTGCTTAAAAAGGAAATAAATATGTCAGCCTCTATAGCCCTCTCACTGCAGTTGTCCTTTAAGATTTTTGAGATCTGAAATTGGCCTAAGATCCTAAAAGCAGTGAATTTCTTCAGAAACTGTGTGTGGACTAAAGACTTTTCACGGTGTGCAATGAAAGACTTGTATGTGTACGATGCATCCGTGAGAGCTCCGGCCTGCCAGATCATCTCATCTGAACGCTGCCCAACACCACTCTCCTCGCACCTTACCCCTCCCTGCTTTGTTGTGTACAGCTCATCTGTCCTCTGTATAGAAATTGGAGGGGGGCCATTAGACACAGTGTCTAGTGGTCCTCCTTCCCCTATAACGTTCCCTGGTGTGTAGTGGTCCCCCTCCCTCCCATATACAGTTCTCTTGTGTCTAGTGCTTTCCCCTAACTCACCCCATATGGCTTCCCTGGTGTTCTAGGGCTTAACCTCCAGTATAGCTTCTCTGGTGGTCTAGAGTAGGCCAAACATAATGCCCAGTGGGGAAACCACTTGGGGGCCAAGTTTAATGGCTCTGAGGGCCAGATTTGGCCCGTGGGCCGGAGTTTGACATATATGCTTTAGACTGAGAGCCAACCAAACTAGAAACAGGTATTCCCAGATATAAAAATAGGGGAGGAAAAAATGCTCAAGATTTCATCTGGATGGATAACAGGAAATCTTATCGTGTGCGTCTGTACGGTTCTGGACAAGTCACTCGTGCAGTAGAGCGGACACGACTGGGATTGGCGATTTCCGCCTGATCCCGACCCGAGAGCCGTTACTGTTCCTGTGATGAAATCAGGGATAGGTAAATATTGCAGGCGCTACTGCGCCACAGCCTGACAAATTGTGGCTGTGGTTTCGGAGGGGCCCACCGAGACCGGCATGGGACGGAGAAGGACAGGGAAGCCTCTATAGGATCCAGAGGCTTCCCCCTGCCGAGGTAAGTACCACCCCGGGCACTTTTTTTGTTACAGGGTCTCTTACTTCATTTTATTATACCCTCGGGCTCCTCTTCTTCCTTTTGTGCTTGTTCACCCTCCATTGGAGGGGTATTCCCTGGCTCTGCCATCCCCAGGACCAGTGGTATCTTACACGAGGAACGCAACCACATCCAGTTTTTCCTGAACGGCCGAGTGGAGTCGGGTTACACATCTCCACCTGCCTCTTGTGGTTGGATGCCCCCTCTGCAGCCTCCCTTTGTGAGCACCACCTTTCCTTACACTACTGCCCTGACTCTTGTGTGACTCATAACACTATTCACAGTGATGGGCAAACTTGGCTCTCCTGCTGTTAAGGAACTACAAGTCCCACATTGCATTTCAGGAGTCTGCCAGCCACAGTCATGATTAATAAAGGCAAATGCATTGTGGGATTTGTAGTTCCTTAACAGCTGGAGAGCCAAGTTTGCCTATCACTGCACTATTGGGGCTCCTGAGGTCTCTACGCTTTTTCCATTTCAGGGTGTCGATTCACCCGACACTTTTAGTGGAAAAGGGCCCTAAAGATTTTTTTTAATGATTTTTTTTGTAAATGGGTCATCTAAAAGAAAATCCCAGTGTATAGCACCAAGCACATGAAACGCAGGAAGCCACGCTAAAAACAAGGGGGGAACCATCACCTATCCGAGGCTGGTAGACCATTTTTGGCTGGATGTGTTTTGCTGCGGCACAATGCAGGAGTATTTTTTTCTGTCACATATTTCTCTCAGTGATCTAAAAATGACAAGTGGAGGCCCACAGGAGGGAAAGGCAGGTATAGCGTGAAGCATAGCAGAAGCCAGAGGGAATATGGAGACAGGCATGCAGATGAGGCGTTGAAGCGTGTACCATTTTTAAGAGATCCGGTATACCGCTATGGGGAATTGAGTGGAGAGGGACAGAGACAGTGAGAACCACAGGAATAAATGTTTTAAATCTGACTGAAGTGCTTATAAATGAGATGTCGGTAGTAACTTTTTGTTTTATTTTTTAAACCATTTTCAAGTAGTTGTCAATCATACCAGGACAGCAAGAACAATCCTAATGTACTGAACAGTGTAGGAGAGCTGGAACATGACTGACTGCTGTAGGTAAGGCCTCCACTCCACCCCCCCCCCCCCCCCCCCCCAATCACAACCCCAAGATCATACATGTCAAACTCTGGCCTGTGGGCCAAATCTAGCCCACAGAGCCATCAAATTTGGCCCCCAAGTGGAGTCCCTGCTTTGCATTATGTTTGGCCCACTCTAGACCACCAGGGAAGCCATATGGGGAGGGAGGGGGAAGCACAGGACACCAAGGGACTGTAGAGGGGAGGGAGAGGAGGGGGCCACGAGACACGAGGGAACTTCATAGGGGAAGCTGTATCCAATCCAAGTATTGAATGAGCGCCTCTGTGGCGCTCATTCAATACTTGGATTGGATACAGCTTTTTTGAACTCCTGTATAGCCTGAGGAAGTGGTGCTGTGGCCCGCGAAACGCGTTGCATCTTTAGGAGTTACACTGTTTAATAAATGCATTCTACTCTACCTCAGAGTCTTGTTGTCCACTGCTAGAGGGAGGTAAGTCCACCTTACCTTCCCTCTTTTTACTGTTTTTAAGTAATAGTGTTTTTACTCTTTTTGGCGCCTCTGTTCTATCTGTGTTTGATACATATTACTTATCCACCCTTGGTGGAGGGGTACGCCCCCTTTTTTCCTATCTACAGAGAGCAACTTTTATACCCGAGTGGGGTCGGGTACCAATTCTCCCCACCTGCCTTTCAAGTGGTTGCCTGCTGGTGACCCTTTTTTGTGAGTATAATTCTGCACGAACTATCTAGACAGATTTTCTCTGTTAAAACTATATTGCACTATTGGGCTCTCGGTGCCGTTTTTTCTTTTGTCCTAAAATATTTGTTTATCACATCCTCCGATTCTCCAAAACCCAAAGTCTGCAGCAAGCAGATGAGAACAGCTGGTTGTGCAGGCATGACCAGAGGTCCTCAGGGCATTACGTGCACTGAATACTGATAACTCCACAAATAGAAGAAACCTGCTCTACTAAGGAAATAGGAAGTAGACACTGATGGTGCTGCTAAAGTGAGAACCAACCGAAGCTTGGATACGCTTTCCAACCACTCCATGTGCTTCTCTAAACTCTACTCTTCCATTGGGGTCTGATTGGTAACCCAAAGATATAGTCCTAACCAGATGCAGCTAAGCATGGACGGACCCCTTACGCTACATTCAATGATCGAGGATGCAGGTTCTTTGGCCCGACGTTGCATGTGATATTGTGTTTGCACCTTATCCTGCAAACAATAACGGGATCTGATACCCTAGGGCCGAGATGTCAAACTCAATCCCGTAAGAGGCCGAAATCTAAACGTCTAAACCACGGGCCAAATTGTTTAGATTTAACATCTGTTGAAAAGTCTTAATTACAGTTTTGTAACTATAGCGACCACGGTGGTCCTTTATCCTCACGTCTCCCCATTCTGCAGAGTAGCGCATGGGAGCAGTTTTATATTTATCTGCTCAGTGCTGTCTCCTCTAATCTTCCTGACCGACACATGCTCTATCCTGCATACCTTTGGCACTGAATACAGGTTATGTGATCGGAAGATGGAGGTTTGGAAGTATAGACAGTGCAGCTGCTGGGAAGAACAGAGGAGACACGACGCATCACTTTGTACTGATCTGAGACAAGCTTATACGCTTTAGGTCCTATGGGAGAAAAAGAGCATTACAAATGTTTTGTTGTTGTACTGTATTTTGTGGTGCAGATAGTCAACCAACCAAAACATTATACCCGTGACCTGTGTATGTGTAACCTGCGGCAATTGGGCTAACTATTAAAGATTGGGTTACAAATCACAAAACCCCCACAATAGATTCACCAATGACAATACTACAAGCCTCCTCTGATGCCTATTACCATCCTTTCCAATTAAACACACACGACACATGTAGTTACCGTTCCTGCAAGCAAACCCCTCACAAGGCAGAAATACAGTCAGGTGTATGGACCTTACTGATAGCTATAGTACTAAACGTCTTGATCTAGCAGGGATTGGATTTGATACCATCTGAAAGGAAGGTTGCAACCCATTCCCAGCGGCTTGCTTCTTCACTCTAATTATATGCTTGCTGATTCCAGCGCGGGGATTTCAGAGACCCCACACAATTATGCCGGCTGAAATAATAGGGTGGAGGAGGAAAAGTATCAGGAATTATATTTTCCATGAAGATGCTCATGTGCTGCAGAATTCTCTGAGGGGCGTTCGGCAACCTCAAGGCACAGCGAGACGAGCAGGAGGCACAACTGGGGAGATGTTCTCAGAAGCCGAGGTGTGCAGAGCTGCAGGTCTAGAGGGGCTTCTGGAGTCACGGGATCTGTAACTGAAGTTCCACCATCAGAGCACAGTATATTCTGCCTCTAGATCTCTCTGTCCCACACGGCTACAAACATCACACATTATGGACCTCAAGAGGAAAACTGCTCTGCAAGAGATGGAGATACCACCACCCTCAGGCTAGAAGATGCAGAATGACAATAAGCATGCAGTCTCTTAAAGGACACCCGAGGCGAAAATAAGCTAATTAAACATCTGTATCTATCTTCCTTCTCCTAAAAATGACTTTCAGATATTCCAGTTTTATTTTATGTTTAAATCTACTTTTTATGTTTTACATGTTTTATTGTTTTTGCTCAATGACACTCAGTGAAGTATGCCAGAGCAAAAATTTTTGAACTATTGACCCTTTTTATCTCTTTCCTGCTCTTTCCAGGCGGATCGCTCAGAAACAGCCGTATCAGTCTGCAGACAGACTGTACACACGCCGGACTGTCGCTGGAACGCCCACCCAGCGGGAGGTGACGATGGACCCGTCGTTGCCTCCAGTCCGGCGTGTGTACGGACCTTTAGAAAACTAGAGAGTGGTATGAAAAGGATTCAGGTACAATGTATATTTTGAGGAAGGTTAAGTCCCCTTCCCCCACCTGAATGCTTTGGAAAAAAAAATAGTGCGATGCAATGTTCAGCACTTCCATTCTGATTTTCAACAAATGCGATTGCAATTCCTTTCAACATTGTGCTTTGGTTGGATGCCATTATAAACCATTTTCCATGAACACTCGGTAGAGGTCACATATGTATTCTTCTTATTATTATTTAGTACTTATATAGCACCGACATCTTCCGCAGCGCTGTACAGAGTATACTGTCTTGTCACTTAACTGTCCCTCAGAGGGGCTCACAGTCTAGTCCCTCCCATAGTCATGTCTATGTATGTATCGCGTAGTGTATATATCATAGTCCAGGGCCAATTTAGGGAGAAGCCATTTAACTTATCTGTAAGTTTTTGGGATGTCGGAGGAAACCCAGAACCCCCGGAGGAAACACATGCAGATATGGGGAAAAGATGCAAACTAATTGCAGATGTTGACCTGGCTGGGATTTGAACCGGGAACCCAGCGCTGCAAGGCAAAATCGCTAACCACTAATGCCAATTGGCATTGGCAATGCCAACTAATGCCACCGTGCTGCCCAATGTATGGTAATATTTACCTGCCAATCATTTTCATGCACCTATAGTAAAGGTTTGCCTGCTACTAAGCATAGGTCCAAGCAACACAGGCTGGCAGGACTGTTTTTAGGCAAAGGCATTCAAGGCTGTTGCCTGGCGTGCTATCGGTTCTGGGGAGCTCCATTCCTCTGGATTAAGCCCCACCCTGGAATGGAACCCCGCCCCCAAAGCACCACCTCCCACAGGTGTTGGATTACCAACTTCTGCTGCATGTGTTCAACAGCAGGAACTTCAGTGTCCTGAAAAGCGGCAGCATCGCTGGTTCCTGGAGAGCAGACATCACAAGGTCCAAGTAGTTTAAGTTGCAGGTAACCGTCACTGCGTCCCTCTGTGCCACTCCCCCCCCCATGCATCCCATCCTTCTGTACCCCTGTGCCAACTTCTGTTCCCCTATATGACTCCTCCTGTCCTCTGTGCCTCCTTCTGTTCCCTTTGTGACTCCTACCACCCCTGTGCCTCCTTCTGTACCCCGGTGACTCGTTCTATACCCCTGAGCCCCCTCCTATTCCCCTTTGTGACTCCCTCAATCCATGTTACATTACATTGCAGGGTAGAGCTCTCCCTTAAAATAGGAAGCACTGAGCGTTGAATGTATCTTCATGTTAAACATCCAATCACATGCAGGGAATGAGGGAAAGCTCTCTGCAAATGACTGTGCGCTACACGTAGATTCACATCTCTGCATCTCCTTAACCCACTCTTTTTTCGTACAGAAACCTGAATAAACACTGCGCTGCCATTTCCACGTATTTTACACATATCTAGCCTGCAATCTTAATTTTCTCATTTATATTTAATTAAAGCGAAAACGCTTTATTACACCCCAGATAAATAATAACAAACGTATTCCCACATGCTAATAGATTTCAATTAGATATACACCTTTTTCATTTATCTTTAGCATTTTTCTCCTTCATTTTTCTCTCTTCATTTCAGATCTACAATTGCTTCTCATGAGGCTGCTCTGAGTGGTACCGTGTGTGACTGCGGCTGGCAGTTGATATGGGAAAGCCACCGATTTTGAAGGCATGTTCAAATCACCTCTAAAGATTTAAAAGGATTCGGAATAGGTGCGAGACCTATGGAGGCAGCCATATTTATTTCCTTTTAAACAATACAAGTTGCCTGGCAGTGCCGCTGATCTTTCTGGTCTGTAGATTCTGAATCACACACCTGAAACAAACATGCAGCTAATCTGGTCAGATTTGTCATAGACACAGGGCCTATGTAGACACATAGGCACGTGTCTACAGGCGCCTGATGGTGGAAAGGCGGGTCACTCCTCCTCCCCTAGTACCTCCCTCCTTCCCTATGCAGAGTCCCGAGCAGAGTGTAAATGAGAGGTTAGTCACTCAAGTCTCAGCATTCCACTGACCAGATCCATTCAGGGGCATCTCCAGCTACCTTATACTGGAGGGCACTTCTAGCTACATAATACTGAGGGTTCTTCTGGCTACCTAATACTAAGGGGCACCTGTAACTACCTATAACAGGCTGGGGAAGTAAGGGAGAAGTGACAGCTGGGAAAGCCATCACATTTGTGGTGCAGTTTGGTGGGTTTTTTTTAGGTTCATGGAGGGCGGAGTCTAAGGTGCCAGGACATCTGTGCTTATAGGCTCCTGTGAGGTAAATCCGGGCCTGCATACACACCTGATCTGCATGCTTGTTCAAGGTCTGTGGCTTAAAGTATTAGAGGCAGAGGATAAGCAGGAAGGCCAGGCAATGTGCATTACTTTAAAAGGTAATAAACATGTCAGCCTCCTTATCCCTCTCACCTCGGGTTTCCTTTAAAACTAAAAGGTGCCCATACACTAACGCGATTTCCCGCCGATAGACAGCAGATTCGATCACTGTGATCGCATCTTCTGTAAAATTGATAACACAAATGCGAGTCGAGTGATATCCATCTGAAAATCGGATCTATTGACCTGCCCAAGCAGAAAATTTTAGAAAGTTTTCGTTGAGGACCGACGTAGCAATATATTACCTATCCGGAAGGGCGCGAGTCCCCGACTCCCGGAAGTCTGACTCACTTCTTCCGGCGTCTTCTCTTCACTTCCTGTCTGTGTCCCGTCCTGTGAGAAAGCGGAGTTCAAACAGTAGAGGGCACTCTATTGTTTGAACTTTCTGCTTGTGACCGGAAGGGTCACTGACCGGAAGTGAAGGGAAGATGGCATACGCTGGAAGAAGTGAGACTGCGGGGACCCGGTGACTCACGCCGGCGAACAATTAATGTATTGTTGCTGGCCAGGGGAGGACACTGGGGGCGGTGAGTAGGCGGCAGCATCAGTTCCACAGGTTGTGAATCGATTTCATACTGAAATCGATTCAAAATCTGTTTGCAGTGTATGGGTAGCCATTATGCTGGGAATACACAGTTCGTTTTTGAGCCATTTAGATGGCTCGATAGATAATTTCCAGGTACACACCTAGCCGCTCACTCCGCTCCTCCAATGAACTTCGCCTGACTGCCCTCCCGCATCACCCAGTCCCATGCACGCCTCCAGGACTTCTCAAGAGCTGCACAAACACTATGGGCAGCTCCACTTCTTCAACATCTTCAAGAAGGCCCTCAAAACTCACTTTTTTACTCTGGCCTACTACCCCTCACAAGTGCTCTAAACCTGCAGCTGAACTCTGGTCCCCTACCTCTCCCTCTAGAGTGTAAGCCTTTGGGCAGGGTCCTCCTTTTGTGTTCTACCTGATCATGCACCTCCATTACTGTGTACTCATGCTATGCTTTTGAGTGAACTCTACTTGCCTAATCTCCATGCTCCATCCAGTGACTGACTAAGCATTACCCTGTACTCATACTGTGCTGCATGATCTGGTCTTTCTTGTATTCCTGTATTGTCATATTGCTGTATGTCACCCCTAAATATTGTCTGTAACCTAAATTAATGTCCAGCGCTGTGTAATATGTTGCCGCTTTATAAATACAATAAATAAATGTCCAAACTCCCGTTTGATCGTTTCGCCGCTCGATTCAGCATTGAACACAATGAAAAAAGCTAAGAAAAACGAGCGTAAAATTGGAAGATAATAGAATCGCCTGCGGAATCGATCGAGTGTGAGAATCGCGTGGCAAAATCGAGCCGTGTATGCCCAGCATTAGATCTCTCTCTGATCAGATTGGATCAGAGAGGGATCTGTCTGTTGGTCGATCTGGTGGCAAATGACCAGTGTATGGCTGCCTAACATTTATTCTACACTGGGGTTCGGGTTGTAATGGTCACTTGTATTGATGCTTTGAATGAAAATCATTAAAGTGGTCTGAAACTGACATAACAGTCAATAAAAATGTGTTTTCCTACTTTTTATTACCCATACAGTTATCATATTTGCTTTTGTGCATAAGTAATATTCCCTGTTTACAAATTACAAGTTTCCAAAGTGTCATCTTTCTTGCCCTGAACGCTGGCATTGCATTTCAGGGCCCATTTCCACTAGCCACCGTGCGCGGGAACGCTGATGAATCCCAGAAGCTGTGCCATGTACGGCTAGGAGATTCGCAGCCTCCCGCACGGAAACTGACGGCAATGTCGGCCGAATCGCTAACGCAAGCGATTCGGCCGGCGGCGCCATAGTTTCCTATGGCAGAGTTTCCCCGCGCGGTTCACCTGTGGGGGAAACTCCGAATTTGGCCCGGTTTCCGCAGTAGTGGAAACGGGCCCTTAATCTTTTTCTATTATAACTTATTTTTATTATATATTAAAACCTTCTAATGAGCTATTCTGAACACTGTGTGTGCCTGAAGCAGAGATCGCTTCTTAGAGAGTGTTTGTTTACATGCCAGAGTTGATACATTTGTGTTTAAAGCGGTATTATCACCATAAAATCAAATTTCAACAGCCACTGGTCTGAGTGTATTAAGTGATGAAGATGCTAATCCTGCATTCAAAACTTTTTCTGCTGTTATGGTTTGGAGTTATCACATACTTTAGGAGCACTGTCCCTACTGCCAAACAGTGCCAAAGAGTTGAATGCTGGGAGTTCTTTTTATCTGTAATATATTCCTCCTCTTCCATTTATTTCTCTGCCTAGCTGATCACTTGTGTTTACAAGCAAGGCTGAGGTGTCTCAGTGATTGGATGTGTAAAAAAAAAAAAAAAAAAAAAAAAAAAAAAAAAAAAAAAGACTCCGGGAGGAGGGCAGCTAATGAATACACAATGAGCAAGAAGAGAAGGGAGGGGGGAAAACAAGAGTCAGGGAGGATATGATGTCAGCATTAGCTTGGCAAGATGGCCACTGCCTAGAATAGGATTTTCTGCTTTTACATTATAAAATTCACAGGAATCATTATGTGGATAGCACAATACATCTGTTATGTAAGTAGAAGTAGTATTTATCTACTTTTATATGTGTTTTTATGTCTAGGTTAGCATGGGTGTCGCTAGTTCTTTAAAGTAAAAAATATACTGTTATCTACAGTTTGGATGCATATTGAAGCTGAATAGCAGGACAAAATGCTTTGTTTAACCATTTCAGTGATTATCTGCTACAATTTGTTTCTGGGATAGTAGCAAAGTAGAAATGCTGGCTTTCAGACCACTTTAAAGGAATACTGTAGGGGGGTTATGGGAAAATGAGTTGAACTTACCTGAGGCTTCTAACGGTCCCCCGCAGACATCCTGTGCCCACGCAGCCACTCACCGTTGCTATAGCCCTGCCTCCGGTTCATTTCTGGAATTTCAGACTTTAAAGTTTGAAAACCACTGCACCTGCATTGCCATGTCCTCAATCCCGCTGATGTCACCAGGAGCGTACTGCGCAGACATAGACCATACTGGGCCTGCGCAGTATGCTCCTGGTGACATCAGTGGGATGGAGGACACGGCAACACAGGCGCAGTGGTTTTCAAACTTTAAAGTCTGAAATTCCAGAAGTGAACCAGAGGCGGGGCCGGAGCATTGGGGAGTGGCTGCGTGGGCAAAGGATGTCTGCGGGGGACCATAAGAAGTTCAACTCATTTTCCCCCGACCCCCTACAGTGTCCCTTTAACAAGCTGTTCCACATCCCCTTCTTGCACCTCTGACACTGTTCCTGGCAGGTTTTGGTGCACCATATCAATATAGAGTGCTTGGGAGGGGGCATGTTAAACTAGAACTCAACTACCCCACTGTCTTTAAATACACACAGGATGCATTTCTATGTGCTTTCCTTCTGTACTTTTCAAGAGTTCAGGTCCACTTCAGCAGCTTTTGACAAAAAAAATAAAATGAATTCCCATAGGTGAGGTGAGGTGTGAACAGTTACAATCAAATGATGTAAACCAGCGAAAGGCTTTACAGTAAAGGCATTTCCCAAGAAACCCACGTAACGCTCTAATTACATTTCTCACTGCTGCAGCATTATTGTGCACTCGCAGGCTGTTGTTTTGTCCATGAGGCAATGCTATGAACATTTTCAGAAGCCGCCCTCCTGGGGGTATCGGATAGCAGATCAGCCTGCAGCGTTGGCCGCACTGCCAGCCCTGGGATTTTGGCATCAAGAGTTTGTAAGCAAGTTATTGGCACGGATCAGCTGCCGGGCCCCGCTTGCGATCAGGGCGCATTAACGGTATCTGAGCATGGGGGTGACTTACGAGGCCAGGCTTGCCGTAACAGCCATCAGGCCTCAGCAGCCAGCACAGGCTATTGATTTTCTTGTCATTAATCTAAAGGCTAAACATCTACTCCGGTACAGTGTGTGTGTGAGGAGGCAGCCAATCAGCAGCCTGGCAGTGCCAGGTGATCAGGAACGCTGACTCACAGACTGGAGCGAGACCAGAACGCGAAGTCTCAATGCAGCGAGTGGGGATTTATAGACTTACAATGCTTGCTGCGGTTTAATAGAATGGATTCATTGATGCGTCAGAAAAGAAGAAAAAATAAACACACTGGGCCTTTGCTTATTTTTACTCACAGGCCATCATTTAACGCAAACCTACCACTTGCTGCAGTAAACACAGATCTCCACTATCTATAGAAACCTGATGTTGGCCCACTCTAGTTCACTAGGGAAGCTATTTAGGGGGTAAAGGCCTAGATCACTCGGGAAGCCATCTGGGGGAAAGCGCTAGACACCAGGGAACTGCACAGGGTAGTGCGCATCGCTGGCCTAATCTCCAGGCTCCCATCCAGTAACTAAGCATTACTTTGTACTCATACAGGTTGATTCAATAACCGGTGCTAAGCCGCTGAGCCCAAAGAGATAGTAGGCGCAAACCACGGAGTTAAGTGGTTTGCGCTCATACATGGCGCACAGCCCAGGGCCGTGCGCACGCAGCCGTTAATAGTGCATGGTGCGACAATAATGCACCATAACCGTCACACTCAGTGCAACAAAAACGGCGCGTCGGGTAACTCCCGAAGTGGTTGCGCCGTTTTGGGGGCACCCGATGTGCTGTTTTCGTCGCACTGGGTGGGACGTTCCAGGGCAGCGGGCGCGACATTATCGCACCGCACACTATTACCGGCTGCAGCTTTGCGCGACCATTAGTGCCCGCAAAGCTACTTATGGGGCACTAAGTGGCTGCTCACTCTGGCGCTATCACTTAGCGCCGGTTAGTGAATCAAGCCCATAATGTGCTGCATGATCTGGTTTGCATGTATTCCTTTATTGTCTTATTGCTGTTTGTCACTCCTAAATATTGTCTGTAACCTTAACCAATGTCCAGCGTTGCGTAATATGTTGGCGTTTTATAAATACAATACATTTTTGGAGGGACAGTCCCTCTTTGGGAACCAAATCCCTGTGTCCCTCTTTCAGGACTTCTTTACAGATCTATGCAAATATATCTATTTTTCTACTGAAAAATGTGTTTGACTTCAAATGTTATTCCCATCCTTTAAATTGATGTTACTTATTTTTAAATGTTAATATGAAGGAAAATAACCCAGGATAGAAAGGACCAGTGTGGTTCGAATTATAAAAACATTTTTCTTATGAAATAGTTATGGTATGCGAGACTAGGGGTGTCTAAGGGGCGTGATTAGGGGTGTGGCAGGGGCATGGTTAGAGGTGTGGCTTAAGTATACTAGACTAGACACCAGTGAGCTGTATAGGGGAGGGAGGGTGGCCACTAGACACCAGAGAACTGTATAGAGAGGGGTGGGGACTAAACACCAGGGTACTGTATAAAGGAGGGAGGACCTCTAGACAAAAACTAGGGAACTGTTTAGGGTAGGGAGGAGGCATTGGACACCAATGAACTGCATAAGGGAGGGAGGGGGGCCCACTAAACACCAAGGAAGTGTAAAGAAGAGGAAGATGGCCACTAGACACCAGCAAACTGCACAGGCGTGCAAGTAGGGCAACTAGACACCAGGGAATTGTAAAGGGGAAGGAGTTGGTCACTGGACACCAGGGACCTGTAGGGGGAGGTGGGCATTAGACACCAGGGAACTGTAGGGGAGGGGAGCATTAGACATGGTCCCAGTGTTTAATTTGGCCCGCTTTGTATTTGAGTTTGACAGCCCCGCTCTATGGTATTCAGAGCCTTCCCTATTCATAGCAGCATTTCAGCAGCTCACTGAACTGCCCTCAGCCAATTAGTGAGGAGCAGGGGTGATGACAAGCTTCTCTCTCCTAAGCAATGTACGAAACAAAGTTAGGCAGACTGAGATAAGATTAATTACAGCAGAAACATTTCTGAATAGAATGGAGTGCTTGCAATGCAAGGAACGGTTTCAGACTGCATAATAAACACAGAGCCATGCGTATATGGAATTTGATTTTGTGGCTGACAATCCCTCTTTAAGAGTGCTGGTCCTACAAAAAAAATGTGGAAGCCTGGAATTATGGGTAAAGCAAGCTGAAATAGCAAACTAAATGATGGATAAGTATAAAAAGGAAAGACGAAGGAGTATGGACTGAATGAGTGTTTGACGTACAGCCTCGTTTCTCCGGAGAGCCTACATGGAGATTCAAGCCAGCTCTGAATGTGTAATTACTGGTGGGGCCATGCGTTGAGATGCAGAGCGTATGTGCGCCGTTAGCACAGTGGCCTGGGAAATTCACCATCATTAACCCGTCCAGAAGATCTCTCCAGCAGCAGGGTGGGCAGGACTGATGGGATCGGGCTAGGCCCCGAGCAATTACAGGCCAACGCTACACCTTTTAATGCTCGCTGCTTCGCAGAAGATGCTCCTCACACTTTCACGAAGGCTAAGGTGCAATAATAAAAATGGCTCTCACCATAGATATTATTATCTACATTACCTTTGGCGCTTTTAATAACTGGGTATCGCGGCCAAAGTTTTGTTGTAGGTGTAAAACAATTTCCACGGGCCAAAAGTATAACAAGATCTTTTTTCATGATGGTTCTAAAACCTAAATGTGAGAAGCCATTACATGGCTCTTAAATTATGTATTAGCAGCATTAGATGGCTGAGTGCTTCCACTCTTTGGCCATTCGCTACTAATTGGGGTTGAACTTTACAACCCGAAAATGATGTTCTCTAAGAAATGGACTCCTAGAACATTAACATGTTGTACCACATAGTGTTAATGGCTAGTCGTAGACACGTCACCTTCTCAGCCACAAAAGAACTTGTTAAAGAAGAACTCAAATGGTTTCCTTTTTAAAGACTACTAAGTACCGTAGTAACATTGGCGTTAAAGTGTCGGCTATGGATCAGACACATCAGGAACTGACAGTGAGGTAAGTACTGCATGCAATATTAATTTGCAAGTACATGTGTTTATTTTAAATAATGTTACTTGGTTCAGGTTCCCTTCAGTTTACTTGACCCACGACCAGAATACTTGATTCACGGTCAGTTGAAAAGGGTACTTATTGTCCTAGTGTGGTAAAATGTTGTCACTGCAGCCAGAGACTCTTTCATTGATCACAATACTTGTAATACTGTCACAGTCAGTATGGTTTCAATCTCTGTTCAGTGGTCAAAGTACAATCACCATTGATGGTTAGTGAGTGGCCCATTGCAAAGGTGGGGACAGACTACGAGTGTGGCTACAAAGCCAGGGACTAGAGAGTGAACTAGAGAGTTGGATCACATTTTGGGGTACTTAGAAGCTGGGACACATTTTGAGGGGACACATTGGCTCAAACAGAATACAGGAGTACAGGGCAGCAAATTCTGGGGGCAAAGGGAGGCTGAGACACAAAGCAGGAATACCTCCCGAGTAGCACACCTTACCCAAACATTCTGATATTTTTACATCTCTTGTCCTAGCAGTTCTTGATCTTATTGTGCATGAATGCAATTGCACTCCTACAACAAGTCCTTCGAAAACAAAGCTAGATACAGTCCAGTATGACCCAGCCCAAGGTCATCATTTCTACCCACCTAACAGAAAAATTTCAATGGATCCAGGCCAAGTTTGGAAGATCACAATTTTCCATATGAAGAGAATAAAGGAATACTGTAGGGGGGGGGGGGGGGGAGAGATGAGTTGAACTTACCCCGGGCTTCAAATGGTCCCCTGCAGACATCCTGTGCCCGCGCAGCCGCTAACCGATGCTCTGGCCCCGCCTCCAGTTCACTTCTGGAATTTCAGACTTTAAAGTCAGAAAACCACTGTGCCAGACCATACTGGGCCTGCGCAATACACTCCTGGTGCAGTCAGGAGGGAGAGTGCGGCTGCGCAGGCACAGTGGTTTTTCCGACTGTAAAGTCGGAAATTCCAAAAGTGAACCAGAGGCGGGGTCCAGAGCATCGGTGAGTGGCTGCGCTTGCACAGGATGTCTGCTGGGGGACCATTAGAAGCCCCGAGTAAGTTCAACTCATTTTCCCCCCGACCCCCTACAGTAGTCCTTTAATTGACATTTTAAAACAACTATTTTGGCACAATTCAAATAAATGGATGAGACTGAATCAGGAAAGGTATAGTTCAAGTAGAACACATTTTTTCATTTCTCAGCTCATCCTTAACACTGGCTTGGATATGGTCCTCAAAGGCTTGGAGTACAACAATGGTGTTCTAAAAAGCGGCTTGTTCTTTCCATCGGTTCGGCAAGGGGCAAGACTAGTAAATGAAAAGGTGGGGGACATGCTTATTGAGGAAGAAGAAAAAAAATGTCAACAGTGATTTTGGCCTAATAAAATGAAGCCTTCAACCCTTCCTTCGTAGCAGCACTTAGTTTTATTGAAAGTTTATTTTATGGAACATATGGTAAGATGGTGATAAAGAACATGAAGAATTAACAGCTTTCAATTGACAGTAATTCAGTTCAGATTATCTGCAACACCATTCTAATTTATTCATAGTGCACGCGGCAATGTCGGCAGACGCCCAAGTAAACCACCTGCTCTGTAAGCATATGTCTTGGGGTAATGAGCGCTTTTTCCTGCCGAGGACGACCGAAGACTGGCTTGGAAGGGTCGTAAAACTATTAAAGCAGAACTCTCAGCAAACAGCCATACATGCACATGAAATAAACATGTAAACTTGCAGAAAATTTTTGACAAAAAAAAACCAAAAACACTGGAGTAAAGATCAATTTTTTTTAGCCCTATGTTCATTTAGTAACAGAAGAAAAAAATTATTTATATACTTTGTGCAACACAAACATATACACTGAATTTTCATCATCAGTCATCAGTGCTGCCAACACTGACAGACAGCTTCTTCTCTTGGTCTCTTCTATCAGTAAAAAAAATCCCCATCTTCTTGGTCTCACCCCTCCTCTTCTCTTGGTCTCTAATTTTGTTAAGGCCCCCCTCCCCTTTACATCTGACCTAACAACCCCCTCCTCATCTCTTGGTCTATTTCTTCTCTCTGTCTATTCCATCTTACAACCCCCCCCCTTTCTCTTGGTCTCTTCCATCTGGCAAGACCCTCCCTCTCCTCTTGGTTTCTTCCATCTAACAAGACCCCTCTTCTCTTGGTCTCTTCTATCGGGCAAGACCACCCCTCTTCTCTTGGTCTCTTCCATTTGACAAAATCCCCCATTTCTCTTGGTCTCTTCAATCCAAAAAGATCTCCCTCTTGTCTTGGTCTATTTCTTCCGACAAGCTCTCCCTCTTGTCTTGGTCTATTCTATCAGACAAGATTACCCCTCCTCGCTTGGCTTCTTCCATCTGACAATATATTCTCACTGTAGTGACATACAGTAATGAGACCAAGTGATGAGTAGAGTTCCCTCTCTCTGCAGCAATGCTATCCTATCAGGAATGGTCACATATTGAAAAGTGAGTTTTTGACACAAATGCCATTGAGATCTTCACTCAGCTCCAAGGGCCCAATCACACTGGGGCGCTCTTGTGCAGCATTTCAGCGCTTTGCTGCTTGACACATGCAGTGGCGTAGCTAAGGCGATGTGGGCCCGATGCAAGGTTTACATTGGGGCCCCCCAAGCACTCTATACGTAACAATTGATACGGCGCACCAAAACCTGCCAATGGCAACTACGGTGTCGGAAGAGAATGGGGAGCAGTTTGTTAATGATTACCACTATTCAAAGTATCTATAGAAGTGATTATTACGAGCACAGGACCAATAAAGAGCTAATACTGTAGTTGAGGGAGGGCCCTTCGGGGCCCCTCTGGCCCAAGGGCCCCGATGCGGTTGCAACCTCTGCAACCAGAGCAGGGACAAGGTCCTCCAGCACCCAAGGCTGAGACACCAAAGTGCGCCCCTCCATCCCTCCCACCCCAGCCATCACACACTGATTGCTATTAGACTAAGAGGCGCCCCAGGGCCCACAACCTCCTCAACACCTTAATATCTACTTATCTGGCTTGCAGTCACTGCTATGTATCCCCTTTTCTTATTTCTTTCTGCTTCATACACAATTAGGAATGACAACTGAATGAATTGTGCGCCCCCTCCTACACTGCGCCCCGAGGCTGGAGCCTCTCCAGCCTATGCCTCGGCCCGGCACTGTCTGCAACCCCTATTGCTACGCCCCTGGACACATGTATCCCTACGGGATCATTCTCACTACAGCGCTTGCGATTTGTGAAACTCTAAAGCGATGCATGCAGCATTTTTATAGTGATTGCAATGAGATTCTAATTCACCCAATAAGAACTGCAAAGTGCAATCACCACAAAATTGCAATGTTTTGTGATTTCTAGTGTGAATGGGGCCTAAGGGCCCTTTTCCACTAGCAGTCGCTAGCGTTCACGCTGAACGCTAGCGATTGCTGAATCACAAAAGTCAGGAAACCTCCGGCAATTGCGTTCACGATTTTGCTATGCACTGTACTGCATAGCAAAATCGCGGCAAAGATCGCTCCGCGGCGCGATCGCGTTTGACAAAAAAAACGAATCGTGGTAGTGGAAATACCCTACCGCGATTCCTATGTTATTTAGCAAACCCTAGCGATTGTAAAATTGCTAGCAGTTTGCGACTTTTCGATTCAGCTAGCGCAAACGCGCTAGTGGAAAAGGGCCCTTTAAGTTATTAAAAAAAAAAAATCACAGCACTGGTTGAGTATTTGAAGTAAATTATAATAATTGTAAAAATGCCACCGTGATAAAATGTGGTTAGAACTCTCGCATTGCAGTGCTGGGTCCCCATTCCAAATCCCAGCCAGGGTACTAGTTGCACAGAGTTTGTATTGTCGCCCCGTTTCTGGGTGGGTTTCCCCTGGGCACTCTGGTTTCCTCTCACATCCCCAAAACATACAGATAAGTTAATTGGCTTCCTGCTAAAGTGGCCCTAGACTATGATACATGCACTAGATGATGCATACATAGACATAGGACTATGGGAGGGATTAGACTGTGAGCCCCTCTGAGGGACAGGTAAAGTGACAAGACAATATACTCTACAGCGCTGCGGAAGATGTCGGCCCACTATAAGTACTAAATAATAAAATAATACGATTTTCTATTATAGCATACCATAAAGGAATACATTCTATTACATGTATGCCTTCTAGGAGTAGTAGAATGTCAACTTTTTTTTATAATCGTCTTATTAAATAGTTCTTCTGGAAAATAAAGTTTCAAAAGTCAACTATGTTGTTCAGTAATAGAATTTCAAAACGACCGATAGGTTGGGCAATATAATTATCTTGTCCTGATGAAATTGAGGTCATCTTTGAAAATAACCAGAGGTAGTTACATAACGAGACAATTACTATTTTATTGGCTGATGCTGGAAGTCGTAAAACAGTGAGCAGCTTCAGGATCCCAGCAGAGGATGCGGCCGCAGAAGGACCAGTGTGCCCGGGGGGCGAGAGTGACCCCCCGCTATCCGACAAATTGCCTGGATGCTGCTCTCAGTGCCAGTCTCTGATGCGCCGCTCATTTTTCATTAGCGTTAAACAAGGATAGAATATAAACTTAGTTTAAAAAAAAAATCATTAGCAATTGGAAAAAATGTAGTACAGAGTACCCAGATAGTTCATGGTGACCTAAAACACTAGAGCAGGGGTAGGGGACCAATGGATCGGGAGCCAGATGTGGCTGCATCTGGCTCACATACAAATCAGTGGGGATTGATTCACTAAGCTACACTGCTCAAGCAGCGCAGCTTAGTGTGGCAGCGCAAGTCAAATTTTCAAAGTAGTCAAGCTATTGCTGTAGCGTGCACTGCTAACTTACTCGTGCCCCCCCCGCCAAACTAACGGCCGCTCCAATTGTCCCACTCTGGGCCCTGTCAGGTCCAGTGACTTTGTAGGATGAGATCCCCGCACTATGATTAGCCCAATAGGCTGCCTGTCACTTGACAGGCAGCCTATTGGGCCAAAGTGCGGGGATCTCGTCCTACAAAGTGAATCAACCCCCAAGTCAGCTAATTGTACAAGCGGTTAGTCGGTATTTCTCCTCTCTGGCTTTTGGGGAAATTGCTGATGTTGCCGAAACCCAAGAGAATCTGAAGACGTGTCTGACACTTCCGCTGCCTGGCGGATCAACTGTATACACATCACCATGGCAACAGGGATGTGAGCCCTACTGTCCCAGTTTGAAACATATTGTATGGCTCTCACGGAATTACATTTTAAAATGAGTGACGTTTATGGCTCTCTTAGCCAAAACGTTTCCCGACCACTGCTCTAGAGTGTTGCACAAGGGGCTGAAAGGGACCAGAAAGATCTCTAAAGGTGTCCATACACATCAATTTTCTTGCTCGATTCCTTGCAGGTTTGATTCCACTACTGTGAATAGATTGCCCAAAATGTCAGATCGATCGATTTTTGATCCATTTGAAACAAAAATCAATTGGCAGAATCGATCGGACAAGCTGGGAAAAAAAAATCATCTGGGACAAGAGCATTGTCAGATCGATGGCCTACAGATTTGCATGTATTAAACAGTGCAACGCTACAGTTTGATCGATTTTCAATAGATTGCCTGCTGGAATCTTTTGGAAATTGATGTGTAGTGTATGGTAGGAATAGATTTCTTTTGAATCAATTCTTTTCAGGAAGGAATCGATCACTTTGGAACATTGGGTGGAAATCTATAACTGTATGGCCAGCTTAAAGTGGACCGGAACTGAGAACTCCTCTCTGCTCTAAAAGATAAACAACAACATAACTTTAAAGGGACTCTAACACAATGTTTAGCCTTATTTCCTCTATCCTATAAGTTCCTATACCTGTTCTAATGTGGTCTGTCTTACTGCAGCCTTTCCTAGTTGCACAGTGGCTGTATTATCTGTTATATAATCTAATCTTCCTTTCCTTTGTCAGCTTTGTAGGCTCAGGCAGGAATGTGCTGCTCTGTTGTGATAGGTAGAAGTTATACACACCCTCTCCACGTCCCCTCCAGGCTCTGTATGAGTCACAGACGGAGCTTCTCTCAGCCTATCACATGCTAGTGCTTAGCGATTACGATTTTGGAAATCGGTTGTCAGGGAGATTTTGCAATGAATGCGTATTTTTGCACATTTATTCAAGCAGAATTGCTCCAAACATGCTACATGCAGAGGAGCTCACATTCTAATCCTACCATAATCCTATGTCTATATATGTATCATATAAACATGTAGCGTAGTCTAGGGCCAATTTAGGAGTACAGTAACCCAAATAACTTATCTGTATGTTTTTAGGATGTGGGAAGAAACCGGAGTGCCTTTTAAACAATACCAGTTGCCTGGCAGTCCTGATGATCTGTTTGGCTGCAGTAGTGTCTGACTCATACAAGTAACAAGCATGCAGCTAATCTTGTCAGATCTGACAATGTCACAAACATTTGATCTGCTGCATGCTTGTTCGGGGTCTATGGCTAAACGTATTAGAAGTAGAGGATCAGCAGGATGTCAGGCAAGTTGTCCTTTAACAGGCGTGCAAAACAAAAATTACTAAAAATAAAATGAAATGTGGAACTGAGGAAGTGTGGACAGAAACCCACAAAACTGGTTGCATATTATATATTTGTCCTTATTGAGGTAAGGCACCTCCCCCTTTGTGCTTGCTTCCCTTGGAGGGGCCAAGTCTGGTCACCATGTGGCTGATGCCACATGTCAGGACCTTACTGCTGTTTTTCATTTCAAGAGTGCAAAAATTACCACCCTCTCTGGGTACCAGAGTGGATCTGGCTTCAGGGCCGGTTCTAAACCTTTTGCTGCCTGAGGCAAACTTGTGAGGATGCCCCCGACTTGGGAGGATGCTCCTCTCCCCATTTGGAATGATTGCATAGCACCCGACAATTTACTCTGCTTCATTTAATGTTCTCGCATGACATGCTGCAGCTCAACACACATAGTACACTGGCTAACTGAGTCTGTGACAAACAAACTGCTCACCCTCAGCCACACCATTCCTCCTCAGTCAGGTCAGCAGTGCCACCTCCTCCCTTCTGCTGTGCAAGTCAAACAAAACACTGCTGCTCTCCTGCCTCCCCCCTTCTCACTCACTGTCAGACTCCTCACGCAGCACAACAAGCTGCTTTTCCCCAATGATGAACTCTTCACCTCCCTCCCTCTCCTCTTGCTCCTCCTCCTACTCTGACTGCATACAGTTAGTGTTAACACATCACAAACATGTTGCCCCTGTAATCTCTGTGCCTGATGCAAATGTTTCACCTTGCTTCATGACAGAACCGGCCCTGGTCGGGTTTATGCATCTCCACCTGCTTCCAGTTGTTGGATGCTCCCTATGCAACCTCCCTTTGAGTATTCATTCAGTATTCATTCAGTATTCATTTTACTTTGTGATGTACTGCATTATTGGGCTCTCAATGTCTCTGTTTTCTTCTTAGGGTGCATTGCTCCCCCGTCCACACGGCTCTCATATACGTGAATGAGCAAGGGCCGACAGCGTGAAAAGAGCGTAGCGTATAGATGACAGGATACGGCTCTGCTCTTGCCCCCAGTGGGACGCGTCGTGCATATGGCCATGTGGGTTAAGTGTACAGGAATCACAGCGAACGCGCTCCATATGTGTCCCCCAGCCATGTCTCTTCACAGCCTTATCCTGGAAGATTCACACTAACGCTGATAAATGAGTCTGGAAAGGCGAGGTGCTGCTTAGGTTAATCTGGATGATCAGAGATGTACGACAGTCACAGCCCGGCGTTGCTTCCCACGTTCGCCATAGTGTCGTATTCCCACGTTTAAGCAGCCGAGGAAAAGGGGGTGGCAGGAGGGAGTTACGAGGTGGCGTCTTGTCAATTAACACTTGGGGAGATCACACTGCTCCTTCCCACCCACGTAATAATCAATGACATATCAGGAAATGGCGCAGACGTCACGGGCGGCTCCAGGCCTGTTCCTTTCTTGGCAGTATCACTTTTTTTAATGATTTTTAAATAGCCGGTAGTTTTACGCTACATTCACAGCGGGGCGCTGCGATGTGATGTAACGCGGAATGTCACGCTGTAATGCACCAACTACGGGACATTCACAGTGCGAGTGTGCGGCAGGTACAGTTCAAAGACAACCGTAGCTGTAGTGAGAGGTATAGACCTGGTAGTGATGTCGCGAACAGGGCCGGCCTTAGGTTTCACAGCGCCCTGAGCGAAACCGGATTTTGTTGCCCCCCCCCCCTCCATAGGTAGCATAGTTGCCCCCAGTGTAGCTAGTACAGTTTCCCCCAGTGTAGTAGCATGGTTGCCCCCAGTGTAGGTAGTATGCCCCCAGTGTAGGTAGTATACCCCCAGTGTAGGTAGTATGCCCCCAGTGTAGGTAGTATGCCCCCAGTGTAGGTAGTATGCCCCCAGTGTAGGTAGTATGCCCCCAGTGTAGGTAGTATGCCCCCAGTGTAGGTAGTATGCCCCCAGTGTAGGTAGTATGCCCCCAGTGTAGGTAGTATGCCCCCAGTGTAGGCAGTATGCCCCCAGTGTAGGCAGTATGCCCCCAGTGTAGGTAGTTTGCCCCCAGTGTAGGTAGTTTGCCCCCAGTGTAGGTAGTTTGCCCCCAGTGTAGGTAGTTTGCCCCCAGTGTAGGTAGTTTGCCCCCAGTCTAGGTAGTTTGCCCCCAGTCTAGGTAGTTTGCCCCCAGTCTAGGTAGTTTGCCCCCAGTCTAGGTAGTTTGCCCCCAGTCTAGGTTGTTTGCTCCCAGTCTAGGTTGTTTGCTCCCAGTGTAGGTAGTTTGCCACCAGTGTAGGTAGTTTTCCCCCAGTGTCGGTAGTATGCCCCCAGTGTAGGTAGTATGCCCCTAGTGTAGGTAGTTTGCCCCTAGTGTAGGTAGTTTGCCACCAGCGTAGGTAGTTTGCCCCCAGCGTAGGTAGTTTGCCCCCAGCGTAGGTAAATTGCCCCCAGCGTAGGTAGTTTGCCACCAGCGTAGGTAGTTTGCCACCAGCGTAGGTAGTTTGCCACCAGTGTAGGTAGTTTGCCACCAGTGTAGGTAGTTTGCCACCAGTGTAGGTAGTTTGCCACCAGTGTAGGTAGTTTGCCCCAGGCAACCCCCTCCCCCCCCCCCTTTATGTGGCAGCGGGCCAGGCAGAGACTGACTCACCTGACATCCAGCTCCAGCGCCGACGTCACTCTTCTCTCCCCGCCTCCGCTCCATCTGTAGTTAGAGCAGGCTACAAGAAAATGGCCGCAGTTTGTCTGCATTTGTGGACATCGGCGGCCATTTTCTTGTAGTCCTGCTCTAAATATAGACGGAGAGGACACAGTGAGACAGCGGGTCGGCGAGGGGCGGTGAGGGGCGACAGGGCGCATGCGCCTTTGAGAGCATGGCGCCCTGAGCGACCGCACAGGTCGCTCATAGCAAAGGCCGGCCCTGGTCGCGAACATAGAATTTCCCATTCGCGAAAGGCAAACTTCTGCAAAATGTTAGTGAACAGGAGATTCTGGCGTACCGCCATAGACTTCAAAGGGCAGGCGAATTTTAAAACCTACAAAGACTGTTTCTGGCGACAAAAGTGATGGAAAAGTTGTTTCGACGAGTCAAACACCTGGACAGGGGCATGTCGGAGGGGGATCCATACCAAAAATTACAGAGTTGACGCAAAGTCGGGTTTTAATCCCTAAAGGGCAGAAATCACATTATGCACAGCTCTGGGTGTCCGTGGGCTGTGGAGTGTCTCACACAGAGAAATGCAATAGTACTATCAGAATACAGTGAAGTAATAATGCACTGGAGTGGTTCTGTGCCTGCAACTTAAAGTGAACCTCCGGACTAAAAATCGACTCAGCAGCACTGAAAAGGCTTGGTGTTTCTTTAACAGTTTCACAGCTTTAGAACTTTGTTTCTCTTATACAAGCCTCATTTTTAGCTGCACAGAAGAAAACTGCCCGGGCTTTTTTTCCCTGATGCTGTGCAAAGCATGATGGGATTTCTGATGTTCTCATTCTGCTGTTTTGGTGCAATTTTTTTTTTTTACATTTTGAATTGGACATTTGAAGCCTAGCGTGTGCAGCTGGGAGGGGTGATCAGGACACAGGACAGTTGGAACTGTGTCTCCTGCTCCTTGTCACCTCCTTTCAACCAAAAAGATGGCTGCCCCCATGACAAAGATGGCAGCCCCCATGAATCACAAACATTTGCCTGTTCTTTTAAAACAGGGTGGGTAAGAGATTATATTACCTATCTATTCTAATTAACATACGGTAACTAATGTAACTTGATGACAGTATGTTTGTTTAGGCTGAAGTTCCTCTTTAACGAGGCAACAGCAGTAGTGTGCACAGCACACAGCTCTGGGTGTCAGTGAGCTGTGGAGTGTCACACACAGGAGACCGATGTGCTAGCTTAGCCCTCAAAAGGCCTGTTTAGGGTGCTTTCACAGCAAGTCAGGAACAAGAACACAGGCCTAGCTAATTGCTTTCCCTACCTATCGGCAGCAAGTCTGACCCTGCTCTCACTAAGTCAGCAGCCAGCAGACAATTAATCCAATATGGCCACCGCTACTGCTTTTTGATAGGGGGGTGGGGGGTCCAGGAAGGGGTGCTACCTGATTGGCTGCCATGTGTCTGATGACTGTGAGGAAAGGGGTCAAAGTTTAGCTCAATGATGATGTATAGGGGGCGAATTGAACACGCCAAATGTTTGCTGTTTGCTGCAAATGCATACAGCCGATATTCGCAGAATACTGCTCGCCGGTAAACTGCTCGGGCCATCTCTATTGCCTGGCTATCCTTCTGAACCTCTGCTTCTAATACTTTTAATGTATAGATTATTTAGTCAGTGTTTGCCAATTGTAAAATCTTTCCTCTCCCTGATTTACATTCTGACATTTATCACTGGTGGTGGGATTCTTTCTGCCCGATCTGTACGGAATGTTTGTTACTGAGTTCTATGCACAGAGATATTACTTGCTTGTCAGTTGGAAAAAAAGCTGTTATTTCCCACAATGCAACAAAGTTCACAGACTGCCAACTGTCAGGGCCATGGTCATGACACCACACTGTGGGAGGGGTTTCAGCTCAATATCAGCCATACAGACCCCCCCCCTGAGGATCTGGATGAGAAAAGGTAAATATTTATTGTGGGAAAGGGGGTGTTGGCTACTGATTGGGATGAAGTTTAGTCCTGGGTTATAGTTCCTCTTTAAAGTCTGTAGACCAAGTCCCAGCTTTAGTTTAGTTCAGGCTTGCGGACACCCGAGGTAAAAATAAAATAATGAAACAATTGTATCTATCCTCCGCCTCCTAAAAATGACTTTTTAAGCTATTCCACAGTTTTATTTTATATTTAAATCTACTTTTCAAGTTTTTACTGTTTTATTTTTTTTGCTTAAAGGGAAGGTTCAGGGAGGGTGGGTTAAAAATAAAAATCAAATTCCACTTACCTGGGGCTTCCTCCAGCCCGTGGCAGGCAGGAGGTGCCCTCGCCGCCGCTCCGCAGGCTCCCGGTGGTCTCCAGGGGCGCGCCCGACCTGGCCAGGCCGGCTGCCAGGTCGGGCTCTTCTGCGCTCCAAGGCCCGGAACTTCTGCGTCCCACGCCGGCGCTCTGACGTCATCGGACGTCCTCCGGGCTCTACTGCGCATGCGCAGAACTACTGCGCATGCGCAGTAGAGCACGGAGGACGTCCGGTGACGTCAGAGCGCCGGCGTGGGACGCAGAAGTTCCGGGCCTTGGAGCGCAGAAGAGCCCGACCTGGCAGCCGGGCTGGCCAGGTCGGGCGCGCCACTGGAGACCACCGGGAGCCTGCGGAGCGGCGGCGAGGGCACCTCCTGCCTGCCACGGGCTGGGGGAAGCCCCAGGTAAGTGGAATTTGATTTTTATTTTTAACCCACCCTCCCTGAACCTTCCCTTTAATGACACATTCATTGAAGTATGCCAGAGCTAAAATCTATGAACTGTTGACCCTTTTTATCGCTTTCTTGCTCTCAGAAGCCATTTTCTGCTAGGAAAGTGTTTTACAGTTCTAATTTCTTATCAGTGAGGGTCACACCGTAGTCTGACCCAGTCCTAACTCAAGGTGCGTACACACATGCGACTATAGTAGTTTGAAACGATCGTTCCCCGATCGTTTCAAACGACGATCGTTTAAAAAAAAAAGCAGCCAACGACCATTAAGTCTAACGACGGACGAGCTACATCGTTAAAAACGAACGATCTAGCTTGGTAAATTTTTTCCAACGACGATAGCTTGCAAAAGTAGTACATCGTTGGAAACGGTCGTTCGTACTAGGCTTGACATGCGCATTTCACTATTTCTTCATGGATCTTTTCATTTTTATGCGCAGGCGCAATAGTTGCTTTTACGTGATGTAACATTTGTTCTAACGATCTGATCGTTACACACCTTTTAAAACTAACTTTACTTAGGTCGTTCTTTCATCAATTAAAAGTTTGTTCGTCGTTGACAACGAACAATCGTTGTCGCATGTGTGTACGTAGCTTTCGACAGGAGCTGCGACTTGCATACAACAACAACAAATAACATTTGTAGAGCGCTTTTCTCCCGTAGGACCCAAAGCGCATAAGCATGGCTCAGACCATCGTGGTACAGAGGAAGAATTTTATATGTTTAACTCTTACAGGCAAAGAAAGATAAAAAGCAACACAGCCTAGTTATTTGTATGCTAGGCACGGTACATACACATGTCTATCTCATTATGTCATGTCACCTCGGGTATCCTTTAACTGCAGTGTGCTGACTGCTCATAACGTGATTTAGCCGCATCACCACCACCTTGGCGTGAGCGGGCCCATAATATATTTGTCTTCGGTTACCAAGGCTGCTCGTTTTACTGTCACAATAAAGCAAACTCTCCATTCGTCAGGGCAGATCCCTTCGAACTCATTAGAAACGATGCACAATTTATGTATTTTTAAATGAAAGTCGAGCAGTCTCGTTTTGTCCGGACTCAGAGAATGGCAATGGGGGGGGGGGGGGGGGGGGGGGGCGTAAGGCAGGACCACACACGCATCCGCGAGCAGCCAATCCCCGGACACACGCCGGAGACACAGGGGAAGAGTAAAAGGGACATATTGGAAGAAAAAGCAGCTTTCTTTGTTTTAAGGCTATTTTGCAATTGAGATTATAAAACATAATTAAAAATTACACATGAAAGGAGAGAAGCGGGAGAGAGGCAGAGAAGGGATTGGGAGAGCGAGCACGATAAAGGCCTGTGTTATCATCCGGAAGGGAGGGAGCCCCAGGCTGTTATCATTTAATTAAAACCTCGGAATATCTACGCTGTCTCCACCTAATCAAAGGGGACACAAAATAGAGAGTGGGTGGGGGGGGGTGGGGGGGGCGAGCGGCGAGGAGGCTAAGCGGATTGGAAGCGGCGGTGAGACCGGAGAAGAGTTGGAGGGGATTAGATGAGTAAAACGAGAATGACGAAGACAAAAGCACGCAAGACAATCGGATGGGATGGAAGTTCTGACTAATGAGGGAAACTCGCGGGTGCCGAGAAAACCGGGACGATAACGAACATCAGGAAGTCCAAATGAGGAGCTAATCACCATAAAAGACACAATCACAAAGACAAATATTAAAAAAATGGCACTGAAAATCTAAAAGTAAAAAATAAAAACAGGAAATCTGGTGGAGTCCAGCATCAGTTTCTCTAGTACATACATGTCAAACTCCGGCCAAATATGGCCCTCGAAGCCATCAGATTTGGCCCTCAGTTGGCTTCCCAACTTTGCATTATGTTTGGCTCACTGAGGACCAACAGAGAAGCTATATTGGAGGGCAAGCCCTAGATCACCAAGGAAGCCATACAGGGAGTGGCAAAGCACTAGATACCAGGGAACTGTATAGGAGAGGGAGGGGGCCACTAGACACCAAGGAACTATATAGGAGAGTAAGGGAGAACCACTAAACACCAGGGAACTGTACATATGAGGGAGGGGGCCACTAGACACCAAGGAACTGTATAGGGGAATAAGGGAGAACCACTAAACACCGGGGAACTGTATAGATGAGGGAGGAGGGCTTCTAGACACCAGGAAATCATTATGGGGAAGTAGGGGAGGGGGGGCGTCCTAGACACTAGTTAACTGCATAGGGGATGGAGGGAGCTATTAGACACCAGGGAACTTTAAAAGAGTGAGAGGTGGACACTAGACATTGAGGTTGGCCCGTGACTTGGTCCCAGAGCTCATTTTTGGCCCACTTTGTATTTGAGTTTGACACCCCTGCTCTAGTAGGAATGCCTCGTCATCCATACTAGTTTTTACACTAAGGCGCCCACGCAACCATATGGCTCATAGAAAGGTTATCCGTTTGTATTGACCTGAGGAAGCTGGCTGAGACCCGTGAAACGCATGGTTCACAGTATAACCTATTCTTGTATAATAAAGACTCCTTTTTCCCAACCAATTGGGAGTCTTCTTTAGAGGTAAGATGCCTCTTTTTTTTATATTGATATAGAGAAGTCTCACCTATTATATACATTTGGCGCCTCCCCAAATATCCTTAATCTCACAATCCAAACGTTCCCAGGACAGCTAGCTCACATAGATCTACTATGATCGAAGCTGAAGGGACAGGAGGCTTTGCTGAAGTGTACTGCCCCTGGAGTGGTGACCCAAGAGCGCCTATAAAGCATGGGGCCTGGTAAACCCCGTGGATGAGTAGGGCGCTTAGGTCTGTGCACCTGTACGCTTAGCCTGGCTTCTGCATCTCCCCGTCAATATTATATTTGGGATTACACCAGAAAAAAAGGGTAATAAACAAAATGTGCTAAATTAGGTCATCCTCCACACCCGCCGCACAATGCTTCGTTATTGGAAGGACAAAGATTCTGGGTAAAAATATCACGGCACCAGAGTCTTGCAGTGCAAAAAAAAAAAAAAAAAAGATACAACTTTATTCAAAAAAAAGTTCAAATGATGAATTTTGATAACCTTTTGTCCAAAAATTCAGTCTTTATGAATGGCAATAAGGCATATCAGATAAAGATTTGAATGAGACTGACTAGATCAATAACCTGGCCAGATCATGGTGTGCCCCGATATTTTTACCCAGAATCTTTGTCCTAATACCTAAGTTCTGCATCTCACCGGCCTTCTGGCAGCATCAAGGTCGGGGGTCATAAAATGGGCTGGAAGTGAGAGGAGGAGAAGATGCAAAAATCAAAAAATACTTTGAGGTAGACCATATAATCCAAGACATAAACAGGGCAGCCATCAAGGGGGGACAACTGACACTGCAGTGAGGGGCACAGGGCTTCTGGGGGCCTGGGCCCCTCCCAAAAGTGCTGGAAGGGCCGCATGTGCTGGTTAGTGAGCCTGTGGCTCACTAACCAGCACACCGCGTTCCAGCACTGAGAGAAGAGTGACATCAGCGCTTGAACGTGGGGAGCAGATGAGTGAGCCCGCTACAGCGGACTTTCTATAATGGGACACCACCTATATCTGGCTACAGGCTACCTATACTGGGCCACCACCTATACCTGGCTACCTATACTGGGGCACCACCTATACTTGGCTTGTTAACCGGGGCCTACCGGTATTTTGCTAGTATTTGGCTCCACCAACATGCCATGGTCACTCCCACTTTATCCTGCATCAAGCTGTGCATGCCGCTTTCTTCAGTGTCGGAGTCATGCACATTTTTCGATGCAGCGCACTTCACGCATGGACACGGGGTGGGGTGGCTAGTGGGCGGGTAAAGCAACCAGTGGGTGGGCCCAGGGAGGGGGGCCTAGGCCTGATGATGTGTGAGGGGCCCTAAAATTTCTGATGGCAGCCCTGGACATAAATGTAACCATTGGAGAGGACGAGTGGAATCTGTATGAGACAAAACCCAAGCTCATCTCTGTACAAAAAAATAAAAATTGAATGGAAAAAAAAAAAAAAAAAAAGACACATTATATCGCAAGGTAAAGATAAAGAATGGAGATGGGATGGAAGCAAAATGCATGACCGGAGCCCTGGTACAGCTCTGTACCAATTAGAGCACCCAAGCGAAGCGCTGAGAGGAGGGGGCAGAGAACGACCACGGTATGCCGCCATGCATCAGGGTGCCAATTAGGAAGAGCCAAGAATGCATAGAATAACAAAAGGTATATCGACAACACTGCAGTATTCAAACCTGTGGGGTTCACTACAGGCATCAAAGGTTAGAAATAAACAATGGAAAAAAAAATCACATTTACTAATACAGTTTAAATAGGAACTTTAACCAATGTTTGAACTTCATTCCAATCAATAGCTGATCTACTATTTCCCATGAGAAATCTCTACCTTTTCATGAATAGATCATCAGGGGGTCTGTGGGAAACCCCTCCCATAATGTGATGTCATGACCCTGGTCCTGACAGTTTGCCGTCTGTTAACCTCATTGCATTCAGGGAAATAACAGCGCTTTCCAATTGCCAAGCAACCAGTATCTTCCTCTGTAACGGACATTCCACAGAGATCACCTGGCAGGACTAATGATGTCCCCGCCAGCGATACATTTCCAAATGTTAATCAGGGAAAGGAGAGATTATACAAACATTGACTGAACAATCAATGAATGAATATTGTAAAAAATAAGAAATTGCATTAATTATTATTATTCAGTATTTATTTCACTACAGTTCCTCTTTAATATGTACCTGAGGTGAGTAAGATAAGGAGGACTTTTATTTCCAGTTAAACAATGCACATTGCCTGGCTATTCATTCCCCTGCTCGAGTATCTAATACTTTTAGCCATAGACCATGATCAAGCATGAAGATCAGGTGCTCTAACTCAAGTCTGACTGGAGTAACCACATGATTGTTTTAGCAATGTGATTTAGACATAACTGATGCTAGGAGATCAACAGGATTATCAGGCAACTGGTATGATTACCCACAATTCAACAGGAAAAAAAAATATGGCAGCCACCATATCCCTCACTTCAGGTACTTTAACATCAGAGCGATCTTCCCCAAAAAATAAACTTCTAAAAGGACAATTGGCTGTGTGAATCTAGATTTAGAAAACCCATATTCCTATTGCTCCTCCCTGGGAATATGTAGTACGGCCTGGTGCACACCAGAGGAGTTTTTCTGAGCGTTTTGAGTTTTTAAATCTGCTGCTAATGTTATCCTATGTGTCTGTGCACACTGGAGCAATGAGGTTTTATAAAAAAAAACCATAGCATTACATTGGGAAGAGCTTTTAAAGGTTTCAAAAGTTCTTCCCAATGTAATGCTATGTTTTTTTTTTACAAAACCTCATTGCTCCAGTGTGCACAGACACATAGGATAACATTAGCAGCAGATTTAAAAACTCAAAGCGCTCAGAAAAACTCCTCTGGTGTGCACCAGGCCTACCAACTGATACACCTTTCCTTCTTGAGGAACGCAAACGCGAATGCTTGAGGAACGCAAACCAAACAATGCACGCTAACCTGTAGGGGAACATCAATAAAACCTACGTTAGGTTTTTCTTACCCCTTTCCAAAGTATGCAAAATCTAAATTTGGCTTCAGCAGATGAAACTTGATTGGCTGTTATTGGCAACTGCCTCACCTGTGACCCTCTCTCAAATGAACCCCACTGTCCAACCAATGCCTTTTTGTGATTTATGGGGTGGGCATTACCATATGTGTATGTATGTGTGTGTATGTGTATACGCACACACCGAGGGAGACGTTGCTTGATTGGCAGTTGGAAACAGGCATTATTATCCACAATGCAATGAGATTCGCAGACTGGAAACTATCAGGGCCATGGCCCTGACATCACACTGTGGGAGGGGTTTCACCCCAATATCAGCCATACAGATGTCCCGGATGATGGACTCGAAAAAAAGATTTATTGTGGGAAAGGAGGTGTCAGCTACTGATTGGTGTAAAATTTAATCCAGGGTTACATTTCCTCTAATTGTACACTACCGATATCTATGTGTACCACTATGTTATTTTCTCCAGCACATCAGTATTCAATATGGCTCCCTCCTCCCATCCACACAGCAGATCTGTCTCCAAAGTTATAAAATTACCGATCAACAAGAATACAAATATTTTCACCGCCGGGTCTAAACAACTTTCCTAAATTAGATTAGACTTCAGTAATCTGCTGTAATGTGCTGAATGGAAGTCAAAGCAATTAAGCCGATTTAAATCTATAGTTAATGATAATATAAATAACACCTGACGGAATTATAAAATTAATTTCAATTGGAAATATAGGTGGCCACCGCCGAACGGAAAACCCGCAATCTGTGAATACACACAATGAGTTTCAGCAATCAAATCTCTTGCGGGCTTAATTAAAATGCAAAACATTGATAAGGGGAAATGCATTAACCCGAAAGCGACTCGGCAGCTCCTGCTCAGAGCTGTCAGCGCAATAAAACGATGATTAGTTGCAAAGAACATGCTGCAAGGATCCATCTGCGAAGCTGCGCATGGACTGCAGGTGGCGCTATTCTGTGACCGATGTATGGAAATGTGTGCGACTGACTGGTACTGAACAAAGAGGATATCCCATATAGTATCATTGAGTATTCATATAATGCTGACATCTTCGGAAGCACTTTACAGAGTACATAGTCACGTCACTGATTGTCCCTCAGAGGAGCTCACAATCTAATCTCTACCATAGTCATGTACACATGCTCGAAAGGACAGCTCAAGAATCTAGTATGTGTACGGCCATCCTAATATTCCCCCACCCCACCTTTGATGTCCGAGTCTATTGCTCTCCCTCCTTAACCTTCCCACTCCGTCATGCACGTCCCTCCATAGCAATAGAACTGGTCACTAGCCTAGAGGCTAGCAATGTGTCTGTACATTATTGGGCCCCCAAACTGTCCCCGAGAGGGCGAATACACAACCCTGTGGGTAACAGTCCTCTTGGTGTGTGTATGCACCTAAAGTCAGCAGACATTTTTAGGAGGTGGGGAAGGGGCGCAATTAACGGCACATTTTTAGGATGTGGAAACCTCAGTTATTGTAGAGGATAGCTTCACTCACTGCTTAGCTTCGAAGCCGTGTTCGCCTATATCATAAAAATGCCACACTGGTGTTGCGGCAAGTGGGGTTTTGGTTTTGAAACCAGGTTCCTTGTTACACAGCTGAAATGCCTAGAACCAAGGCCGGATTTACCATAAGGCACTGTAGGGAAGTGCTTACAGGCGTTGTTGATGGAAAGGCAGCTCACTCCCCTCTCCTAATGCCTCCTGCCTTTCCTATGCAGAGACCTGATGAGTGTCAATGAGAGGTTACTCAACGGGGTCTCGGCATTCCACTGAGTAGATCTCCCTTCAGTCAGGGGTACCTCTAGCTACTTAATAACGAGGGTACCTCTGGCTACCGAATGCTAAGGGGCACCTGTAGCTACCTATGATGGGCAAGGGATGTAAGGGTGAAGGGACAACCAGCATACTTGCGGTGTGGTACAGCGGGGGTTTGTAGGTTGATGGAGGGTGAAATCGAAGGTGCCAGGACATCTGTGCCTAGGGTTGAGCCGAAATTTTCGAAATTTCGCGTTACTATAATTACGCATGCGAAATTTGCTATTACGATGCGAAAATATGGTAGCGTAATTGCCATTAAAATCGTAATTGAAAATACCGCAAGCGTAATTTTCAACGCGTAATTTCGCATTTCATTCATAACGTAATTTTACGTTAAACCATAACGTAATTTCGCGTTAAACCATACCGTAATTTCGCATTTCTTCGTAATTTCGCGAATTTCGTAATTACTTGTTAGCTATAAAAAATTACTTGTTCGCATTAGCCAATCAGAAGCGAATCAGCGGTAGTCAGACGAACGCTAACAAATTTTCGCATATAAACGCTTTTTCGCGTTAAATAATGTAAAAACTAAGCATGCGCAGTTCAAGGGTGTAAACTACGCTTACAAATGTTTGCATGCAAGGCAAACGTAATTTCACGATACCCACCGTAACGCGAAAACGACGCGAAAATTAACGCTTACAGTAATATGAACTATCGCGAAATTACGTTATGTAACTACACTTACAAACGATTGCATGCAAGGCAAACGTAATTTTGCGATACCCACTGTAATGCGAAAATTACGTGAAAATTACACTTACGCGGAATTTCACGAAAACCTTCTTAATTACGATTATGTACTTACGGCCATAATCGTAATTACACTAATTACGCGAAATTTCGCAAAATCGTAATTAAGTCATTACGCTCATCTCTATCTGTGCCTATAGGCTCCTGTGATGTAAATCCTGCTCTACCTATGACGGAAGACAGCAGAAGGCCAGTATTGGTTGGGGTTATTTGCTTGGGGTTAGGTGTAGATTAAAAGATGAATGAGATAACAGTTTAGTTAGGGGAGGGTTAGGGGTTGGGGATCAGGAAGAGGTGGCATTGTGGTGGGTTAGGTATCAGAGGATAATTGGGGAGGGGAGGAATCCAGAAGATGAATAATATGGGGGATTAAGGTAATCTTGTGTTGTGAGAAGGTGGGTGGGGGTTTATGTCACTCTGTGGGAAGAAAGAGGAGTCTTGTACCACATTTGGGTTGAATTCTGGGCATCTGTTGGCGAGGTCTATGCTTTCTGCTTTTATGGTCAACAGCACCAGTTAGTGTGTAAATAGTCAAAGGTGCCCCTGAACTTCATCAACGTGCTGAAAACCAGCAGAGGTAGGATTGGTGGCCATTTTGGAAGAAAGACCTTTGTTATTTTCACTTCAGTGCCAGCAATGTTGGGAGACAACAAATCCATCAAAGCAGGAGGTCCATAAAAAAGCCTCCTTGGACAGAAAAGTACCACCTTATGTCACAGTATGTATATTCCTGGACGGGAGCCTAAAGTTCTACTTGAATGATTTGTTTGGGAGAAAAAAAAAAAGCAAAAAAACTAAAATAGCTTTGGAAATACAAAAAAAAACAAATACTGTACATAAATAAATAAAATTAGGCCTTTTCCTCACAGTGGCTCTGCTGCGCTTAAAGAGGAACTCCAGTGAAATAATGTAATAAAATAAGTGCCTAATGTGTACAATAATTATGTATAAATGATTTAGTCAGTGTTTGCCCATTGTGAAATCTTTTCTCTACATTCTGACATTTATCACATGGTGACATTTTTACTGCTGGCAGGTGATGTCAGTGGATGGAGCTGCTGCTTGCATTTTTGGCAGTTGGAAACAGCTGTTATTTCCCACAATGCAACAAGACTCACACAGTGTGATGACCGCACCATGGTCCTGACATCACACTGTGGGAGGGGTTTCACCACAATATCAGCCATACAGAGCCCCCTGATGATCCATTTGAGAAAAGGAATAGATTTATCATGGGAAAGGGGGTATCCGCTACTGATTGGGATGGAGTTCAATTCTTGGTTACGGTTTCTCTTTAAAGTATGGGTTTCATGTCTCCCCCAAGGTTTATGTATTTTAAATAACTGTATTTCTTACATTTAATACAGAGTTTACATAATGCATTTAGATTGGGGTTATAGTACTGAACTATAGCTAGGACCATTTTTAACACTGAGGCCGGTTTCACACCAGCAACCAGTGTTTTAGATACAGTGCAATAGGATGATCACACCACAAAAAAAACGCCTTTTGGAAATACCGACGGTAATGGCACCAAGCCAACCTATAAGTAAGGCTCTCTAGCGCTCACTTCCTGTGGGGAAAATGGGTATTGCAAGCAAGTGAATTGATAAAAATTGCTACCAGAATTTGTTTTTTAATAAAACTGCGGCGCCATTGACTTACATGACTTCCAGTCAATGCACATTGCTGCGGATGTCGAACGATAACGCACTGATGCTTTTGAGTCAGATCGGATGCGATGCGCCGAAAGCATCCGATCTGACGCATAAGCATCAGTGTGTTATCGTTCGACATCCGCAGCAATGTGCGTTGACTGGAAGTCATGTAATTCAATGGCGCCACAGTTATATTAAATATCGGCGCATCGCATCCGAACTGAAATGTCCCATTGACTTTCATTGCTTTAGCGTTACCCTGCAGTAAAAAAGGGCAACGCAGTGAAAATGTCCCAGTGCGAAAGGGCCATGAGTCCCATGAAACCAGAAAGCACACTTATCTGACACCAGTCAGTACCGGATTACAAAAATGCATTGAAAGTGCACAGGTGTCAGAAGTTTTCCTCCATGCTGTCTTTAGGCTTTGCAGACAATTCAAAATGGCAGCCCAGAGAATGAATTTATTGCTGTATTAGAAAACAAGTCCGGTCACTGACTTACCAGCAAAAACCACTAGTTCCTTTATCTAGACGGAGAACCACTAAATATCCAAGTATTTCTTTTGTTGCCATAGGTTCCCTTTAACAGGCGTTTCTTATCGAATGGTTCCCTTTAAGCCGTAAAACAAAGAAAGCCGAACGCATTTATAGGGTTTAAGCCTATCCTGTCTTAAATAATTCATGACATTTGTAAATTGGGCGCTTAAATCCCTGACGGGAGCCGCAAATTTTCGCCCCGTGAAGTGTCAGATCTTTCAGACTGAAGAGCGATAATGAATCGTGAGGTCACACTTCTTATATTACTCGATAAAGAATATTGACTCCAGGCACAATGTATACGTTGATCCTCAGAAATGTGGTTAAATCCACAAACGTATTGCGTAAGTCTGATTGTGTGTGACAGTAATTGTCCCCCGTGCCTCCCATGTACAATATGTACCTTGTCTCTGGTCCTTCTCTTGCATAGACAGAAGCTGACACTGACTGATCAAGCACGACAGACACAGTGGATTTATGAGTGGCCAACTGGTGTCCAATACAGCTGGGATAGCGCTAATCCCATAATCCTCTTCTGCCTGCAATGGTTTGATCCTCTTCAGAACTCGACACACTGATCTTCCACTACTTAGGGTTTCACTCTCTTTTGGTGACCCCCCTCCTTTCCCCCCCTCCCTTCTCTGCCACCCAATCTTGCTTAGCAAGAAGGACTAATCTAACAATTCCCTTTCGTAAAGACCTTCAGAACCCGTGGAGCTAAGTCTATGAAATCTAGACACAGCACGCAAGGAACAGAGCATGCTGGAGTGAATGGAGAACCTAGAGAGCACAATAATGATTTTATTAGATTTAGAGGTAAAAGGCAACTACAGGTGGAGAACAGGCAATTAGGCCAAAACAGAGATAATAGATGATGAAGACCACAAGTTGTAAACTGTGTAAAGAGGACTGGAAGACAACGGAAAAATAAAAACAGCAAGATAGAATGCTGAAACGCTGTTCCTCCAAGGAAATTAAAAGACAAACACTTATATCGCTGTTTTCTCCTGGCAGACTCAAAGCGCCAGAGCTGCAGCCACTAGGACGCGCTCTATAGGCAGTACCAGTGTTAGGGAGACTTGCCTAAGGTCTCCTGCTGAATAGGTGCTGGCTTACTGAACAGGCAGAGCCGAGATTTGAACCCTGGTCTCCCATGTCAAGAGGCAGAGCCCTTAACCGTTACACCATCCAGCCACACATTAAAGAGAACGTGTGACCAAATCTGCTGAAGTAAAACAAACCCAAGAAAATATATGTGTTGATAATTACAGTAGATTAGAAATTGAATGTAGGTCTTGACCTACCTTCAGAAAGTTGACTCACGTATATACCAAAAAAGGCACTCCAAGCTCCACCACACTACCTACAGGTATCTGGCACTTTCCTGACCTGATGAAGTTGCCTTGAGACGCGAAATGCATAGACCTTGGTGATGAATAAAATTAAGCTATATACATGAGTCAACTTTCTGAAGGTAGGCCAACACTTACCTTCAATTAAAATGTTTCATGTTTTATATGGGTGCCTTCAGTGATCTATTGATCTGTATTAAACCACCCCTGTTTAGGAAGGGGTGGGGGTTCATCATAAAATCCTTTGTTTGGAGCAGCAACTGTCATCCACTTAACAAGGCCGAGTGATGGCGGTACTTCACCTCACAGGCGCATTTCAGTAGTTGTTTGGCATAGCAACCCACCCTTCTGAGTATACACTTTTATTACCCCTTCCTTTGCTTGTTTCAAAGATACTACACCTCCCTACAAAACCCACTATACACATTGCCTACTTATGAATGCTCCATGTCTGCCTGCATGACATTTTTTTTTGCTCTGAAATTATTATTATTTTATTTTTTTTAGGTGTTTAGAGTGAGACTCAAGCATGAGTTGTAATGTGTCCCTCTCGTTTTGCTTCACTATCCCATTGGCCAGCTCTCACCATCTCTAGTCGTGAGATAGTGAGGACAAGACTTGGGTTCGGCTCTTCAATTAAAGAGTAGCGGTTAGCTATAGGGTCTCAGAGAAAAAAAAACACATATCAGTAGCTAAAGATTGGCTGTACTTACATTACATATGCATTTCACTGTCCACGTTTGGATTTCACAGAATTTTTATATAGTATTTGCAGAGAATGATGCTCCTGACAGCTCATGGCAGGTTTCATGTTTGACTGTCTTGTATGAAGCCAATTGTGATGTCATATCCTCCCTTACCCTGCTTCCTGATGATTTGACTCACAAAAAATATCCGGATCAAAGATCCAAATCATTCATGATCCAAATCATTCATGATCCGGACAACACTACTGTGCAGTGAATATTAATTAGCCATGTGGCTAGGAACAATAGCGGACTCATGCAGTATACTCTAACGCAGGGCTGCCCAATACGTCGATCGCGATCTACCGGTAGATCGCGACCGCCTTCTGGGTAGATCGCGGCCTCTTGGCCGCGTCTCTTTAAATTTTGCGGCCAGCAGCATGTTTAGCTGCCGGCCAATAAGAATGCAGGGGAGAAGAGTCAGAAGACGCGGCGAGCAGAGAGAGAGGAGAGAGGCGGCGAGGCCGCTACGTCATGGCTGGGAGTGGCGCCGGGCAGCCTGCAACGTGCATGCTTGTAACATGCCCGGCGCCGCCTCCAGCCATGACGTAGCGGCTGCGCCGCCTCTCTCCTTGCCGCCTCTCTCCTCGCCGCCTCTCTCTTCGCCGCGTCTTGCCGTCTTCTCCCCGACATTCTTATTGGTGAGGGGCCTGCCTGCCAGAGGTTCCAAGAGTCCAGAGGACCCTGGCTAACCTACGCTGCAGGTATCTATACCTGGCTAAGCTACTCAGGGGAACCCTATACCTGGCTAACCTACACTGGGGACCCCTATACCTGGCTAAGCTTACACTGGGGGCCCCTATACCTGGCTAACCTACACTGGGGGCCCCTATACCTGGCTAACCTACACTGGGGGCCCCTATACCTGGCTAACCTACACTGGGGGCCCCTATGCCTGGCTAACCTACACTGGGGGCCCCTATGCCTGGCTAACCTACACTGGGGGCCCCTATGCCTGGCTAACCTACACTGGGGGCCCCTATGCCTGGCTAACCTACACTGGGGGCCCCTATGCCTGGCTAACCTACACTGGGGGCCCCTATGCCTGGCTAACCTACACTGGGGGCCCCTATGCCTGGCTAACCTACACTGGGGGCCCATATGCCTGGCTAACCTACACTGGGGGCCCCTATGCCTGGCTAACCTACACTGGGGGCCCCTATGCCTGGCTAACCTACACTGGGGGCCCATATGCCTGGCTAACCTACACTGGGGGCCCATATGCCTGGCTAACCTACACTGGGGGCCCATATGCCTGGCTAACCTACACTGGGGGCCCATATGCCTGGCTAACCTACACTGGGGGCCCATATGCCTGGCTAACCTACACTGGGGGCCCATATGCCTGGCTCACCTACACTGGGGGCCCATATGCCTGCCTAACCTACACTGGGGGCCCATATACCTGGCTAACCTACACTGAGGGCCCATATACCTGGCTAACCTACACTGAGGGCCCATATACCCGGCTAACCTACACTGAGGGCCCATTTACCTGGCTAACCTATACTGAGGGCCCATATACCAGGCTAACCTATACTGAAGGCACGTAACCTATGCTGCAGGCACATACACCTGGCTAACCTACGCCGGGGGGGCGTTCTTAGCATTTGGGTCGTTGGTAGATCTCCTGGCCTCGGCAAATTTAAAAGTAGCTCGCGAGCCGAAAAAGTGTGGGCACCCCTGCTCTAACGGAACATGTGCCCTGTGAACAGCACATTGATTTTTCAGTGCTGTGAGTTAGGCTGCAAGATACAAGCTGCTGTAACATGAGCCTGTAACTTCTCACTGTGAAAGCAGCCTTAGGGTGGGATAGGTAAATGAAGGGGAGGACCAAGGGAGTGCAGTAGGGAGAAGAAGCAGTCCCAGCATGCTCTGCAGTATCTGTTATGCGGCCTGCTGGCCTCCTTAGGAGCTTGGGAATATAGAGGCTTGCTGTTCAGCAAACATCAAAGTGCGAGATTTTCAACTTCAGTATTGCCTTTTTGGCTTCCTTCTAAACTGTTTATAACAGGAGAATAGAGGTTTAAATGAGCTTTTCAGCCTGATAGTTACTCTTTAACCACTTCACCACTGAGGGGTTTTACCCCCTGACCACCAGAGCAATTTTCACCTTTCAGCGTTCCTTCCATTCATTCGTCTATAACTTTATTATTACTTATCCCAATGAAATGAACTATATCTTGTTTTTTTCGCCACCAATTAGGCTTTCTTTAGGTGGGACATTATGCCAAGAATTATTTTATTCTAAATGTGTTTTAATGGGGAAATAGGAAAAAATGTGGGAAAAAATTATTATTTTTCAGTTTTCGGCCATTATAGTTTTTAAATAAAGCATGCTACTGTAATTAAAACCCATGAAATGTATTAACCCATTTGTCCCGGTTATAAAACCATTTAAATTATGTCCCATCACAATGTTTGGCGACAATATTTTATTTGGAAATAAAGGTGCATTTTTTTCAGTTTTGCATCCATCCCTAATTACAAGCCCGCAGTTTATAAAGTAACAGTGTTATACCCTCTTGACATAAATATTTAAAAAGTTCAGTCCCTAAGCTAACTATTTATGTTTTTTTTTTTAATTGTATTTTTTTTTTTTTTTAATTACAAAAAAAAAAATAAAAAATTGGGGAGTGTGGGAGGTAATGAGTTAATTTATTGTGTAAATGTAATGTTTGAATATGTAAAATGCTTTTAGGGTGTAGTTTACCATTTGGCCACAAGATGGCCACAGAGTGTTAGTTTACATGCGACCTGTAAGCGTCCAGAAGGACGCTTACAGGAAGCAGTAGGAGGCTGGGAGACTCACAATGATCTCGCTGTTTCTGAAAGAAGCAGCAGATCATTGCGGGGGTTTAGATCAACGAACGGGAATGGATTTTCCCGTTCATTGATCTCCGAGCGGGCGGCGGCGTGCACGAGCGGCGGGAGCGTGGACAGCGGCGGTAGCGCGGAAGGTACGGATTTCTCCGTCCCTGGTTTTTTAGGGGGGAAAAAAGGGGCGGAGAAATTCGTACCGCTGGGGGTAAAGTGGTTAAAGAGGAACCATAATGACAAATCATAGAAGGCAGTAAATAATTCAACATACCCACTTTTATGTTAAATCTCCTGGTTTCAGCGTCAGGAACACTTCCTATACCTATATATTGCTTGTATATTGGTATGTAGTCCGGCCCTCCCACTGAGGCTTAGCCGAGGCCAGTGATCTGCAAACTTGGCCCCCCAGCTGTTAAGGAACCACAAGTCCCACAATGCATTGCAGGAGTCTGACAGCCACAGTCATGATTCATAAAGGCAAATGCATTGTGGGACTTGTAGTTCCTTAACAGCTGGAGAGCCAAGTTTGCAGATCACTGGCCTAGGCTTTTATTATGTCGAATTCTCTTTCTGAGAGACCAGATATATTTCCTACTGGGTTTAGAACTCGCAGTAAATGAACACTCCACAGAGATCACCTGCCAGCACTAAAGATGTTGCTCCATGTGATAAATGTCAAAGTAAATCAGGGAGAGGAAAGACTTTACAATGGTCAAACACTGACTACATTTCTATATTAATAACTTATTATGCATGTTATTTTGACTACAGCTCCTCTTTTCACAATTTTCAGTGAGGAATCACCCAAGTGATCAGCTAAATATGATCAAATTTGCAGAAAATAATCCTTGATGTCCCGAATCCCAAAACGATTGTAAAGATGATCTTTCTACGACAATTTAGTGAATCAGAAAAAGGTTTTTATAATTGGTTGTGATGAAAAGGAAGTACAGATTATTTTACCATCAACAAAGCAATCTATGTAGTACAATATGTGATTTCCGATCGCACTTATTGATCGCTTGGGCGATTCTTTGCTGAAAATTGTACTGTTAATGGGCACCTTAAAGAGAAACTCCGACCAAAAATGGAACTTTATCCCAAGCAGTAGCTGATACCCCATTTTACATGAGAAATCTAGGCTTTTTCACAAACAGACCATCAGGGGGCGCTGTATGACTGATAGTGGTGAAACCCCTCCCACAAGTAATCCCTCCCACTCCCCACAAGAAAAGCTCGAACTTTTGTGAGAAATAGCTGTTTACAGCTGTTTCCAACTGCCAATAACCATGCAGCAGCTACATCACCTACCAACAGTAAAATGTTCACTGGAGTTCCTCTTTAAAGGGAACCAGAGATGAACGATTCACACAAAATAAACTTATCGGTCAATAGCTTGTAAAGAATAAATACTCTACCTGATAATTTCGCCACTCTGGTGTGCCTTTTTGAGTGTTTTTTTATCCATTAATGCTCCTGGAAATATCCAATATGGCCGCCGGCTCATATACTTTCTGCTTCCAGGTTATGAGTGTTTCTGGATGTACTGTCTAGCCTCTATGAGACTATAGACAAGCAGGGCTGCTGCAGCCTTTCATCTGTCTGCTTTCAACTTTATTATTCTGGCATGCTGTGTAGGAAGTGTCTCTCATAGAAATGAAACTGCATACAGTAGATAATGACTGGCTGCACAGTGCACACAGATGCACTTGTCTGTTTCAGAGCTCCTTTCTCGGCAGCAGCAGCCCCTCCCATGTCAACAGCTCTGAGTAGGAAATCTGAGCTAGGAGGGGGCAGGCTTGGGCTTGAAAAGACTCCACAGAAGAGTGACTCAGCTATAATGATTCCAGGTCAAACCTAGACTGAATCAGTCAATGGATTGTTATCACAGCTGGTAACAGATTAGACTGAGAAGAATACAACTAAAAGCAGGGTAGGTGTTTACTGTCATGTTCCCACTGATAAATGTAATAAAATACACGAGGGTGCTTCGTCTCTGGTTCTCTTTAAAGGCCAATATTGAGAGGGACCAATTAAGTGTGTTTTTGGGCTGCAGGGGGAAACTAAGTGCTGGGAGGAAACCCACATAGACACAGGGAGGACCTCAATGCCAATAGTACAAGGGTGAGGAGGTGCCCAGGAAGGTTAAAACATCATTAAAAGCCCAATAAAAAGTAAAACATGGAGGTGGTGTACCTCTCCAACAAAATTAACAAGGATGAATAAATGTAGTTTTCTTTGCACAGGCAATGCGTTTATTGGGTACAAGCCCACTTCCTCAGGTCAATAAAAGAGCCAATCTGTAAAAGCCAGAAAGCTCTAAGTGACTATAGTTTCCTAGTTGAGATATGAACGTGGGGCCCCAGCACTGCCAGGTGAGAGTGCTATCCATGCTATCCATTACGCCACTGTGTCATGATAATCAGCATTCGAGGTATGCTGCAACATTGATCAGAGACCCTTTTTACGTTATTTTAATTACACTTGCTTCAAAGTATGTTTGCACTTTACAGAATCAGCACTATAGTCAAATATATATATATATATATATATATATATATATATATATATATATATATATATATATATATATATATATATATATATATATATATATATATATATATACTGTAGGAGTTGGGATCATATTATCAGGCTTAAAGCAGCAGGGACAGTCATACTATCCCAGGCAAAAAAAATATATAAGTAGATAACTACTTGTTCTACTTACATAAAAAATGTATTGTACTGTCCACATTTTGATTTCAGTGAGTTCCATATAGTAATTTAAAAGAATTGTGTTCCTGGCATTTGCCATCTTGATTCCCTCTGACTGAAGTCAATCTTTATGTCATTTCCTCCCTTACTATTTTTCTCCTAGAAACTGCACTGTCGTAGCTAGCTTGCTTTGTAAACACATGTGAGCACAGCATAGATTGCATTTCAGCAGCACACTGAACTGTTCTCAGCCAATCAGTGAGGAGCAGGAATGTGGGAGGGGAGATAACACGCTTCCTTCTCGTCAGCAATGGAACAAATAGAACCAGGCTGACTGAGATCAGAATTATTACAGCAGAAACATTTCCAAATAGATTGGAGTGCTTGCAATGCAGGATAAGGTTGCCGGCTGCATATTAATTAGAATTTGATTTTGTGGCTGACAATCTCTCTCTAACAGCATACTAAGGTCAGGTGCTTTGTATAATTCAACCAAAACAGCAGTAATAAGACTGCAAGAAAAGCGGAAAGAAAAAAAAAAATGACAACACTCCAACCACACACAGAGCAACGACACCGCGCTGAACCGCGCAAGTACAAAGAGAAGAGTGAACCTGGCTCAAAGCCCTGGCGTGGATAATTACACATGCAGGCACAAAACAATAGCTGACACACGGGGAGGTGGGCACGAGGCCAGATCAGCGAGTTCACAACTCCTGGAAACTACAGAGCCTTTCAATCGAACGCCTCGCCTAGCGGACTGTCAGAGACGGAGAGAGAGGAACAAGAGAGGCGCAGAGGCACACCTACACAGCTCTCTGCTTCAAGCACTGCGTGATCAATACTAAACAAATGGATCCATTGTGTGCTGAAGTGCCTCTGGTTTTTATTTCTTTATGGCAGTCCATCCCACCCCGTGCGACACCAGATAGAGGCTGGGAGGGGGTCATAGGGAGCCTGCAACAATAAAATGTTTAACGTTTAAATAGAGGAATGCGCTGTGCAGCTACAACTACACTTTAATTTATATTTGCTACGACGTCCGTCCTCGTATAACCCCAACCGCGGTGGCTTTAAAGGATAGTTCTGATTAAAGCGAAGCAATCATCACATTTAATTTAGCGATACTGCATTTAATCTGGTTCACGGTTAACAGAATACTGTTATCTGCACTTAAAGAGGAGACAATTTCCTTCCCTCTAAGCTGGGATGGGCTTGGATACTGCAGCGGAAGGACGGACAACCTGGACTAAAAAAAGGAATCTGTAATTCTTAAATAATGAAAACTACTTTCTAAATCTCAATCCGCGTAACACACCTCAGCGGCAGATTCCTAATTCTACTAGTCTCACCAGATGCACTAAGGCCCTCCCCAACACAGCCTGAGAGCACGACCAGGGAGGGATTAAAACCCAACCAGGCGTAATACTGAATAAGGCATAATCCTGAAAGCTATCAGGTTGATTAATGTAAATTACAGTGGCGTAGATACAGAGCCATAGATCACATGATGAAGAGCTACACTGAATTTCCCCCTCTCTTCAAATGGTCCGCCACACTAGTATTAGTTCTAAGGACGAAAAACAACACAATATGCAGTGCCAAGCGTTCTATGCCATTAGGAAAAGAATGTACTACCTCAAACCGCGTACGTTAAAAAGGGGCGCTGGGAAAAAAGGGCGCGGGGTTTTAAACGATAAGCATGGATAACGTTTAAAAATGTATTGTACTGTATTTCGTTTAAAATTAATGTTTTATAAAGTTATAAATCATTAAATAATGTGCATTAAATCGGCAATTGTAAAAACGTTAATCTTTCGTTTAAATAGTGAAACGTATAATAACGTTTCAAAAAAAATTACTAAGTAACCCTCCCTGTACCTACCCCTAACCCCTAGACCCCCCTGTTAGTGCCTAAACCTAAGACCCCCCTGTTGGTGCCTAAACCTATGACCCCCCTGTTGGTGCCTAAACCTAAGACCCCCCTGTTGGTGCCTAAACCTAAGACCCCCCTGTTGGTGCCTAAACCTAAGACCCCCCTGTTGGTGCCTAAACCTAAGACCCCCTGTTGGTGCCTAAACCTAAGTCCCCCCTGTTGGTGCCTAAACCTAAGACCCCCCCTGGTGGTGCCTAAACTTAAGACCCCCCTGTTGGTGCCTAAACCTAAGACCCCCCTGTTGGTGCCTAAACCTAACACCCCCCCTGTTGGTGCCTAAACCTAAGTCCCCCCTGTTGGTGCCTAAACCTAAGACCCCCCCTGGTGGTGCCTAAACTTAAGACCCCCCTGTTGGTGCCTAAACCTAAGACCCCCCTGTTGGTGCCTAAACCTAAGACACCCCTGTTGGTGCCTAAACCTAAGACCCCCCTGTGATAAGCATTAATAACGTTTCAAAAACATATTGTGCGGTTTTTTCGTTTAAAAATAATGTAAAAAAAAAAAAAAATTGTACTGTTTTTCGTTTAAAAATAATGTTTGAAGAAATTATTGTACTGTTTTTCGTTTAAAAATAATATTAAAAAATGTATAAATCATTAAATAATGTGTAATCATGAGAAGCAGTAATAAAACATTAAGTCTCCGGGCGCCGCTTTTAAAACGTTATTTTTCTCCGGCGCCCTTTTTTCCTATCGGGCGCCCATTAAACGATATTTATCCACCAGTAAAGGTCTGGCTGAAAGTTTGACAGTCATCACCCCAATCCTACTCTACGGAAGGTAAGTATAGGGCCCAACCACCTAACCAGATAACTCAAAACGGGAATGTTGCCCAACAGAAATATCCCACCTGGAATTCTGCAAACACCACCTTCATGTCCTCCGGAGTACCTCGAACATTGCCTGCCGAGCTGGGTAGATTCCCACTACTGCTTGAGATACAGAAGAGCGTGCTCTCCTACTAGGCCCACCTACAGAACAGCAGGCCTGATTCACTCTGCCGTAAAGCCGTGATGGACAACGAAGCCAAGAAGAGCCATGAGCCCTGAAAGAAGTGGTCCGCTCCATACTCACCCCAAGGCCACATCAACCGGCCCCAATAAGAGCCTAGATAAAATATACCACAACCAAGAGCAAAGAGAACTGTGTGGATACATTTTAGGCATGAAATAAAACAAACACTAACCATATACCAGTCCCTACAGAGAGAATATAAATTGTCCCATACTTGGAAAATCTCCAAAACACTTAAAATCTGCAATTCCTGAGTGTCTACAGAGTACAGAGCGCTCACACCCTTGAAATAGAGTCTGGAGAACAAAGACAGATGTACAAACCCAGAGAGAATAGACCATGCCAACACTACAAGCAGAAGACCCTTGAGGACGAGAATCACTTCCTGCTGCACTGCCCTCTAATGCAACCAGGGACACCTTCTTCAAGAAATTGATGGACCTATTTCCAGACTTTCATCCATTAGAAGATGAGACAAAACTATACATTCTACTAGGAGAGGAGGAATCCACAGTGACAATCAATGCACACTACGTTACAGCAGGACGTATACTGAGAGGAGCATAACTGAACTGGCAACCTAAAAATGTCCACAGACTGCTTACCTATTATACCTTCCCAACCCTCCTCCCTCCAGGACTCTCCCCCTTTCATGTCCCCCATTTCTCCTTGCTTTGGCAACGACTGTATGCATCTTGGTCATGCCAATAAATATATTTTTGATTGAGAGAGCGAGACAGAGGAAGAGAGAGAATATTGGAAGAAGAGATAGAGAATAGGTAAAGGATGGAAAGAATAGGTAGAGAGGATGGGGATGGGGAGAGAGGATGGGAAGAGGAGAGGGGTAAATGGGGAGAAAGGATGGGAAGAGGAGAGGGGTGAATGGGGAGAGAGGATGGGAGGGGGTGGATGGGAAGAGAAGATGGGAAGGGGAGTGGATAGGGAGAGAGGATGGGAAGGGGAGTGGATAGGGAGAGAGGATGGGAAGGGGAGTGGATAGGGAGAGAGGATGGGAAGGGGAGTGGATAGGGAGAGAGGATGGGAAGGGGAGTGGATAGGGAGAGAGGATGGGAAGGGGAGTGGATAGGGAGAGAGGATGGGAAGGGGAGTGGATAGGAAGAGAGGATGGGAAAGGGTTGGATAGGGAGAGAGGGGATGGGAAGGGAGAGGGGGGGGAGGGGGAGGGGTGAATGGGAAGGGTGAATTGGAAGAGAGGGAGGAAAGGGGGAGGGGTGGATGGGGAGAGAGGATGGCAAGGGGGAGGGGTGGATGGGGAGAGAGGATGGCAAGGGGGAGGGGTGGATGGGGAGAGAGGATGGAAAGGGCGAGGGGTGGATGGGGAGAGAGGATGGCAAGGGGGAGGGGTGGATGGGGAGAGAGGATGGCAAGGGGGAGGGGTGGATGGGGAGAGAGGATGGCAAGGGGGAGGGGTGGATGGGGAGAGAGGATGGCAAGGGGGAGGGGTGGATGGGGAGAGAGGATGGAAAGGGTGGGTGGGTGGGGAGAGAGGATGGGGAACGAGGAGGGGTGGATAGGGAGAGAGTATGGGAAGGGGGGATGGGGGGGGGGTAAAGACATGGAGAGAAGTGGTGGAAAGGAGCAGGATGAGAGAGGATGGGAAGGGGAGTGGATAGGGAGAGAGGATGGGAAGGGGAGTGGATAGGGAGAGAGGATGGGAAGGGGAGTGGATAGGGAGAGAGGATGGGAAGGGGAGTGGATAGGGAGAGAGGACGGGAAAAGGTTGGATAGGGAGAGAGGATGGGAAGGGGAGTGGATAGGGAGAGAGGATGGGAAGGGGAGTGGATAGGGAGAGAGGATGGGAAGGGGAGTGGATAGGGAGAGAGGAAGGGAAAAGGTTGGATAGGGAGAGAGGATGGGAAAGGATTGAATAGGGAGAGAGGGGATGGGAAGGGGGAGGGGTGAATGGGTAGAGAGAATGTTAAGAGAGGATGGAAAGGGGGAGGGGTGGATGGGGAGAGAGGATGGAAAGGGGGATGGACAGGGAGAGAGTATGGGAAATGGGGGGGGGGGGGTAAAGACATGGAGAGAAGTGGTGGAAAGGAGCAGGATAAGAGAAACAGGGATTCAGGGGTTGATGTGGAGAGAAGATGGGAAGGGGAGTGGATAGGGAGAGAGGATGGGAAGAGGAGTGGATAGGGAGAGAGGACGGGAAAGGGTTGGATAGGGAGAGAGGGTGGGAAGGGGAGTGGATAGGGAGAGAGGATGGGAAAGGGTTGGATAGGGAGAGAGGGGATGGGAAGGGGGAGGGGTGAATGGGAAGAGGATGGAAAGGGGGAGGGGTAAATGGGTAGAGAGAATGGTAAGAGAGGATGGAAAGGGGGAGGGGTGGATGGGGAGAGAGGATGGAAAGGGGGATGGACAGGGAAAGAGTATGGGAAATGGGGGGGGGGGGGGTAAAGACATGGAGAGAAGTGGTGGAAAGGAGCAGGATAAGAGAAACAGGGATTCAGGGGTTGATGTGGAGAGAAGATGGGAAGGGGAGTGGATAGGGAGAGAGGATGGGAAGGGGAGTGGATAGGGAGAGAGGACGGGAAAGGGTTGGATAGGGAGAGAGGGTGGGAAGGGGAGTGGATAGGGAGAGAGGATGGGAAAGGGTTGGATAGGGAGAGAGGGGATGGGAAGGGGGAGGGGTGAATGGGAAGAGAGAATGGGAAGAGGATGGAAAGGGGGAGGGGTAAATGGGAAGAGAGAATGGGAAGAGAGGATGGAAAGGGGGAGGGGTGGATGGGGAGAGAGGTTGGAAAGGGTGGGTGGGTGGGGAGAGCGGATGGAAAGGGTGGGTGGGGAGAGAGGATGGAAAGGGTCGGGAGAGAGGATGGAAAGGGGGAGGGGTGGATAGGGAGAGAGTATGGGAAGGGGGGGTGGACAGGGAGAGAGTATGGGAAATGGGGGGGGGGGGATAAAGACATGGAGAGAAGTAGTGGAAAGGAGCAGGATGAGAGAAACAGGGATTTAGAAAAATAGGAAGACCGATAGAAGAGAAAGAGGTGGGGACAGAGGAAGGGTGGTGGGAGAAGGGAGAAAAAAGGGGACAGAGGGGAAGGAGCGTGGAGGGAAAGGGATAGAGAGAGAGAGACAACGTTTATTTTGTCACAGCACAAATATTTTCTTCATAGGTAAGATCTTCCAAGAAAGTATTTACCAAATAAAATAGCAGCAAGCAACTGTGAGAAAAAAATGTTTTTTGAAGACCCGTCTCTTTTCTAAACAACCTCCGTGGAGCCTTGTCCTGAACACAATTGGCGAGCTCAACAATGTGTCCAGACACAATAGGCCATTGTGTAGGTTCATAGGTTCAACTTCAACAAGAAGGGACAAAAAAAAATATGGTTCAGGAGACAAAAGCGAGAGGAAGATGGTAATTCACAGCTCGGAACAAACATCTGAAACTTCAGAAGACCGACACCGCTAGAATAGCCAAGCGGTAAAAGGCAGACAGAGGGTTTGGTCCTTTCTGCTGGGATCTCGCCTTGAAGTCTCCCTGCATCTTTTGTGTCTCACCGCACTTGCTCGCTCTGGACATCGCTTAAATCCTACCCTAATTGGTTTGATGTCCTGGCTAACGAGCCGGTATCTGCAGCCAGGAACAGATGGATTAGCGGGAGCGACAAGTCGAGAGAGGTGGAGGGGGCAGGGGGGCGAAATGTGTGGAAAGGGAGGTGAGGTTAGGGTGTTAACTCTATTTGAGATGATTCCATAAGCACTCTGATCCCTTGCAGGCTCAGATTTTCACACCCAGCACAGCGAATGCTGCTCACTGCCAGCCCTGGGTAAATGCAGAGAGAGAGACACCAGACCGCCTGACGGCCCAGAAGCCTTTGCAACGAAGGCAGAGTTATGGCTTGCACCTGAGTCACTGGAGATCTCTCCATTAAGCCGAGAAGCAAAAAAAACACAAGAGCAGGAGAAGGTTTCAGCTAATACGGGTGTGATTCAATTAGCGGCATTTAACGGGAAATGATTAGATGGGATGGCAAGGTAATGCATTTACAGCCAGGGAGGGTGAAGCGTGTTGGGGAGCTAACAAGGGATAACCTCACATATTGAAGATCCAGCAACCGAAAATGGAATTATACCCCCAAGGGCTAGAAGCTTCTAATTGAATAAACTCATAGCAGATAGACACAGCGGCCCAGATACATCCGGAGAGGAAAGAGGAGATTGAGGACAAGGGCTGGGGAGGTGGGGGATGGATGGCCTCTCATTGTGCGTAACAAGCATCATCTATGACTACTTCTTTCTGCTATGAGAGCAGAAAGCCTATTGCTATTACTAAGCCGAACGGCTATGATAATAATTATTGATATGTATATTTTAATGCTGTATTGCACATGCACTTGCACTCTTAGCACTGAGCACTTTTATTCTCCTGACGAAGCCCTCTGTTTAAGGTGGTGAAACATGTTGGGTTGGCCTTTATGTATTTATAAGCATTTTTTGTCGAGGGAACAGGGGGCCTAATCTCATCACGTATGTCCAGTAGTAATGTTGGTTTAGGTTACAGTACTAGACCCTGTACCTTGTAGGTCAATTTAAATAGGAATATCACATTTTAAAAGTTGTAATAAAAGTTATATTTTTATAGGGTCCTCCTAAAAGGTACTTCATCGTGTTTAGTACTTCTACAATTGGCAGACAATGAAAGGAGAAACATGAATGTACGGGTCATATACATAGAAATACATAGATTAGATAGATACATAAAATTCACCTATTGATTTTCAAGGGGAATTTTTCATTGCTGCCATTTTTGTACTGTTAATGGCGCAAGCCTCAAACCTGGTGCAGTTGGTCATTGAGTGACTGGGGTTCAAATTCAGAAAAGGGGTGGAGTCACAAAGCCAATCAGATTTTTTTTTCACTTCAATGCAAATTATTGATGGCAAAGATCACAAACTTGGTCATTGAGTAATTGTGTGTTAGGGTTAGAAAAAGTGGGTGGAGCCAACACCAGCCAAATACATACCCGGGCAACGCCAGACCATACCTCAAAAAATAATAACCTTTAAAGAAAAACATCTTTGTTACAGCTGATACAAATCCTGCAGTAAATCTGCAGTGCGTCTACTTCCTGCTTTCATGGAAGCAGACATAGGGTTAACACCCTGTGTTTACCAATTAGCTGATCTGCTGTGGTAGCCAGCTAACTCAGCTGAGATTAAAATACAACTTATGGTTAGGCACAGATGATGGGGAATTAGACAGGCTAAACTCTAAATACAAACAGGGTGGATTTCTCTCTGTTTTCCTTCTGTCCTGTGCAAGAGTTCAGGTCCACTTTGACAAGAAATAAATATGGCAGCCTCCATAAACCACTCACTTCTGGTTCCCTTTGAAAGGTCTATGCAATTGCCTAAAGAAAATATAAACTGCATACATTTTATTTGCTGCCACACAGGCTACAGAGATTGGCGAGTCGGTTGTATGGCGAGATCACGGTTTTTGTGGCTACCCTTCTTTAACCCCTTTGATTTCTTAGGCTGCACAAATGATTATCCAGGACACCGGCACCCGTAGACATTCGCTTGAACTCTTAACTCAAGTCCCGGAACGTAATGTTAATTATCTCCATAACTTTAATTGAAGAACACAGGGAGAATGTCATGCGAGGACAAGAGAGAGATTTCTTACCGCCTCCTCCAAGAGATGCCCAGAGCCAGGCCCATAAAGTCTTCCGCGCCAGCAAGCTCCCTGCCTTAACTAAAGTGCGACTATTAAAACGTATAATTTGTGCGCTCCCATATTAACAAGGTATAAACCACAACCTGTTTATGAATTTTACAACATGGGATTTGTGAGAATTAACACATCCATTACTTTAATTCACGTAATTATGACCACTTCCTCTAGCAAAACCCGATGTGCGACAGAACGTGGCTCTCGAGAGCCGGCAGCGAGTCATCCTTTAAATGACATTTTTTAAAATCAATACGTAGGAGGATGACTGACTAAACCGCTATGCAGCTGGGGGTTATTGGGATAGGATAAGGCGATCAAAAAGCTTCAAATCTAGCTAAATTTGAAAATAATTTAAGTACATTTATGACCCAACTTAAAGAGGATCCGTAATGACATAGAATGCAGTAAATTATTTAGGATACCCACTTCCTATACCTATCTATAGCGGAGCAGAGCAGAAACAATTGTAGCTTATTTTCCACACCTGCACGAACTGAGTCACTGTTAGGATGCTATGAAACCCCCAGTCTGACAAGTCAGTATGAGCGGCGTGGAGTAACTGAGAATGTGAATTCAAACTTATGTTAGCAATTTCAAACATGTCATCAATCCTAACAAAGTAGAGCTTCAGCAGATAGTTTCTAAACAACCCTTGTCCTTTCTCAAGCCCAGGAGGGGAGTGTTACGCTGCAGACAGTCCCACTGCAACGTGGTGTGGGAGACCACTCGCCTGCATGCACCCTAAATTTCACTGCAGTTCTGTTCTTGCTCACGACTCCCCAGAGCTGGCAGCAAGTCATCCTTAAAATCACATTTTTTTAGATAAATATCTAGGAGGATGACTCCCTAAATACATATGCTACTGGGGAGTGTTTCTTGGGATAGGATATGACGATCATAGAGTATCAAAACGCTTTAAATGTAGCTAAATTTGAAAAGAATTGAAGTACATTTAAGACCCTAATTAAAAAGGAACCATAATTAGATAGAATGCAGTAAATTATTCAGGATACACACTTGCTATAAATTGCCGTATATTGGTGAGTAGCCCCCCCCCCCCCTTCCCCACTGAGGCTTGAATCGATCGTTCAGAAATCAATTCTATCAAATCTATCAATTGATCAATTTTCAGCCGATTTCAATCAATTTGATCTGACAGGATGGAAGATTTAGGTCGATCTGCTACTGGTAGCAGATCGTTGGCCTATAGAGTTGCATTGGATCTAATGGTCCAATAATGCATTTAGATCGATTTCCAATAGATTTCATTCTGAAATCTATTGGAAATCTGTTCCTAGTGTGTGGCACACATCAGATTCCTGTCAGATTTGCAGCAGATTCGACCATCAAGTCGCATCTATCAGTGTATGGCCACCTGTAGTGTGTGTTTAGCCTTTATTCAAGCAGACAACGTGAGCAAAGTCATTCAAAGTACTAGTCTGAGTGGAGTTGCTGAGCCCTGGTTCACAAGTTATCACCCACCGCTCTCTGGAAACTCAGCTCCCATTATGCTTTGCAACATGTCAGCCAGTAGCACAACAAAGGAGCTTGGGGCCCCAGTGTGAGTTTTACATGGGGCCCCAAGCAGGTTATCGATGTGAAGCTGCAAAACCTACAAAGGACAGCTGCAGTGTCTGCCAGAGCGGTGTATTTAGTGTAAGGAAACCGCTTAACGTGAACCAAACACTGTTTTTAGCACCCAGGGCATCTCAAAATAGAACATTAAAAATGCATGCCAATAATGTGGTTCATTACTAAAAAAAACCTTGACATTTTCCCTTTTTGTCTCACAAGTTTATCAGAGGCTTTTTACTCTACTTCTGAGGCCTGCCCGACTGCAGAAATGTCCAGCAGATAAGGACGGATGTCATTATTCTATGGCAAACATTAACAGAGAACAAACAAAAACTTCCATTAGGAGGGGGGCAGATACAGGACACCATGCTTTAAAGAGTTGAGAACAGTCACAGATGCTATCTTTTCACCTTCTCCTGGATAAATAATGGACAGTTAAAAGGGGAGGGGGGGGGGGGGGGCATGGCAGCTTCTGTAGCTATTAGAAACCAAGAGGAAAAAAAGTGGTGCTTGGTTCCTTTTAAGGAATTCAATACATATATTAGGTGTTCATGACCAGCATAACACCAATGCAAAGCTAATAAGATAGATGGATAGCCCCTAGTGGGCCCCTCTGGTCCAGGGGCCCTGGCACAGTCACAACCTCTCCATCCCCTGTTGCTATGCCACTGGTAGTATCAGCAGCAATTTATGACACCCTTATAGTACATTTAGGAGTTATTAATTACTGACATCAAAAGTCTTTAGGTTCAAAGCAGGTAAAAGCTGAGAAACTGGGGAAAAGTTAAGGGAATGTAGAACTTTATGAGCCAAAAAGCCACTTAACGCTGACAAAAGGAGCGGCTTGTATATTGCAGATTTCGGCTCTGCTTGTACTGGGCTAATGACAATAATTCAGGAGGCAGGGGATCGGGTACAGTACAGCTAATTACAGGAAAGCAGAAGCAAGGTACGGAACGGCAAGTGCTGGATGCGTCCTCCCTGCTTCATTATTCTTTCCATTCTCTTATTTCAATAACAAATGTTGGGCTAAACATTCATCTCTAGGAAAAGGCTCAGAATGGCTAGAAACAGCTCATGACTTAAAGGTCATGTCTAGGAAAACTCATGGAGAAGCATGTGATCAGTTTGGTCATGTGATAGATATGCACGTCTCTGATTTGCTAGTCATGATCATGTGCTAAAGCAGTAACACTATCCAGTCACACTATCACACATCCTCCTAGGAGAATACAGGAAGAGCCGAGATTTGAACCCAGGGCTCTTCCATGTTCAGTAAGCTAGCATCTATTTAGTAGGAGTCCTTGAGCTAGACTCCCTAACACTGCTACTGCCTATAGAGCGCACCCTTGTAGTTGCAGCTCTGGTGCTTTGAGTCAACTGATCAAACACATCACATCTTGGGAGGAGTGTGGCAGTGAGCTGGTTTGGGACAGAGAATGAGAGGGGTGTGGCAGTGTGCTGGATCGGGGACAGGGAGTGGGAGGCATGTGGCAGTGTGCTGGATCAAGGCAGGGAATGGGAGGGGTGTGGCAGTGTGCTGGATCAGGGCAGGGAAGGAGAGGAGAATGAGGGGTGTGGCAGTGTACTGGATCAGTGCAGGGAACGGGGGGGGGGGGGAGATTGGGAGGGGCATAGCAGTGCATTAGATCAAGGCAGGGAATTAGAGGAGAGTAGGAGGGGTGTGGCAGTGCACTATATCGGGACAGAGAATGGGAGGGGTGTGGCAGTGCGCTGGATTGGGCAGCGAATGAGAGGAGAATGGGAAGGGTGTGGCAGTGCGCTGGATTGGGCAGCGAATGAGAGGAGAATGGGAGGGGTGTGGCAGTGCGCTGGATTGGGCAGCGAATGAGAGGAGAATGGGAGGGGTGTGGCAGTGTGCTGGATCGGGGCAGCGAATGAGAGGAGAATGGGAGGGGTGTGGCGGTGTGCTGGATCGGGGCAGGGAATGGGAGGGGTGTGGGGAAAAGGAGCAAGGGGATCCAAAAAAATACAAGACAGTGCGGCTAGGTGTAGGACTATACCTGCACGGAGAGTTGCATTGTACTTTTAACATTGCATGCCTACCCCAAATTAAAGCTAAAACATGGTTCCAGTATCCCTTCAACAGCTTAATGTGCCCATTAACTGTACAATCTCCCGAAACATCCACCGTACACTCAATGGGGTACCGTTAATGGTGTAGATCGATGACAAAATATCATTCAATTTATCGTTCCATCGAGCCAAATTTACAAACTATTATTTTAGATCCTTTTCCCTTCCTTAGCGATAGTTTCTAATCGACGGCAGTGACCAAATCAGACGGCCAATCGTTCTGGAAATTGTATAGTTAATGGGCACTGAGCCTCTGCTCTTTCTATCCACAAACATCAGGGGATCGTGGGCACAGAATCAATCATTTATATTTCTTTGCTCTCGGCAAGCAATGGAGGCCAATAGGTCTTGTATACGTAATAAAATAAATGCCCAGGATAAGCATTTATAGTTTAATTACAAACCGCAGCACAACACCAACAACAAACCTATGTTGGCTAAATTTACTGGCTGTTGCTCCAACCAAGCGAAGTGTTTACAGACAGTGGCAGGCAAATTATTTTTATCAGTCTGTGGTTAATATAACTAATCCTTAGTTAACAATTTCTAGCTGCATAGCTAAATCCTGCTAATCTCCGGCATAAAGAGGGGATTAGCGCGGGATCTCCTGTGCGATCTCCCCAAGGCACGCTACTTTTAATTGGGGTGTGGGGTCTCCGAGGGTCTGGCCTAGAGGGTCCCTCATTAACAACCTGCCTAAGTGAAAGTGATACAACGACTGCCTTTTTGTGATAAAACACGGTTATTTTGGAATAAAACAAATTGAAAAATACTTAGAGAACATACAGTATACCCCAATACACACAAACATATTTATATATATATCCTCTATAATAAAACCTGTGTCCTTGCGTCACGCTATCCCTGTGTAGCTGGGTCCGTGCTTTTCGCTACTGCGAATGTGCGCAGCACGGACTCAGCCTCACAGAGACAGGAGGATGGGGCCAGGGATCTGGGTGAGCATGTGAGTGGGTGGCCGGGTTTGCACGCGTACGTGTGCAGCGGGTGTGCGTGCGTGCACAGTAACATGCGGCGGGGGCAGCGAGAAACACAGACCTAGAGCCCGTTTTCAGAGGACCTTACAATCTAATCCCTCCCATAATCATAGTATAATGTCCTACCATGTTAACTATAAAGTATTTATATAGCACTGACATCTTCTGCAGCACTGTACAGAGTACATAGTCACATAACTCACTATCCTCAGAGGAGCTCACACTCTAATAATCCTACCATAGTCATAGTCTAATGTTTACCGTATTACTATGTATTTGTATAGTGCTAACATCTTCTGCAGCACTTTACAGAGTACATAGTCATGTCACTGACTGTCCTCAGAGGAGATCACAATCTAATCCTACCACAGTCATAGTCTAATGCCATACCATATTATTATTATGTATTTATATAGCGCTGACATCTCCTGCAGCACATTACAGATCACATAGTCATGTCACCGACTGTCCTCAGAGATCACAATCTAATTCCTGCCATAGTCATAGTACAATGTCTGGCTGACTATACTGTGTGTGGGGGGTGGATCTGGCTGCCTATATCACATGTGTGTGTATGGGGAGATTTTCTTGCTAGCTATACTGTCAGGACCATCTGGCTACCTGTGGCTGGATAGTATACTGGTTAAAGTGGACCCAAATTAAAAATACAAGAGTTCAGAAATAAAATCTACGGTATTTTCTAAATTATAATAATAAATAGCATCCTTTTTTCAGCTGCATGATGACAAATATAAATTATTTTACATTTATTGGAGAAACCCCTCCCTTCCTTTCAAATTGCCGGGACAGAATCCGGCAAACTGGTGGAGTAGGAGGTGTCCTGCAAAGGAGGAATTGCTAATGGCTGCCACCTGTATAACCCTAGTTATGGAAAGAGAAGGGTGAAAAGCAGGCACTGAAATGCTCATAGGCTTGAAGGAGTGTTTATTTATGATGTGGTGCAACTAAATATTTTGAATTAAAAAAATGTTTGGTTTGGGTCTGCTTTAAGGGCTTTGACACAGATGATAGAGAGGAGCTGCAGTACATGGATTTAACACATGGAAGAGGGGGCTGCACATGGAATGGGAGGGGCGCGCGCTGCCACACCTGGAAGGGGAGCATTCTTGGCCTAGTGGCAGTCAGGGAAATTTTTTGAGCACCGACGATTTTCCGCCCTATGAGCACCTGTGCAATGATTCCCTATTAGAGAGTGTTCATATCTGAGCGGTTCGATTCCGAACCGCTCGTTAAAGCGCTGCCTGTACCATTTTCTGAGCGTTTTGGCTCAATGGCAGAGATCGGGAAATCCCTAAGTGCTTAGAAAAGCGCTTTGTATAGCGATTTCCCGAGTGCTTGCGATTTTAAAACGCTTGTGATTTAGGAATGCGAACAAGGCCTAAAAGTATAAATCCGGCCTTGCGTCCCTATACCCGGTGGGGGCGTATTTTTTTCCGACACTCGCCCTGGGAGGAAATTCACCTAGAAACTGCTGCGCTCCCAACCCTCATCCCATGAGAGACTGCACCGTGCGTATGGCGAAGTCACAGTGGCGATGTGGTGAGGACCTGTGGCCATTCTGACAACCAGCAGGCCTCATTTCTTCCACCATAATATGACTATTTATAGAATGTGACTTGATCTAGAACAATTCAAGGCATCCACAGATCAGCCATTCTCCATGTGCAGAAATGCATGAGAAAAATCCAGAAGACGGGACAATAAAAGGGATAATTGTTCTTGCTATTTAAAGTGCGCACACAAAGGAGAGGCACTGTCTACAGAACAGTCACTAGACTACAGGGGCCAGCTGGAGTGTATAAAACAGGCACACTGTGGCCTCTGCAGAAGCCGACCAGCCATGTCCTCGCAATGCAGCCTTTATGAAGCTACAGCAATACTCAGAAAGGTCAGGTCAACCTATACGCCGGCCATACATCAACTAGAGACTCGTCCGCTGTGTTCCTTCCATCCGATGCCACTGGCTGAGGCTACAGAGCGCCAAATAGTTCCATTTCAGAAGCTATCATATGAGCCTGGTTAGCATGAGTTCTATACATTAATGTGGTTAGCGGCTGAGCCTTAAAGGACCACTATCACCAAAATCATAAAGTTTAAAATACATGTAAAACACATACAAATAATAAGCATGTTTCTTCCAGAGTAAAATGAGCCATAAATGACGGTATTTTTCTCCTATGTTGCGGTCACTTACAGTAGGTAGTAGAAATCTGACAGAACCAACAGGTTTTGGACTAGCCCATCTCCTCATTCACAGGTTTGATTTTTATTTTCAAAAGCACTTAGTTGAAGAAAAACTGAACAAGAATTGAACTTCATCCCAATCCGTAGCGGATACCCCCTTTCCCATGAGAAATCTTTTCCTTTTTCACAAACTGATCACCAGGGGGCTCTGTATGGCTGATATTGTGGTGAAACCCCTCCCACAGTGTGATGTCAGGACCATGGTCCTGACATCACACTATGGGAGCCTTCTTGCATTGTGGGAAATTACAGCTGTTTCCAACTGCCAAATAAAGAAGCAACAACTCCTTCCACTGTAATCACCTGCCACCATTAAAAATGTCACCATGTCATGAATGTCAGAATGTAAATCAAGGAGAGGAAAGATTTTACAATGGGCAAACACTGACTAAATCATTTATACATAATTATTGTAAAAATTAATTACTTTTTTTTATTATATTATATTTACTGGAGTTCCTCTTTAATGTCAGTTGCTCCGTCCAAATGCCAAAAAAAAAGTGTGCAGCGTGCAGGGGGCCAACCTGCATCTTTGTATAGAGCCTTTTCAGGGAATGTCTTTATATAGAATAAAAGCCTTGCTGAGACTCTCCCATGAAGAAATGGGCTAGTCCAAAACCTGTAAGTTCTGTCAAATTTCTACTACCTACTGTAAGTGACAGTAACATAGGAGAAAAGTAATTTATAGCTCATTGTACAGTACTCTGGAAAAAAAAAAACATACTCCTTATTTGTATATGTTTACAGAGCAGGATCATCCACCAGGCAAACCTAGGCAGGTGCTTGGGGCCCAGTGGGTGTTAAGGAGCCCACTTGTTACCTTCTTCGACATCTCTCCACTTCAGCTTACCAAATGGACCACAAGGTGGCCCAAAACTCTTACCTTGCCTAAGATCTCATTACATCTTAATCCATCTCTGGATAGTGGTCCTTAAAATGGACCACTACCGCATCAATAGCAAAATGTAAAAAGTGTATGAATATATATAAATGTAGGTTTCCCCCAGAGCAGAGTAAAAATGGGTTATCAATTACTTTTTTTCTATGTCGCCTACAGTAATCAGTAAAAGTCTAACAGATCTGGAATTAGTTCATCTCCTCATGGGGGATTCTTAGGGATTTCTTTGTTTTCAAAAATTCTTAGTGCTCGGCAGTTGACAAAATAATGCGCAGGTGATTTGGGAAACAGTCTAGCATCTGTTTATAGATCTTTTCCAAGAAGTGTTTTTTTTTTTTTTTAAAGAATGAGAGAAATGCGGAGAATCCCTCATGAGGAGATGAAGTGATAACCATTTCTCAGATTGTTCCGAATTACTGCTTACTGTAAGATACAGCAACGGAGTAGAAAATTAATTTACAGCTCATTTTACTCTGGGACAAATGTACATCTTATATGTATACATTTTTTCGTGATAATGGTTCTTTAAAGGGACCCCAAGCAGACGCTTAAAATGGAAATCTGCACTTTCCTGGGGATTCCTTTGAGTCCGCCAGGAGAAAAGCGCAATATAAATGTTATTTGTCTTGTATCTTCCTCCGTAGCCTGTGAGGTTCCTCTGTGTCCTCTGGGCCCCTCCGTGGTCCCGCCGGCGCCCTCGTTAGCCTGGCGACTTTGGGCGAAGTCGTCGTGCAACTGCACATGCATGGCCCATCCGTGCACCTGGCTCAATCACACGCGCTTCGATGTAAGCATCCTGCGCATTTCAGTTTTTCAAGAACCGCGCCTGCGCAGGATGCTTACAGCAGCGCTTGTGATCAAACCGAATGTGGGGATGGGCCGCGCATCCGCAGTTGCGCATGACTTTTCTCAAAGTCGGCAGGCTCAAGGTGAACCAAAGGACATTGAGAAACCTCGTGGACTACGGGGGGGGGGGGGGGGGGTTGAAGGAAGCCCCAGGAAAGTGCAGATTTTCATTTTAAAGAGACTCCGTAACAAAAATTGCATCCTGTTTTTTATCATCCTACAAGTTCCAAAAGCTATTCTAATGTGTTCTGGCTTACTGCAGCACTTTCTACTATCACAGTCTCTAATAAATCAATGTATCTTTTCCCTGTCAGACTTGTCGGCCTGTGTCTGGAAGGCTGCCAAGTTCTTCAGTGTTGTGGTTCTGCTATGAACTCCCCCTTCCAGGCCCCTCTATGCACACTGCCTGTGTATTATTTAGATTAGGGCAGCTTCTCTCTTCTCTCTTATCTTTTACATGCTGGATAAATCGTCCTCTGAGCTGGCTGGGCTTTCACATACTGATGAATTACAGACAAGGGCAAAGCTGTTTGCAGGAAGAAACGAGCAGCCTGAAACTTCAGTGCATGAGAACTGCAGGGGGAAAGAAACACACAAATGATCTCTTGAGATTAAAAAGGACGGCTGTATACAGCCTGCTTGTATATGGATGTATTTTCTATGTGTGGACATACTGTACATCAACCTACTTCCTGTTTTGGTGGCCATTTTGTTTGTTAATAAACAAACTTTTTAAAACTGTTTTTAACCACTTTTAATGCAGCGAGGAGTGGCGAAATTGTGACAGAGGGGAATAGGAGATGTCCCCTAACGCACTAGTAGGTTTACTTTTGTGCAATTTTAACAATACAGATTCTCTTTAAGGGTCTGCTTAGGGTCCCTTTTAACGCAATTCACGGAGCGGCACCGTTGGCAGAGACGGTGCAATTCTGAGAGCAGTAAAACTATACAGAATGGTAATCTATCACAATGAAGGGCTGAATGCACCTGTGCGCTGTGAAGCACTTTAGAAGTGCGATTTATTACACCTAAGCCGCGTTACAAATCAGACATCATTAGTTACAGGTTCAGTTGATCCAGGAACCTGAAGGAAATGTGAAAGCTTATTACCTGCGCTGTAATTAAACCTTAACTCCAGGCACAAAACATTCCCTAGTCCTCGGTGGCAGAGCTGCCTTTATCTGTACTTAAGCTTCTTAGGCCCGCTACACATCTGCAATAATGATGGCCAGAAATGTTCACTCTTGATGGCTTTGGGTGACGTTACACAGTACATACAAAGTGCTCGGATACCGGTGGAGTAGCGTGTTCTTCCTATGGAGGGGGCAGAAGGAGCAGTGGGAAATAATAGCGGTCTGTGGCAGAGTGGGGTCATCCATCAGGCAACCTAGGCAGGTGCTTGGGGCCCAGTGGGCATCAAGGGGCCCTCCTGCCACCTTCTTTGACCTCTCTCCACTTCTGCTTACTAAAAGGACCACAAGTGGGTCTCAAATCTACTCTTAGAGACTCTGTACTAAACAAAAAAAACAAAAAAATAAGTGTTCCCTTGGGGGTCCTTACCTCAGGAGGGGAAGCCTCAGAGTCCCAATCTCTGTAGCTGCAGGCAGTCCAGCACTGGCTCCCCCGAAGCGTCCCACAATCCTCCCCTGACAAGCCTGTTGTGGCTCTCAGCACGGAAATTGACGTAAATAGCCGATTTCTGTCGGGTCTGCTCTACTGCGCAGGTGCAGGAGACTTGCCCCTGCGCAGCAGAGCGGGCCGACAGCGATCGGCTATTTCCACCTATCTCCGAGCGAAGAGCAGATACTGCGCCTGCGCTGGAGCCGGGAAGGTATTTACATCCCTGCTGTCTGGAGGGGCACAGCGAGACCGCCGTGGGACACAGGAGGATGGGAGAAGCCTAGATAGGATCCGGACTCTTGCCCCACTCGAGGTGAGTACCCCCCAGGGGAACTTTTTTTTAGATATAAGTTTTCTTGGGGAGGTTTTCCAACATACACTGAAAAGGCAATGTCAAGTTGGAGGTCATCGGGAGCACACTATGGAAAGGCATCCACAAGGATGGTTTTGGGTGACCCAAGTTGAAAGGTTGTACAGGGGTGTAACTGGAGGGGGCCCAGAGCTGTAAGTACTACTTAATTCCCTCTGATAAAGGTATTCAGTCAGGGGCGTGGCTAGGAACCTAGGAGATATGGGGCACTTTTTGGCACTCCAGACGAAAGATGGACGTGGTCATGCACAGGAATTAAGAAAAAATGCAGCATATCACAGTGTCACTTAAACATAACTAGGCTGGCTGGTCTGGCTTGCTGCTCGGCATGCTAGCTAGATGCCAGTTTATCTAGCAGTCCCCCCCAAAGCATTCCCTGACCTTCTAGTGGACCCCTCCCACCACAACTCCCTGCATGCTCCCAAAGAAAGAAGCACAGCTCCCTGCATGCCCCCATAAATGCATCCCAGCGCCTAGCATGGCATCACAGCACCCAATATGTCCACATAGAGGCACCATAGCACACATAATACTCCCTATAGCTGTGTGCTGTGGTGCCATTCTGGGTGCTATGGTGCCATTTTGGGCGCTATGGTGCCTCTAAGGGACACGCTGGGTGCCTTAGTGCCATATTGGGTGCTGCGTATTGCCATGCTGGGTGCTGTGGTGCTTCTGTGGGGCATGCTGGGTACTGTGTGGTGCCTTTACCCTGCCTGGGGGACATCCGGGGCACTTCAGAATAGATCCGGGGCACGTGCCACTGATCTTTGGGGCTAGCAACGCCCCTGGGTTCAGTCTTCAGAGCAGGGTTTTTTTGCGGCCATACTTGCTATAGGTGTGAAGATTACGATATCCACACATGCTTTATGACCACTGCAAGATGGCCCCTGGGCTGTGAGGGTCACCAAGTGTAGGCAAGGGAAACTGTGTGAACATGTAGGTGCGTAACTACAAATCATGCCCCCCAATGTGTACAAGATCTTTATTAGCTGATGACCAGTAAAATACCTACAATGTACCTCTTCATAAGCCCCTATGCTGGCCATTTCTGTAGCACGGGCTCTCAGAGCTTCAGGCTGTCATCTCAGACAATTCTGTCTACGCTTCGCCCTTTTGCAGCTTCTAAATTCTAATAAATCTGAGCGGATGCAAATCTTCATAGCTTGGAACTGGACCAATCAATTCAGCAGCTGCCAAATGTGATTGGTCCGTTTCCAAGGTGTGTACATTTAGTATAAACTTTGCAACAGTTTGGAACGCTTAACATCTCACTGACTATCCTTGCTATCTCTTTGCACTCTCTGCCTGCTCCCTCATCACCCAATTCGTATGAAGCCAGGATAGGCTGTAAGCAGGGAGGCGTGGCTTTAGCTTACAAGTAAATCGCTATCTTTTCCTGCAGCCCATGTGACCACAGGGGGAGTGTCTAAAGAGATCGGAAAATTACATTTTAAAAATGTTTAAACAAACCATAGCGGGTGTGTACATCAGGTAAACAACTTGTGGTGTGGTTGGTCATCTTGTGCGGTTGGTCGTGCATTAAGTTGGATGTGTGTATGAGCCTTTAAACTTTACGAAAACGTCTCTGAACTCCAATCACAACAGTACTGAGGCCAGGGCTGAAAACTGCTGAGGAAGGTTTAACCTGGCGGACAAAGATGTTCCCTCTATGCAGTGGCGTGTTAAGCGGGTGCGGAAATGTCACGCACCGGGTGTCACCATGGAAGGGGTGATATCCAGGCAGAAGAGATCGAGGCACCTGCTATGGGGCCCATTAACATTGGGGAGTCTGGGGACGTTGGGGGGGGGGGGGGAGCATCATTCCTGGGCCCTCCTGTGTCTCCATGCAGAGTAGAGCACATCGGTGCAGAGTCGCGAACAGAAGAAAACTTGGGTCAACACTCACCTACTCGCAGCTTGCTGCGTCCGGTCTCCATGGTTACAGGGTATCACATGACTTATCAGGACGTGCCAGGGTGCAATATGCTGGCATGTCCTGACGACGTCTCACGTGACTCCCTCTGGCCACAAAGAACAACACAGTAAGCAGCGAGTAGGTGAGTGTTAACTCTCAGTTTTCTTCCTTTCACGACACTGCAGGTACCACTGGGGTCGCCATGTGGAGGGGGTACCACTAGCATGCCAATGCCTCTGATTATTTGTAAATAATCAGCACTGGGTGTCAAATATCCTTGGTACGCCACTGCTTCTACGTAACTCTAACAAATGGGTGCGCAGGATATCAGATCTCCCCAAAATGCTTGCTTTTGCTGTGCAGGTAGCGGTTTACATACCTCCGAAGCTGTAGAGTGCCGATGTGCTTGAAATCATAGATACATAATAAGCGCTATATGTGTTGGAAAATGTGCACACTTGAAGTGAAATGCTACAGACATAGCCACAAAGCAGGCGGGCCTGGTGATGGTGCAACACTGGACAGCGTGACTGAGAGGCCCTGTGTTTCCCCCGTCAAGCTTCTTACCAGTTTCAGGGTGTTCCATCTCACCGATGCTGCCGTCAGGGGTGGTCCTCTCATAGTGGTCTTCCGGCAGAGCCAGGGGCCCTATTCTCGGCCCGGAGGAAGACTTGCTGCTTGGGGTCTCCGATTCCTCTAGGCCGCTGTCATAGTAACTGTGCTGGGAGGGGTCCTGGATATCAGGTGCCTGATTGGATGTAGAAAAAGTCACTCGGCGATGAGGTAACTATGGAAGAGACAAAAAAGAGGGAATTATTAGAAATGGAGGCAATAACCCATCAATATCACAGCATATGTATTTAAAGGGAACCAAATACTTTTTTTTCCTGCAGTTTGTCCTGGTTTCTAATAGCTATAGGAGTTGCCATTTTTCCTTCCCCTTCTAGCTGCTCATTATTTATCTGGGGAAGGTGTGAAGATAGCATCTGTGACTCCTCTAAACTTTTTGAAGCACAGTGTCCAGTATCCCCACCCCTCCTCCTTGCTAAACAAAGCTTATGTTTGTTCTCTGCTAATGTGTGCAATAACATAATTACATCAGTCCTTATCTACCTGAAACCCCTGTGGTCGGGTAGGGCGTGGCAGTAGGATAATAAAGGCCTCTGCTAAACTTTTAAATTTAAAAAGAAGTGGTAAAATTTGAAGGCTTTTTTTAATAATGAGCCATGTTATTGGCATGCATGTTTAATGTGCCATTGAGATGACATGGGTGCTAAAAATGGCGCTTGGTTCACTTTAAATGACCACTATGATGAAAAACTAAGATTTAAAATGCATATGTACACACACACACACACACACACACACACACACACACACACACACACACACACACACACACAAAGTATACAAGTCTTGAAGTAAAATGCACTGTAAATTACTTTTTTCCTATGTTGCTGTCACTTGCATTGCGGAACTATTAAAATTACACCAATAGGTTTTTGACTAGAACATCTTCTTGCAGGGGGATTCGCAAGGTTTCCATTATAAGGCAAGGGGTTCACAACCAATGGTATTAATAATACTCACATTGATGGTTACATAGGAAAAAAATTAATAGTGCATTGTATGCCCTCTTACATGTATGTGTACACATGTATTTTAAATACTACATGTTTAACATAGAATTTGACTATTATTATTATGCGCTTGCGTAGCATTGACATCTTCCACAAAACACTTTACAGAGTACGCAGTCATGTCACTGTCCTCAGAGGAACTCAAAAACGAATCCTACCATATTATTATTATTATTATTATTATTATTATTATTATGTTTTAATATAGCAATGACATCTTCCGCAACACTTTACAGAGTACATATTACTGTCACTCACTGCTCCTTACATTCGCTAGATTCTCAAAAGAGGTGGTCGTTTAACTTATAAGGGTTTAGTTCAATATTTTAATATGCCCCCCTCCACCTCCCCTCGAATTGGAACGATCGCACAGCACCTGACAATTTACACCGCACGTTATAGGTGCAGTAAGCCCCCCCCCCCCCCCCAAAAAAAAACCTAGGTAGCCAGGTACAGTTGCCCCCAGTATAGGTAGGTAGCCAGGTACAATTGCCCCCAGTATAGGTTAGCTAGGTACAGTTGCCCCCAGTATAGGTAGGTAGCCAGGTACAATTGCCCCCAGTATAGGTTAGCCAGGTACAGTTGCCCCCAGTATAGGTAGGTAGCCAGGTACAATTGCCCCCAGTATAGGTTAGCCAGGTACAGTTGCCTCCAGTATAGGTTAGCCATGTACAGTTGCCCCCAGTGTAGGTTAGCCAGGCACTCTCTTCACTTCCTGTTTCTGCCTGGTGCTGCCCCCAGTTCTGCCGCCTGAGGAAGTCGCCTATCTTGGCATCATGGGTGGACCGGCCTGCCTGCGCCCTTTTTACCTGATTCGGTGATTTCTTGGAGTGAGCCGGTCAAATGCCAATATTTTGCTAGAGTTTATAAAACAAAGCTAAAATCCATATCCCAAGCATACCGCATTACTGATCAGAGCAGCATTGTAGCCACACAAACTGCACTAACCCCTTCATGCGAAAGCTCCTCGCGTCTCATACGCATGAATTTACAGCCTACGATCTGCCAGAAAGCACACACAGTAATACATAAACACCGCAATTACCGCTTTGTATGAACTGGAGTATCAAATAAACTCTATCATTTTTCCTTCATAGCTGTACAAGTCACATAGGCCCTATTTCTTTGCCATTATAACAATTCATATCATTAAATGCTATTTACAGAGCACACAATGAGCAAAATGTTTGCAACTGAAAACCAACTCTCCATATGCATGGCAACCGTTCCTTGACAACGCGAAAACATGAATGCTGCAAACAATACTGTCAAATAATTGCATGGTTATGATGTTGACGTATGTATCCAAGTCTGTTTGTCAGTCAGAGAGGCTATAGATGCATGTCAGATGGCTGACTGTTTAAAGGACCACAATCGTGAAAAAAGTAGGCAGGTAAAATCTGACAGAACCGACACGTTTTGGGCCAGTCCATCTCCTCATGGGGGATTCTCAGGGTTTTCTTTGTTTTCAACAGCATTTACTGAACAGCAGTTTAAATGCCGAAATAGTAAGATACCAGCCAGACTCCCTACTCACTTGCACACTATTCTGTCAGACTTTGCAACTGCTGTTCAGGAAATGCTGTTGAAAACAAGAAAACACAGAGAATCCCCCATGAAGAGATGGACTGGCCCAAAACCCGTCAGTTCTATCAGATTTTAAACTACCTACTTTTTTTGCTATAGTGGGCCTTTAAGGGAAAGTTCAGAACATTCATTGCACACAGGTTTGGGCCTAGGGTGGCTGGACGTTGAAGAAGGGTTACTCATTGACGAGAATGGCCCTCAGTCCCGGGATGCGAGAAATCTGCAAGCCCCTCCCTCCATAGTAACAGAACGCTTTGCTAGCCTATGGGCTAGTGACCTTTTTGTACAGAATTAGACTCCGAAATGTCGCCAAGTGGTTGAATCCTTGAGACTTGGCGATACTGTTTCTTATTTTTTATTTCTGTTCTCAGTTTCAGTTACCTGATTCTGTCCCAGGTACCTGTCTCCTCCGGGTGGTAGTGCTAGAGGTAGTGAGGTCCTTCCAATAGGAGAACCTCACTACGGTGGTAGGGACCAGAACAAAAATGTTTTGCATGCAAACTGTTTTGGAAGCCAACATCCTCCATTAGTGAAAATTGTAGCACCTGTTTTTGATGCAATTGGGTGCATTTATGCTTTTAAGAGGCTCTGCACACCATCTTGCTGTTGACCCATTCAGAGGCAGCCTGGTTTCGGATGCGCTGCCATCTCTCCCTACTGTGTACAAAAATGTAAGTCTAGACGTGGGGATGGCAAGGCTGCCATACACGGGTTTTATGGAAGAGGGGGCTGCACATGGAAGGGGAGGGGACTGCTGCACATGGAAGATGAGAAACTAGAAACCCTGGCCTTGGTCAGCAGGGAATGTATACATTGACAAAGCTCCCAACTGTCCCTCCTTGGGAGCCCTGTCCTTCTGTCTCTTTCCTCCTCATGGGTGTTATGGAAGAGGGGGCTGCACATGGAATGGGAGGGGACTGCTGCACATGGAAGATGAGAAACATGAAACCCTGGCCTTGGTCAGCAGGGAATGTATACATTGACATAGCTCCCAACTGTCCCTCTTTTGGAGGGACAGTCCCTTTTTGGGAGCCCTGTCCCTCTGTCCTTTTTCCTGCTAATTTGGCCCTCTTTCAGGACTTTGTCCTTCTTTGTATGTAAATATATATATTTCTCTACTACAAAATGTGTTTGAATGACTCAACTTTATTCCCATCCTTTAAATTTATATATTATGAATTTTAAAATGTTAATATGAAGGAAAATGAACCAGGATAGAAAGGACCAGTGTGGTTTGAATTATAAAACAACATTTTTCTTATGAAGTCTTTATGGTATGCGTGACTAGGGTTGTGGTGGGGGCGTGGTCAGGATTGTGGCAGGGGTGTGGTTTAAGTGTCCCTCTTTCTCATCTCAAATAGTTGGTAGATATGCATTGACATTATATACATAATATACATTCTCATAACCTGCAATTCACTGAAAGCATTTAGACAGGATAGGAATGCAAAAAAATTAATAAAAAAATGATTCCATTCTCATGACAGGAATTCCTGGACCTGCCCATTATTTTCTGGTTTAAAAGTAAATAAATCAATTATCATCCTGCTGCCCCCGTGAATCCCGTACCAGAAAACAACGTTATTTCTGACTATCTAGACAGAAAACAAGGTAGGTATGCGCCTGCACGCTCCATAATGATTTCTGACACACTAATGGCCCCATCAGCATCCCTTGCAGCGCGGTAACGCATAGGTTTACTTACTGAAAATAACCCCATTATGATTCGGCTGAAAATGATTGATGCATTAATCAATTCGCATTGCATCAGGCGGAGGGGAGCGTCGCGCTGGAATCCCGAGCACTCGCGTCTGCTGCATTGCATCCCAGCTCGACTGTAAACAAGCGCGATTTAACCACTTGAGCACCAGCAGTCTGTGGCCCCGTAACGACCACAGACTGCTGGTACAAGAAACAGAGAAACCAGGCACAGCGACGTCACGCTGCACAGATCCGCTACTCTCCCATCGCTGCAGCCCACTCTGACGTCGCTATGACAGCAGACCTCCATGAGCCAGTCAGAAGCCTTTTTCATTGGCTCCTGACCCTGTGATCCCTGTGAGCCAATGTGATTGGCTTACAGCGATCACAGGGTCAGGGGCCAATGAAATCAGCTCCTCACCGGCTCACAGAGCTCTGCTGTCATAGCAACGGCAGAGTAAGTGGGCTGAAGTGGCTGGATCGGTGGTAGCGGCAGGAGCGCTAATTAAAACCTACGCCCTGGCAAGGATAACGGGTCCCAAACAGAGCGTAGATTTCAATTAGCTTGGTCCGTAAGCAGTTAATGTGGCCACACACTATACAGTTTTTGAAATCTCAGTTTAAATTCAAGAATAGCAATCAGTTTTTCAGACCGATTGTAACATTTCACAAATCTGACCAATGTACCACACATATGTTCAATTTTTCCTCAATTGCGATAAAATGATTGGAAACTGAGAAAATTGCTTGGGTCACGTGCATCCTACCTAATAATAGGCAAGTGTCTCTGCGTCCCATGTCCCCGTGTCAGTGCTTTTTCAGTTCTGCGCATGTGCAGGGACGCAGAGACAGAGCTGGGGGGAATGATGCGCGGCACAGGCGGACGGGTGCAGAAGGGGCGCGGCCACAGCCTACCGCCTGTTTTGAAATGGGCCTTAGGCCTAATTTATTAAGAAATTGACAATCTACCAAACACACCATTCAATTTTTATAAAAATTGATCACAAAAATCCACCATTCCCAATCGACTTTTACCAAATAAAAATAGGAAATCCGATCGGATTTCTTGCTAAAAAAAAAAAAAAAAAAAAAAAAAAAAAAAAAACTGCTTTAGATTTTTCGGGAAATTAGATTTTTTTTTAACGAATTGCCGTAAAATCGGATCATTTTATTGTATCGTGTGTCGCCATCTTTAAAGGGGTAAAATAAAAAGTCGCCCTATATAGACCATCCTCCGAAGTCTAACATGCGATTAGACACCTCAGGTGAATTTATATATGCGCGTCACCCATAGGAACTGGCGACCACGACGGGATGAGTCATACGCGTTCGCGTGACAGCCTATTTTGTTTGTAGGATGTTATAATGAACCATCATAGGCGGAAATAGCGCCAGCTTGAAAGCATGCAGGGCGGCTTTTTATTCTCAAGCCAATTATCTTCAAAGCGTCAGATACTAGCAGCGGCAAAAGGAAAGAAAAAACCCACGGCACGGAGAGACTAAAGACGTAAATGAGATGCGAGTAATCTCGGCTTATGCTCAAGTTGTACACGGCTTGAAAACAGTACACCAAAGATCGGTAGGGGAGAAAGTGAATTTAGCTGTCCCATATCGAAGATGCATGTCATTTGCATCAAATCTGCATGTAAGCCTGAATACTGTACATAGCATGTCATTGAAAATCTCTAATGAAGACTAGGGCTGGTAAAGAAGAGGTAAATCGTTCTGAGTTGATGCAGCATTATGCAGATTCTGCATGCAAATTTACGCAGGTTGAAAATTGACCAACTAGGTCACGCCCAGTGGTGAAGTAATAGGGGATTGCAGAGGCAGTGACCACACCAGGGCACCTGGACTAGAGGGGACCAGTAAATGCCATCCTTCAACAGCATTATTAGTTCTTTATTTGTGCTAAGCTGGTAATGATCACCTCTATATGTGCTTTGATTAGTTGTAACCATTAATAGACTGTTCTTCCCAATTTATACCTCACTGACACTGCAGCTGTCCCCTCCCCTGCTTACACCTCTGACGTTGCAGCTGTCCCCTCCCCAGCTTACACCTCTGACGCTGCAGCTGTCCCCTCCCCAGCTTACACCTCTGACGCTGCAACTGTCCCCTCCCCTGCTTACACCTCTCTGACGCTGCAGCTGTCCCCTCCCTGCAGCTGTACTTGGCAGGTTTTGGTAATCCAAATCAATTGTTACATATAGAGCACTTGAGGGGGCCCAATGTAAAACTCGCACTGGAGCCCAGACCTCCCAAGCTATGCTACTGGTTATGCCAAGGTGGAACTTGACTGGTCCATTTTTAAGCCACAAATTTGCATTCAAAAGGCCATCTAATCAAGCCCGACACTAACGCCTTAAAGAGACTCCGTAACAAAAATTACATCCTGTTTTTTATCATCCTACAAGTTCTAAAAGCTATTCTAATGTGTCCTGGCTTACTGCAGCACGTTCTACTATCACCATCTCTGTAATAAATCAACTTATCTCTCTCTTGTCAGACTTGTCAGCCTGTGTCTGGAAGGCTGCCAAGTTCTTCAGTGTTGTGGTTCTGTGATGCATCTCCCCCTCCAGGCCCCTCTCTGCACACTGCCTGTGTATTATTTAGATTAGGACAGCTTCTCTCTTCTCTCTTATCTTTTACAAGCTGGATAAATCGTCCTCTGAGCTGGCTGGGCTTTCACATACTGAGGAATTACAAACAAGGGCAAAGCTGTTTGTAGGAAGAAAAGAGCAACCTGAAACTTCAGTGCATGGGGGAAAGAAACACACCAATGATCTCTTGAGATTCAAAAGGAATGCTGTGTACAGCCTGCTTGTGTATGGATGTATTTTTCTATGTGTGGACATACTGTACATCAACCTACTTCCTGTTTTAGTGGCCATTTTGTTTGTTTACAAACAAACTTATTAAAACTGTTTTTAACCACTTTTAATGCGGCGAGGAGCGGCGAAATTGTGACAGAGGGTAATAGGAGATGTCCCCTAACGCACTGGTATGTTTACTTTTGTGCGATTTTAACAATACAGATTCTCTTTAAGCATAACTGCACTTGTGTGTGAAGGGAACTAAGAAAACCCCAGCAACCCACAAATTGTTTTTAAATGAATCCTAAACTGAAATAAAGTTATTAAATAAATTGGTGAAGTCAAAATGTTAAACAGAACTCTCCTGGAGCTTCAAATTCTTTTTTTCATGTCAAGGGATTAAATTCTAAAGCCCTGTACACACGTAAGACTTAATGCTGAGGTAAGTATGTGTATAGGTGTCCCTCATGGTCACTGAAAGATCTTGCATGGTGCATCATTAGGCAACAGTCAGTCGAGCACATGGTTCCCGCTCCTTATCCCGCAAGCAGCTCCATTGCGCATCACACCATTAGTCCTGAAAGATGGACAAATGAGGAAGAAAGAGGGACAGAGGGATTTGGTTCCCAAAGAGAGACTGTCTGTTCCTCCAAATGAATTGGGAGCTATGGATCTGTCACCCTCTGAATCGAGCAATAGCACAACAGTACACACCTTATGTGTGAAATGTGAACAGCACAGTGTTGCCAACTCATCCCTTTAATTACTGACACATATGAATTATACAGGTTTTGTGGCTAGGTAGATGCAGTTAAGGTACTGATTATGTGAAAGTAGCCCCAGAACCTGTATAACTTAGATGTGTCAGTATTTAAAGGGATGAGTTGGCAACACTGGAACAGCAGTCGCATCATTGTGATGTAAAATCGGGCTCATTCAGCATCCACATAGAAATAAAATCATTTTTTGAACACTCCCAGCAGTCCCACCCAGAGAGAATGCCACCAGCTCCTTCAACACAGCTGCTTCTTCTCATGTGATCAACATTTCAGCTTTTTAGTAGCAGATGCCGCGATTCAAGATAAAAAAAAAAAAAACGACAAAGATAAAACCTCTATTTGAGCACTGAAATTACTCGCCTGCTAGATAATTAATGGGTAAAGGCACCAAAAAGTACAGATCATGTATAAAAAATAAAAAAAAAAAACTCTAGAAAGGAGAGCAGGTTGGCTTACCTTCAAAAACAGCCAATTTGAAAGATTTGTATTGAGCAATTATGACAAAGCGCTTTGCAGGTTAGTCCCGCTTCCTCAGGCCAATATCAATTTGTGGCTAGAGGCTGCAAAGCAAAGGTACAAGTGCCTCGCTTGCTGCAAGATAGTATTTTTAGACCTGTTCCAGGAGATTGCATTTAACATTTATGTAGATTTTGGTTTTGAAGGCAATGAGATGCGGAACTGCCTTGTGGTGTTGAAATGAAAGTCAAAACAGTAGTAGTAGTAGTAGAATGCCTTCTTCTGGACTTAACGCCCAGAATTATGTAAAATTTGATGTGTTGTGGACAAAACCCTTGTCTCTACTTCCTGTCAACTAATCCTGCTGATAGCTTAGCGTTCTTTTCCCGCCTCATTTACAGCAAACCTTTTACGTAATGACAAACCCCCAGCATGCTTTGCAGGACTTCACGCAGGACACTCGGAGCTGTAGTCTGGCAGCAGCTGGAGAGCCACAGGCCACCGTTTTCTACCACTGCGGAAGCCGTTATCTCTCAGAGCCCCGCTGCAAACAAATGGTCCGTCCCCTCCGCTACTGAGGAGCTCCAGCTCTGAGGTGAAATAATAAAATAAAATACAGAAAGTAAAAAAATAAGCACACATGCTCACAAACACATCAATAACATTTTTTGAGATTACAGGCAAATCCCGGCCCTCTGAAGTCTCTTTATTCGGGCGCCCGCAGCCGAGGTAACGCTGGCCATTTGTCTCAGATGGAGATAATACCTGTATTAAGTAACAGATGTTTATGGATATTCACAGATGCCTGCTCTCACAATAACAGCGCTGCTTTCTTCCATCGCCGACCCCATGTTTGCACATAAAAAGCTTTCGGTACATAAGTGCTTCTGCAAGCCTGGGTCTTATAAACATCAGTTAGCCAATAAAAGGTCAACATGCACAGCAAGGAGGGGAAAAAAAATACATTTGTGTCCTGTCAAAAGAAATATCGTGCTTGCTGTGCTTATGCTTTGCCAGGCTGCAGAGCAGCGCACGAAAAAATAAGAGTGGGCGATCCTGCAGGCTGCGTTGTACAGTTTCTCTCTTTCTCTGCTAATGTAATGCCCAACTAAACCCAAAATTAAAACAAAGGAAAATTCTGATAGTAATTAGGATGATAAATGAGTATAAACATTGTATGAGAGGCAAAAGTTTTGGACAAAACACCAGTTTCGTGGGCCAAAGACGGTTGCCAAACTGCAATGCAGCTAGTTTCCTCTACTCTCTGGATTTGGCTGCTGGGTGCGTCAGATAACACCATGGGGTGGAGCCTAGGTAATTATCTCATCTTATCTATATAAAATGTTTAGCCTTAGCTACAATATATCTATGTCCTCTGAATACAGGCAAGCCATGAGGGCGTAAAAAGTGTTGTGGGTGAAGCACAGCTGTGCACGATTGGGTGTGCTCCCGTGCATGCTTCCAGCACTATCTGTTGCAACACTAATTGGAGAAAGGGAATATATGTTCCCTGAGCCTATTAAATTAATTATCTATCAAGTTTTTACCATTAAAAATATTTTATTTTCTCATTTCAAAGTGAAGTACACTAACAAAACCCACCTATATTTCAGAATCAAATATCACCATAAGAATTCTGACAGGAACATAATTTAAACGGAAAAAAATAGCAAAATATAATTTGTGGGGTTTAAAGAGACACTGAAGCGAAAAAAAAAAAATTATGATATGATGATTTGTATGTGTAGTACAGATAAGAAATAAAACATTAAGATCAGATACATTAAGGTGGCCATACACTGGTCGATTTGCCATCAGATTCGACCAACAGACAGATCCCTATCTGATCGAATCTGATCAGAGAGGGATCGTATGGCTACCTTTACAGCAAACAGATTGTGAACAGATTTCAGCCTGAAACCGTTCACAATCTGTTGTGGTGGTGCTGCTGCTGCCCCCGCCCGCATACATTACCTGCTCCGCCGGCGCGACTCCAGTCTCCCGGTCACCGCTGCTCTGTCTGCGCTCTGTTCTCCAGGTCCGGCATGCCTCACTTCTTCTAGCCCGGCAGGAAGTTTAAACAGTAGAGGGCGCTCTACTGTTTAAACTTCCTGCCGGGCTAGAAGAAGTGAGGCATGCCGGACCTGGAGACCAGAGCGCAGACAGAGCAGCGGTGACCGGGAGACTGGAGTCGCGCCGGCGGAGCAGGTAATGTATGCAGGCTCTATTGCGTCGGTCGTCGGGCACTCGAACGCCGCTAGCGATGCGCTCTTTACCCGCGGGCGATTGACGGTTATTTTCGGCACGGCGCGATCGACGGGATCGGACGAAATGGATCGAAATTCGGCGTGTAGCGTGAACGATTGGCAGCAGATTCGATCCCAGTGATCGAATCTGCTGTCGAAACGGGCGCAAATCGGGCCAGTGTATGGCCAGCTTTAGTCTAATTGTTTCCAGTACAGGAAGAGTTAAGAAACTCCAGTTATCTCTATGCAAAAAAAGCCATTAAGCTCTACGACTTTCAAAGTCGTGGAGAGGGCTGTCTTCCGACTTATTATCTCAAGTGTTAGTGAACTATTTACTTTTTCTCTGCCAGACAGGTCATTAGTTCACAGACTGCTCTGAAAGAACTGCACAGAGGATTTCTTTTTGAAAGAATATGATCTGAGAGATCTGTTGTCTGCTGATACATCACAGGCCGATTCCCGAACGATTTCAGCATGAAATTTCTCGGGAACCGGCCTAGTGCCGCGATAGTGGTCCTTCAAAGGATACCCGAGGTGACATGTGACAGGATGAGATAGACGTGTTTGTACAGTGCCTAGCACACAAATAATTATGCTTTATTCCTTTTATTCTTTCTCTGCCTGAAAGTTAAAAATCCGGTATGTAAGTAGCAATTCCAGACTGAGTCAGGACTGGGTCAGACTACAGTGTGACCCTCACTGATAAGAAATTACAACTATAAAAAAACTCTTTCCTAGCAGAAAATGGTTTCTGAGAGCAGGAAAGAGAAAAAAACAACAGTTCATAGATTTTAGCTCCGGCACACTTCAATGAATGTGTCATTGAGCAAAAACAGTAAAAACTTAAAAAGTATTTTTAAATACAAAATTAAACTGTGGAATATCTTAAAAAGTCATTTTTAGGAGAAGGATAGATTATACAATTGTTTATTTCATTCGTTTAATTTTACCTCTGGTGCCCTTTAAGCAGATAAGGTACTTTGTGCAATTACCGCAAGTGTTGCTAGGGTTATACACCATTCTGCTACTTGCTCACATCACCTTTACCAAACTGTTGTGCATAAGTCCCTATACGTTAGACTACAGTGTACCACAACACACCCGGTCCGGATTTAATAACTTTTTTTTATCTTACCAGGTACAAAAAGCATCAAATGTTTGAAAAACAAAACAAACAAAAAAAAGCCTTTGATATATCAGACGCTACATCTATATACAATATGTTTCTGCCGCCTAGCAAGTGACAACTGTAAAGTAGGTCAGAAACTAATATCAATCTCCTCTCTAGTAAAAAAAAAATCAATATGACATGACATACTGTATCTCAGTGCTGCACAGGCCATTTTGTACCTGAATTCAGAGAAACTTCACTATTGAACTCTGCCTCAGACAGAATTTTTTTTATGCAACTTGTAGGAAACCGTGCGTGTGTCCATTGTGCCTGGCGCGCATGTGCAGCATCCGGGCGGCCTTCAGACAGGGGTGGGGTGATGGAGCAGAGTGGTCTGCACAGGCAGATAGGCACCCTATATAACAAGTTAGAACTCTTAGCTGAAGAAGAACATGCAGAGATACAACATACACCACCATCAAGAAGTGCAGCTTACTTAGAACAGAGATGAACAAAGAGTGAATACAGGAAAGATCATCATCGCATTTTACAGACAATAACTTTTTGTACTCGTTTTACTGTATTGCAGTTTAGGTAATAATCCTGTTAATATTTCCAACATAGGCAACATGCACGCTTTATTGGGACGGGGTTGTGGGGGTGTGGCCTAGCACCTGTTTTGTTTTTTTATTGAAAGGGGAACGTCAGCCTAAACAAACATACTGTCATCAAGTTACATTAGTTATGTTAATTAGAATAGATAGGTAATATAATCTCTTACCCACCCTGTTTTAAAAGAAAAGGCAAATGTTTGTGATTCATGGGGGCAGCCATCTTTTTGGTTGAAACGAAGGGACAAGGTGCAGGAGACACAGTTCCAACTGTCCTGTGTCCTGATAACCCCTCCCAGCTGCACACGCTAGGCTTCAAATGTCAAATTCAAAATGTAAAAAAAAAAAAAAAAATTGCACCAAAACAGCAGAACGAGAACAACAAAATCAGAAATCCCATCATGCTTTGCACAGCATAAGGGGAAAACTGCCCGGGCAGTTTTCTTCTGTGCAGCTAAAAATGAGGCTTGTATAAGAGAAACAAAGTTCTGATGCTGTGAAACTGTTAAAGAAACACAAAGCCTTTTCAGTGCTGCTGAGTCGATTTTTAGTCCGGAGGTTCACTTTAAGTTACATTAGTTATGTTAATTAAAATAGATAGGTAATATAATCTCTTACCCACCCTGTTTTAAAAGAGCAGGCAAATGTTTGATTTCATGACGGCAGCCATCTTTTTGGTTGAAAGGAGGCGACGGAGCATGAGACACAGTTCCAACTGTCCTGTGTGCTGATCACCCCCTCCCAGTTGCTAGGCAATGTGAACAACAACATAGGAAATCCTTTGCACAGCATCAGGGAAAAAAACGCCCGGGCAGATTTCTTTGATGGGGCGGAGCTTAGCTAAAATGCAGCTAAAAATGATGCTTGGGTAAGAAAAACAAAGTTCTGATGCTGTGAAACTGTTAAAGAAAACACCAAGCCTTTTCAGTTCTGCTGAGTAGATTTTTAGTCCGGAGGTTCACTTTAAGGAGTGGGCCTTTTTACTAGTTTTTATGATTGACCACAATTTTTCAACCTGTTGGATTGCTAACACGTTTTTTGTGGATACCCTATAGATTCTGGCAAAAGGTTTTTGAAGCCATCGTTTCAGGCGGCCCAAGTATCAAGGACGTACAAACCTTTAATCAATGACCCAAGAGCTATCAGTTTCTACTCATAACTACCATCCGCTGGCAACCATCAAATATCAAATGTAAAATATATAGGATGATGAAAATTTAAAAGACTATAAAGAGTTCCTTCCAATATGTTCCAGTCAGTCAATCCTCCAACTATTATCTTTGTTCTTGGTTGCAAAGCTTTGCACCTTGTCAATGAAATTTCATATTCCCGCAGAATAATCAAATATGGGCACTAATTGGCTACTGAGGGGTTGATGCACTTTGCGCACCATTTTTGACGGAAGTCTAATTGTGTCCCTTGGAAATAGTCTATCAAATTTAGATTTAGCAAATGTTAAGTTATCTGAGGACAGAATTCTTTTATTATAAACACAACTACTCAGCTCTCCGCTCTTGATTTTTGACCAGCACAAAACCAATTGGTTCAAATGGGCCATACCACTTTTTCAACCCCCCCCCTCCCTCCACCAATCTTTCCCAGTTTTCACCTACTGAATTTGAAGCCGACACAAGACTATCTACTAATGCAGGCAAATCAGAATCTGATAACCGGCATACATCAGTGAGTGCCGATAAGTGCCTACATATAATCAGGGTTATGCAGAGGTCACGCAATCAATGGCGATTTAGCCTCATCTATTACAGATAAAACTTTCCATCGCCTACAACATCAATAACCAGCAGGTTATGCAAGAAAGGGCAATAAAGTATAAAGGTTAATCACCACAACTCAGATTAGTTTTACCATATATCTAATATGAGTAATTGCTATAAAGTGGTTTCCCATCGCACAGACTGCACATATCAGACTGAGAATTACGAAAGGACGTGTACAGTAAAACGGAGTCAACGTTCAGTCTTGTAAGGCCCAAAAGTGGGATATAAAAGTGACTGTATACATCAAATAAGGGTGCCAGGAAAAAAGGGTGCAGGGAGAGTATAGCCGAAATTTTAAGATATCATCTATATAACATTTTTTTTATTGTTTCGTTATCGTTATCTAAGCTAGAATAATATATACGTTAAAATAACGGTATTAAAAAGGGCATAATATCATCTGTAACAATGAAAACTAAAATATTTACAGTTGTAATGAGCATAGTAAAACATTGGTAAATAGTACCAATATTTTATTACAACTAAATCTAATCCTACTCTTACACAGAACCCTCCTCTGGTGGTGCCTAACCCTAAAAACCCCCTGGAAGGTGCCTAACCCTAAGGCCCCCTGGAAGGTGCCTAACCCTAAAAAAACACCCTGGTGGTGCCTAACTCTAAGACCCCCCCTGGTGGTGCCTAACCCTAAGACAGCACGGTGGCGTAGTGGTTAGCTCTCTCGCCTTGCAGCGCTGGGTCTCTGGTTCGAATCCAGCCAGGGCACTATCTGCAAAGAGTTTGTATGTTCTCTCCGTGTCTGCGTGGGTTTCCTCCGGGCACTCCGGTTTCCTCCCACATTCCAAAAACATACGGATAAGTTAATTGGCTCCCCCTAATATTGGCCCTAGACTACAGTACTTACACTACATAATAGACATATGGCAATGGTAGGGATTAGATTGTGAGCTCCTTTGAGGGACAGATAGTGACGATATATATATATATACACTGTACAGCGCTGCGTAATATGTCGGCGCTATATAAATACTAGATAATAATAATAATAATAATAATAATAATAATAAAAGACCCCCCCTGGTGGTGCCTAACCCTAACCACCCCCTGGTGGTGCCTAACTCTAAGACCCCCTTCCTGATACCTAACCCTAAGACCCCCTGGAAGGTGCCTAACCCTAAGACCCCCTTCCTGATGCCTAACCCCAAGACTCCCTTCCTGATGCCTAACCCCAAGACCCCCTTCCTGATGCCTAACCCCAAGACCCCCTTCCTGATGCCTAACCCCAAGACCCCCTTCCTGATGCCTAACCCCAAGACCCCCTTCCTGATGCCTAACCCCAAGACCCCCTTCCTGATGCCTAACCCCAAGACCCCCTTCCTGATGCCTAACCCCAAGACCCCCTTCCTGATGCCTAACCCCAAGACCCCCTTCCTGATGCCTAACCCCAAGACCCCCTTCCTGATGCCTAACCCCAAGACCCCCTTCCTGATGCCTAACCCCAAGACCCCCTTCCTGATGCCTAACCCCAAGACCCCCTTCCTGATGCCTAACCCCAAGACCCCCTTCCTGATGCCTAACCCCAAGACCCCCCCTGGTGGTGCCTAACCCCAAGACCCCCCCTGGTGGTGCCTAACCCCAAGACCCCCCCTGGTGGTGCCTAACCCTAAGACCCCCCCTGGTGGTGCCTAACCCTAAGACCCCCCCTGGTGGTGCCTAACCCTAAGACCCCCCCTGGTGGTGCCTAACCCTAAGACCCCCCCTGGTGGTGCCTAACCCTAACCACCCCCTGGTGGTGCCTAACCCTAACCACCCCCTGGTGGTGCCTAACCCTAACCACCCCCTGGTGGTGCCTAACCCTAACCACCCCCTGGTGGTGCCTAACCCTAACCACCCCCTGGTGGTGCCTAACCCTAACCACCCCCTGGTGGTGCCTAACCCTAACCACCCCCTGGTGGTGCCTAACCCTAACCACCCCCTGGTGGTGCCTAACCCTAACCACCCCCTGGTGGTGCCTAACCCTAACCACCCCCTGGTGGTGCCTAACCCTAACCACCCCCTGGTGGTGCCTAACCCTAACCACCCCCTGGTGGTGCCTAACCCTAACCACCCCCTGGTGGTGCCTAACCCTAACCACCCCCTGGTGGTGCCTAACCCTAACCACCCCCTGGTGGTGCCTAACCCTAACCACCCCCTGGTGGTGCCTAACCCTAACCACCCCCTGGTGGTGCCTAACCCTAACCACCCCCTGGTGGTGCCTAACCCTAACCACCCCCTGGTGGTGCCTAACCCTAACCACCCCCTGGTGGTGCCTAACCCTAACCACCCCCTGGTGGTGCCTAACCCTAACCACCCCCTGGTGGTGCCTAACCCTAACCACCCCCTGGTGGTGCCTAACTCTAAGATCCCCCTGGTGGTGCCTAACTCTAAGATCCCCCTGGTGGTGCCTAACTCTAAGACCCCCTTCCTGATACCTAACCCTAAGACCCCCTGGAAGGTGCCTAACCCTAAAAAAAAAACCTGTGGTGCCTAACCCTAAGACCCCCTTCCTGATGCCTAACCCTAAGACCCCCTTCCTGATGCCTAACCCTAAGACCCCCTTCCTGATGCCTAACCCTAAGACCCCCTTCCTGATGCCTAACCCTAAGACCCCCTTCCTGATGCCTAACCCTAAGACCCCCCTTCCTGATGCCTAACCCTAAGACCCCCTTCCTGATGCCTAACCCTAAGACCCCCTTCCTGATGCCTAACCCTAAGACCCCTTTCCTGATACCTAACCCTAAGACCCCCTTCCTGATGCCTAACCCTAAGACCCCCTTCCTGATACCTAACCCTAAGACCCCCTTCCTGATACCTAACCCTAAGATCCCCTTTCTCTGCTGCAAATAACGGTAATACAAAAAGTGGCACATTTCTAAGATATACATTTCAAAACTATAATTTATGAAATTATAATTCAGAAAACTAAATTTAACCAAAAAAAAGTTAAAACCATAAATTTCAAAATGATAATTGTCAAAACGAGTTTCAAAAATAGGATATTTTTCAAGACACTAATTCTGAAAACAAAATTCAGTTAGACGAGCCCGGCATCTGCAATTTATTGTGCGCCTAAATTTCTTCTTTGGCGTCCAATAGTTGATATCTTGCATTAGCGCCTATGAAGCACCCAAATAGTCTATTAGCCCCAGGCACTCAAATATCCTTATTCCAAAGTGGGTATCCTGAATAATTTGCTGCATTCTACTATGTCGCTACAGGGCCGTTTTAAATCTAGGTGGCACACCATGGATGTTGGCAATAGGACCACACATGTTCTCATAGCAGAATTAATAACACGTGCATAACACACATCTCTGACTGAAGCGTAGCAGGCACCAGGCCATATTAATCTAGCTTTCCCCCCTAAGCGTTCTGTGTGACTGGCAGAAGACATTTAATGAGCGCTATACTACGGGGTGTGTGGTGTCTCTTTGGGGATACAGGAAGTAGGATTTCCCAGAGAAATTCTCTTCAATCTGTTTGTGCGCTCTTGTGACTGATCCACTCGTCACATTTTATCTGAAGAATCTCACAGGACTGCTGACAGGATTGCGTGTGAGCGGGAAAAACAAGATCAAGGCACACAACCCGAGAGGAACAGCGCAACAACAGACTGCCTCCAGGAAACCACCATTACACATTTTTTTTTTCAATCAGATAAAATAATTTGTTCCCCACTTGACACCGTCAAAGTTTTACATTTTTAAGCAGAAACCAGAAAGAACTGCTTTGTTTAAAGCAAGTCTGAAGTAAAAAAGATACTCACCTAAGCCAGGGGCGGATTACTGACCAGGCAACAGAAGCAGTCGCTTGGGGCCCCCATTCAGAGTCAAAGGGGCCCCATCAGCACATAATCCAGCCCTCGCCATCCTGTCAAAGCACGCTGCTCGCTGCCGATTGTCTTCAGAGCCGGGCTCTCCTCCTGGGACCCCCTCCTGCTACTGTGAGCTCTGCCACTGCCCGATCCTCCCTCCCTTCCCACAGAGAACCACAGTTGCAGCGGGCAAGAATAATAGCAGCACATGACAAACGCCCACTCACCTATCCGTGATCCAAGCGACAGCGGTCCCGTCCCGTCATCCGAAACCCATCTGTCTCCTCTACAGTGCCGCAGCTCACTCTGACCTTCCTTATTCTCAAATCAGACAGGAAGTAGTAATAGTAGTAGTAACAGAGTGGCGGCCCTGTAGAGGATACAACAAAGAAAAGTCCACGGGCTTCAGACTGTGTGCAATCGATCACGTGGAGTCACAGATTAAGGTAGGAGCGACATCAAGTCTCCAATGCAATACAGACCATACACATACAATCCAATCTGGACCCGACCCTTCTGTGAAAAAATTTCAGCCTTTTTATTTGCTTTTCAACACCACTAGTCTGTTTGGTGTTCAGACTAGTGAGCACTTGAGAGAGTAGAGTTGCTGTATAACCGCTGTTGAAAAGCAAATAAAAAAAGATGAAATTTATCACAGAAGGGTCAAGTCCAGATTGGATTGTATGTGTAGGCACTGTAGAGGAGACAGATGGGCTCCGGATGACGGGACCTCTATTGCTTGGATCACAATAGGTGAATGTGAGTCATCTGGTGCTGTCATTCTCCACCGCTGCGGCTACCCTTTTCTGCGGGACTATCGCATTCATGGGGGTGGAGGCTGCATGGTGGATGTGGCTGTCTAGTTTGGGAGGAAATTGGTTGTTCGGTGTTGGGGGTGGTGGTTATGTAATTCTGTCTGGGGAGCGACTTTGGGGTTGGCTGTGTCCAGAGCTTTCTGCTATTGCCAGGCTGGAGATGCAGGGGGAAAAGTGCTGCCGCTGTGATATCTGGCGCCCTCTTCACAGGGGTGCCCCGGTTGACAATGTCCCGACCATTCATCTCTCACTCTGCATGTTGCCACTGCTATTCCGTGCATTGTGCACCCGCAGAGGAAAGCGGGCTATTCCCCATAGCAACCAATAGCGCGGCTGCCCCGGTGTGTGCGGCATGTTGCTGTGCACACAGCAGCTGCATCGTGTCATTCTATTATGGGGGCCCCAAATCAGTTACTTTACTTAGGGCCCCATTTAGCCCTAATCCGGCTCTGACCTAAGCAGAGGCAAGGCTCTGGGTCCTATAGAGCCTCCCCATTCTCCTCACAGTGTCCTCGTTCCCCCGCAGGCTCCTCCATTTGAATTTCCTGCTGCGGGAGACTTTGGAAGTCTTTAAAAGTATTTGGGGGCTCCTGAAGACCTTTATACTGCACATGCGCAAGAGAGGGCGCTCTTGCATGCACAGTACGGTGTGGTCCGTGTTCGGAAGCCTGAGTGCTCCCCAAGACTCCCGAAGCCAGCCCAACCCAGAAGAGAGCAAGACTTTCAAAGACTTCCAAATTCTCCTGTGGCGGGAGATTCAAACGAAGAAGCCTGTGGGGGGGAACAAGGACACCGTGAGGAGAAAGGGAGGGCTCTATAGCACATTTCCCCAACCCTGTCCTCAAGGCCCACCAACAGTGCATGTTTTGCAGAAAACCACAAGCATTCACAGGTGGGGTAATTAGTATCTCAGCAGGATTTCCACAAACCATGCAGTGTTGGTGGGCCTTGAGGACAGGGTTGGGGAACACCGCTCTATAGGACCCAGAGCCTTTCCTCTGCATGAGGATCTGTTTTTTTTGTTTTTAAAATGGCTTCAGACTCCCTTTAAAGCTGACTTTTGCAGAAGGCATATTTAAAGGACCACTATTGCGAAAAAAGTAGGCAGTTAAAATCTGGCATAACAGACAGGTTTTGGGCCAGTCCAACTCCTCATGGGAGATTCTCAGGGTTTTCTTCGTCTTCAACAGCATTTCCAGAAAATCCTGTCCAGATCATCTGGTACCATCTGGTATCCTTTAATTGTATTTGAGGGTAACTTCCCTTCCAAAAACAGTTACAGGTAAGGGCCTATTTCCACTAAGCCCAAATCTGGCAGAATCTGCAGCATTTCATTGCCTGCCATCCAGATTGCACTTCGGTGCGAATCAGGCTGGTATGCCGCACGCTGCATAGCCGTGCATAGCACAGCTTAGCGATTTGGGCTGTGGCTACGCAACAGAATGGGAGTCAGGACTGGATTGGAAACCGCCACGTCTCCCAGTGGAAACATGTCCTAAATTGTAGCTAGGCTTTACCACACAAAACGAGTACACAATTGTAATTCTGCAAACTTGCTGTGTGTTGTAAGGTGGTCAGTCACCCCCAAGTACAGTTTTAACCTTTAAAATTGTTTTATTACATTGGGGGGCCTCTTGGAAATTCATGTCTCTCTGTATGATTAACGATGAGCGGTTTTTCAAGAAGCGGATTTTGGATTAAAAATAAAATAAGCCATCAGAAACGCAGACCCAAGAGTAAAGCATTTGTGCTCGTTAAACCGGAAAATGAACACGTTCTGCAGCTGTTGCACAGTCCGGGACTTCAGTTTTGTTTTTTGTCATTTTAAAGTTTGAAGTATCATGGGTAGGCTGAGTGAGCATCACTATGGCAGCTCTGCTGAAACACACAGCTAACAGCTACTGGGGTTTCCATAGTAGTAAGACCAAGAAAAAAACTGAAATCTATCCTACATGCAAGCAGGGCTGTGGAGTCGGTTCAAAAATCATCTGATTCAAACTCCTCCGTTTATAAAGCCTCCAACTCCAGAAACCCAAAATTGCTCCAACTCCGACTTCGATTCCAAAGCCCTGGCAGGGCTATGAAGTGAAGTCCAATTCCGACTCCTCAGTTTATAAAACCACCAACTCCACACTCCAGGTACCCAAAAATTGCTCTGACTCCACAGCCTATTTGTAGGCGGTTGTTGTTGGTGGTTTAGTTGATAGCACCCTCGCCTTGGAAAGCAGGCTCCCAGTTTGAATACGGGCCAAGACACTATCTGAATAGACTTTATATGTTCTCACCATGTTTGCATGGGTTTCATCTGGGTACGTTGGATTCCTCCCATATCCTAAAAACATACATGAGGGCTTCCCCTTCAAAATGGCCTAAATTTTCAGAAACTCTATAAAGAGAGGTGGTCAAAGCTGATTTATTGCTGCCATCAGGCACACTATTGACCTGAGGAAGTGGGGTTGTAGCCCACAAAACGCCTTGTCTGTGCAATAAAATATTTTCCCTTCTAATACAGGCCTAGATCTTCATATCTGCATAAGTGAACCTTACCCCATTTCTTTCTTCATTTGATTTTATTTTACTTTTTACACACATTGGGCGCCTCTATCACCCCCGTACCAGATTTTGTAAACATGCCTGCAGAAAAACAAGAGGCAGTTCTGCAGGTTTGGCCATCCATGGTCTTCCAATCCGCAAAACGGCCAGGCAGAGGTGCGCAAAACGGCCTGGCAGAAGATCCCGAAAAGGCCCGGCAGAGGAGCGCAAAACGGACCGGCAGAGGAGCGCAAAACGGACCGGCAGAGGAGCGCAAAACGGACCGGCAGAGGAGCGCAAAACGGACCGGCAGAGGAGCGCAAAACGGACCGGCAGAGGAGCGCAAAACGGACCGGCAGAGGACCGCAAAACGGACCGGCAGAGGAGCGCAAAACGGACCGGCAGAGGACCGCAAAACGGACCGGCAGAGGACCGCAAAACGGACCGGCAGAGGACCGCAAAACGGACCGGCAGAGGACCGCAAAACGGACCGGCAGAGGAGCGCAAAACGGACCGGCAGAGGAGCGCAAAACGGACCGGCAGAGGAGCGCAAAACGGACCGGCAGAGGAGCGCAAAACGGACCGGCAGAGGTGCGCAAAACGGACCGGCAGAGGTGCGCAAAACGGACCGGCAGAGGTGCGCAAAACGGACCGGCAGAGGAGCGCAAAACGGACCGGCAGAGGAGCGCAAAACGGACCGGCAGAGGAGCGCAAAACGGACCGGCAGAGGAGCGCAAAACGGACTGGCAGAGGAGCGCAAAACGGACCGGCAGAGGAGCGCAAAACGGACCGGCAGAGGACCGCAAAACGGACCGGCAGAGGAGCGCAAAACGGACCGGCAGAGGAGCGCAACGCAAAACGGACTGGCAGAGGACCGCAAAACGGACCGGCAGAGGACCAAGTGTGACCTGAACCTGACTGCATGAAGTAAAAAAAAAAAAAAAGTAAATAAAAAATTGTGAACTGACAAAGCAAAGCAGAAATACTACCTAACAGTGCATTGCTTGCGAATTGAGCCCATTGACCCTTTAATTTGTGTATTTTTTTTCCTCTTTCGCTGGCAAAGCAGTCTTTGATGCCTTTTCTAATAATCAATCTACTCATCCCACACTGGTTAAAATTTCAATTACAAAAGCTCACATTCCTTCACATTCAGCGGGCTGATGAGTTAAATCAGGTGCAGACATTTATCATCCGCTAAAGAAGGGAATAATGCTCCATCAACTGTGCGTAATTCAATTTCCCCAAAGATCTCTTAACAGGAGGCAGAGCAGCAACAACAACAGAAGCGGCAGCCTGGCTGCAGAGCAGCATCAGAGCCATGAGCTGGGGAGGGACTCCGCCTTCACGCCTCTGATGACTGACCCTCTGTTCCATCTGCATAGAGACAGGGGATGGGAAATGACTTTCCACAGGTCACTGATCGCTAGAAATGGGTCAACCGCTCTCTAAACTCTGATCCCTTTAAGCTCTGTTGTCCTGTAACAATAGAACACAAAGGTTTCACGCATTCCTTGTGATGCCAAAGCTTCCCATCAGGCTGGGACACAGGCTATTGATTTGTCAAAATAGTAACCAAATGTGCTGACGGCCAGTGGTGTAACAACAATTCATGGAGCCGCCAACTACACTTTGATGCTCTCCCCCCCTCCCCCCCAAAAAAATGTTCACACCCTTTGCCTTGCCTCCCGCCTCGGTGCCCTTCACAACCTGGCGGCCCATCTCACAAGGGTCTTAGAACAAGTGTGGCCATCAATCTCTTCACACCCATAACAAGTGTAGCCGCCAAAAACACCTGACCTGAAGATGGTTCCCTGTACGGGAGGAAGGGAAGGTTAGTAGTTGGGGGCCCCCCACAGCTCTGGGCCATCCTGAAACCGCAGGGGCTGCTCCCCTCTAGTTATGCCCCTGCTTACCGCTCCTTTTCAACATGTATGGAGCTGGTAAGGTCTATGGCGCAAACTGAACAAAATAAATGTAGGTACTTGCAAGACCCACCCTCTCTCCCCCCACCCAATGCACACCAACCAATGCCTAATCCTCACCGATCCCCCTCCCCCAGCCCCAACAGACCCACTACCACCAACCACACCTAACCCTAACCAACCCTACATCCACCCACCAATGCCTATGAACACCCCCCCCCCCCCACCATGATTAACTACTTGAGGACCACAGTGGTAAACACCCCCCCCCCCCCCTAAAGACCAGGCACATTTTAGCGAAAATGGCCACTGCAGCTTTAAGGCACAGCTGCAGGGCCGCACAACACAGCACATGATTTCCTCCCCCCTTCCCCCCCCCCCCCCCCCCACCAACAGAGCTCTCTGTTGGTGGTGTCCTGATCACCCCCCAGTTTATCTTTTTTAAAATAAATATTTATGTTCGCTTTTTAAAAACAAAAAAACCCCCTTTCCTCTGCCTCCACCTGCCAGCCTCCCTCCCTCCCCCAGCCAGCCTATCACAGCGATCGGCTGTGACTGCCGATCGCTCTCTTGTCCCCCAGGGGGACAGCAGTGTCACACGGCTGTCCCCAGTGTAGCGCTGCTGCTGATTGCAGCGCTGCACGGTGTAAATAGATGGCGACCACGCCATCTAACAGTCTCGCCCCGCTGGGAGACTCAAGAGGGGGCGGAGCTCCGCCCCCAGACGCATGAGATGCGCGCACGATCGTACCATAGGCACCCATGTTACCATCAGCTAGAAATGGAATTTGTCCGCTTCAGGCACCCATTACAATAGCTTAGGCCATGCACCCACTAAATAACATAATTATGCACTGCCCTGTGCATATACTGTATACTTCCCCACCTCTTGTTTCCACCCCAGTCCTTTAGATTGTAAGCCCGCAAGGGCAGGCTCTCATCCTTTTGTGTTATGGAATGTTATTAATTTAATTGGTTGCACTCTGTTAGACATTTATACATTTTAGTCATCATGTGAAATCAAATTGTAATCAGCAGTGCTGTATTGTCTATCAGTGTTCATATTTGATGTATATCATTGTCTATCATTATGTATCCCTTGTTTGTTTTCAAACATTGTACAGCGCCACGGAATATGTTGGCGCTTTATAAATAAATAATAATAAATAATAATAAGTGGCGAGGCTGCATGCCATTTCATCCCAAAATTTCCATTTATGGCTGATATTAACACGGGCACCTAAACTTCCGTGGCAAACCTAGTGACCAATATTTCTGTTTCAACCTATTTACCTTCAACATTGAAAAATCCGGGGAGAGTGAACTACGACTTTTAGGCTGACCACGAGAAGCAATACTGATCAATCTCTGTTACTGGACGAATACTTCAAAGGGAACCTGAACCAAGTACGATTATTTCAAATAAACACATGATGTAGCTGCAAATTAATATTACATACATACTTCACCGCCAGTTCCTCTCAGGAGCTCACCATTTTCTTCTCACAATGATTCCTTTCAGTTCTAATAAGATTTTGTCAGAACTGAAATACACCAGTTGCTGTCAGTTATAACTGAAAGGACAACTGATGTGTAAGGTAATGTCCATGTTTCCCTATGGCTCAAGTGGGCGATATTGCAGTTTAACAGTGTGCAGACCAGAAAGCGGTTAAGGGTCATCGCCATTTTTGAAATGGAGGATGGAGAATTTTATTGATCACAGTGTCACAATGGACGCGGGAGAGGAGAAAGACAATTGAGGAGTAGCCTACACGGGAGGCAAGTATGATGTGTGTATGTTTAATTAGTCTTTTAAATTTTGAGTTTAGGTTTGCTTTAAACTGACCAAAATACAATCCAGCTGCCCTCAGGGCATTTACACTGTATGGATAAAAACCCAACTGGCTTGTAATATTGGTGGGGAAGACCTAACGCCTATACAGGTAGTCCCCGGTTAACAAACGTGATAGGGACTGTAGATCCGTTCTTAACCTGAATCTGTTCTTAAGTCAGAACATTGTGCCATCTCTGTCCCCTGTGCCCCCCCTATGCCTCCAGTGTCCCCCTCTGTGTCACCTCCACCCTCTGCGACTGCTTATATAAGTTTAAAGGGAACCAGAGGCCCCAGGAAAAAGATTCTATACATACCTGGGGCTTCCTCCAGCCCCATACGCACGGATCGCTCCCACGCCGCCGTCCTCCGCTTCCTGTATCCGCCGGTACTGGGTCCCGTCATGGCCGCCAGCTGGCCGGCTGACGCGGCCAATTGTCCGCATCACACGGGGCTCCCTCCATATATGTACGGGTGAGGCTGCTTACTGCGCAGCTGTATGCATACTGGTATGGAGGGAGCCCCTGTGATGCGGGCAATTGGCCGCGTCCGCCGGAAGTGACGGGACCCGGTACCGCCGATCCAGGAAGCGGAGGATGGCGGCGTGGGAGCGATCCAGGCTTATGGGGCTGGAAGAAGCCTCAGGTATGTATAAAAGCTTGTTGTTTTTTTTTAGCACCGTTCCTCTCTGGTTCCCTTTAAAAGCCATTTTTTCTTTGAATTTTTTAAAATTGATTTTCTCAAAAACTACAAGTCCAATTTGAATTTTTTTTTTTTGACTTGTTTCCATCGAAACACAGAATCCATGCCGTTCGTAAGTCGGGGACTACCTGTATTGTCTCACATCTGTGTAAACGTCTATGACCACAGCCCTGTGTGAAGCCATTAGCTGCTGGCAACGTGGCAGCGGATGCCAGGATACCCAGACACTAAAGGGTTACCCAATTAGGAGGCTGTGCACAGGAATACATTTTTCCTCAAAGTCAGTACAGAGGAGCGGTCAAGTTATTTACTCCGGGAGCGCCAGGTGGTAGATAAGCCAGGTTCTGTTTACAGCAAGGCATGTTATAATATAATTGGCGCTTGCAGAGTCATGCTGTTACAGAGGCGGCATGCTGAGTGTATAGAGACACAATGTACTCATTTAGACAGCAGGGCAAGGCCCCAGTGTGTGTGTGTGTGTGTGTGTGTGTGGGGGGGGGGGGGGATGGGTCAGATGGAGGGTCATTTTCATAAATATTATACAGTCCAGCCATTAAACAATGCAGGGGACAGGGAATGCTGGGACTTCCAGTTCCACAGCAATTGGAAGTAGAATCACTGATGAATAATAAAGTTTACTATAATAATCAAATTGTGCAAGCAGTGGCGTATCTACAATTCATGCCCCCCCCCCCCCCCAGGGAAAGTTTGATTGGGCCTGATGTTCACTCCAAGGTCCGCCCATGATGCCGAGTGAGGCGACTTCCTCAGGCAGCAGAAGTCTGGGGGCAGCACCAGGCAGAAACAGGAAGTGAAGAGAGTGCCTGGCTAACCTAAACTGCGGGCAACTGAACCTGGCTAACCTATACTGGGGACAACTGTACCTGGCTAACCTATACTGGGGGCACTTGTACTGAGTAGAGTGACCAGATTTTTGTTGGTTCAACCTGGGACGGGGGGATGCGGGCGAAAAATGGGGGGGGGGGGGGGGCGGCGTGCTGAAAAATGGGTGTGGCCATGACATTGTATGGGCGGAGCTAACATAATGATGCAACAGTGAGGCATAAGAAAGCAGTGTTTACGCCATGATGTGGTCAGACGAGGTTTCGCATCATGGGTGTGCAGAAACTGTGTGATGCTATTTAATAGTATACCGTAACCCCAAAGCAGCAAACATAGCCAACAATGACCATTAAATAATAAATGCAGCAACAGTTACCCCAGACACCAGAAAATAAACCCCAGACACCAGAAAATAAACGCAATGTGGGCAAAATTTCAGCACAAAATAAACGCAATGGGCAACATGTCAGCACAAAATAAAAGCATTGCGGGCACAAAATAAATGCACTGCGGGCAAACATATCAGCACAAAAACGAATGTGGGCAAACATGTCAGCACAAAATAAACAGAGGGCAGAGGTGACACTGACGGCATAGGGGGGCACAGGGGACAGAGATGGCACAATGTTCTGACTTAAAGAGAATCTGTATTGTTAAAATCGCACAAAAGTAAACATACCAGTGCGTTAGGGGACATCTCCTATTACCCTCTGTCACAATTTCGCCGCTCCCCGCCGCATTAAAAGTGGTTAAAAACAGTTTTAAATAGTATGTTTGTAAACAAACAAAATGGCCACCAAAACAGGAAGTAGGTTGATGTACAGTATGTCCACACATAGAAAATACATCCATCCACAAGCAGGCTGTATACACCCTTCCTTTTGAATCTCAAGAGATCATTGTGTGTTTCTTTCCCCCTGCATCTCTCATGCACTGAAGTTTCAGGCTGCTCGTTTCTTCCTGCAAACAGCTTTGCCCTTGTCTGTAATTCCTCACTATGTGAAAGCCCAGCCAGCTCAGAGGAGGATTTATCCAGCTTGTAAAAGATAAGAGAGAAGCTGCTCTAATCTAAATAATACACAGGCAGTGTGCATAGAAGGGCCTGGAAGGGGGAGTTCATAGCAGAACCACAACACTGAAGAACTTGGCAGCCTTCCAGATACAGGCTGACAAGTCTGACAAGAGAGAGATAAGTTGATTTATTACAGAGACTGTGATAGTACAAAGTGCTGCAGTAAGCCAGAACACATTAGAATAGCTTTTGGAACTTGTAGGATGATAAAAAACAGGATGCAATTTTTGTTACGGAGTCTCTTTAAGAACAGATTCAGGTTAAGAATGAACCTACAGTCCCTATCGTTCGTTAACCGTTACGCCCCTGTGTAACAAACATGAAGGTTGTCTGCAGGTCAGATACTTTACCTGCCGCTAAGAGTTTTATTTTCCTTTTCTTGAAGGGGGGGGGGGGGGGGAACCTCCACACGATCTTAGCAAATTTCATGCCACCTTTGTTACAAGTGTGTATAGTTTTTATTGTTTCCCTCTTGAAGGTGAATACCAAATGCAGGTCATTGAGAGCCAGCTCACCCCATGCACGTACATGTAAGAAGGTTGCCACGGTAATTAGGGCACTGGGGAAAGCCACTAGATGACCATTGATAAAACTAACCATATTCTACTATTGGGTAATCTAATCTAATATCAGTACTTTTTACCGATTTTACTACTGCTAAACCAAACCCTATTCGTATTTGAATTTCAAATCTATCAATGCCTAACCCTAACTGACAGCCCCCTCCACCCAGTCGCAATTTCTGCCCGCCTTCACGGGTAAAAAAAAAACACCTCTGCCAATATCTGCACCGCCTGATTACAAAGTTTATTGGGCACCGCCAGCGCCCAAATTACCCCTGGGCACCACTATGGCCGCAATTTACGTTGTGGTCTATGCGGCCCCCATTTTACCGATCCACTGATGATCCCCAAATAACCAACTTGTTTGCCATTAAATGCTAAAGTCGTCACAATTGCGTAAAATTTCGCATGATTACGGATGGATTACGTTTACATGCGAAAAACGATGCAAAGTGATGATTATGCGAAGTTTGTGCTCATCACTAGACCAGAGTTTTTATTTAGGATCTGCTGTTCTCTCAATTTTGCTCAATAGTTCTGTTTTTGAAGCAGAGAATAAAAAAAAAATTAGGCTAACAGGTTGAATTTGGGAGACAGCTATGTAGCCCCCCCTCCTCCCCCCAGGACGAGCGATTGTGGCGCGTTCTCGTTTGTCAGTGCCTGCGCCTTAACCATCAGTCATAAACCTGTAGCGTGAACACACAGAAACATGCTAGGTTTCCTTCATTACACGCTGCTTTGTTAATCATCCGCAAAGTCGCAGCGATCAGGGGTGAGATATTATGCCTGGGCTTGAAAATTCACTCATAAGTGACTGTATGTGCATCAATTTTTATTTGAGGGCTCCCGGGGGCTCCGATGATGAAGTATGTGATCAGGATGAAAATGGCAAAGTCAGGGCAATTTGTTCAAAGAGATTTATTGGAGCAAGTAAGCGAAACCGCACTTTTAATCCATACGCCGCTGCTATGGGGGCTTGCAGCGCACTGCCACTCTGAACGGCGGGGGGAGGGAGGGCGCGCACTACCTTCTCTAACCTCTCTACCATGCAGTGGGGTTAACCCTTTCCCTGTCTGTCATATCATCTGTACCAGCAACATTTAAAGGGGAACTTCAGCCTAAACAAACACTGTTAATTAAGTTACATTAGTTATGTTAATTAGAGTAGATAGGTAATATAATCTTTTACCCTCCCTGTTTTAAAAGAACAGGCAAATGTTTGTGATTCATGGGGGCTGCCATCTTTGTCATGGGGGCAGCCATCTTTTTGGTTAAAAGGAGGTGACAGGGAGCATGAGACAGTTCCAACTGTCCTGTGTGACTTGATAAACCCTCCCAGCTGCACACACTAGGCTTCAAATGTTAAATTCAAAATGTAAAAAAAAAAAAAAAAAAAAAAAAAAATTGCACCAAAACAGCAGAACGAGAACATCACCACCAGAAATCCCATCATGCTTTGCACAGCATAAGGAGAAAACTGCCCAGGCAGGTTTCTTCTGTGCAGCTAAAAATGAGGCTTGTATAAGAGAAACAAAGTTCTGATGCTGTGAAACTGTTAAAGAAACACCAGACCTTTTCAGTGCTGCTGAGTCGATTTTTAGTCTGGAGGTTCACTTTAAACTATTTTCTAAGTCAAAAGTGAAAATTCAGTTTTGTCAAAAAAGAAAAAAAAAATGACCTTCTCCCTCCAAAACAAATACATACATCGCAAGGACTTTAAAGTGACACTAAAGCGGAAAAAAAAAGAAAATTAAAACTTATAATGAATTGTATGCGTAGTACGGGTAGTTAATAGAACATTGGTAGCAAAGAAAGGAGTCTCATTTTTATTTTCAGTTATATAGTTTTTTTTTAGTTTTTTTTTTATTATAACTTTGCATCAGTCTCTAATATTTGCAGTTTACAAACTACACTTCGCATTTTAACCATTTCAGCCTTCAGTCGTTTTTCACTTTGTGCATCTGAGCGATTTTCACTTCCCATTCTTTCGCCAATAACTTTATCACTAATTATCACAATTAATTTAAAAAAAATTTCGCCACCAATTTGGCTTTCTTTGGGTGGTACCTTTTGCTAAGAATTACTTTTTTTCTAAATGCATTTTAACAGGAAAATTAAGAAAAAAAAATGTAAAAAATGCATTATTTCTCATTTTTCATCCATTATAGCTTTAAAATAATACATGCTACCATAATTAAAACCCACACATTTGCCCATTTAAATGATCCCTATCACAATGTATGGCGCCAATATTTTATTTGTAAATAATAATTGCATTTTTTCAATTTTGCGTCCATTACTATTTACAAGCTTATAATTTAAAAAATATATTAATAACATAATCTCTTGACATGCATATTAAAAAATACCAGCTTCTAATCTTCATGTACGGTGGTACGCCTTGCAAGCACATTTTCAGCCTTGGAAAACTGTAGAAAAAAACACCATGGAGGTTTTAAGGATGAAGGGGGGTGGAGTCTAAGATCGCCAAGGATTTAACCACTTGAGGACCGTAGGCTTACACCCCCTTAGTGACCAGCCCTTAAAGCCATTGCAGCATTAAGGGCTCGCTGCAGGGTCGTACAACTCAGCACACAAGTGATCTCACCCCCCCCCCCCTTTCTGCCAACCAACAGAGCTTTCTGCTGGTGGGCTCTGATCGCTCCCCCAATGTTTATTTATTTATTAGTATATTTATTTATGTTTTTTTTTTTTTAATATACCCATTTTTTATTATTTTTTTCATCTCTCCCTCCCCCCGCCAGACAATCGCCGCTATTGGCTGTCATAGGCATCAGCGTATGACAGCTGATCGCTCCTGTGTCTCCCAGGGGTACAGCCGAGTGACACGACTGTCCCCAGTACAGTGCTGCCGTAGATCACAGCGCTGTACAGTCTAAATAGACAGCCGTTTCACCGTCTAACAGTCTCCTAGCGACGATTGCCGTTGGGAGACTATTGATGGAGCGGCTGTCCCCAGTACAGTGCTGCTGTAGATTGCAGCGCTGTACAATGTACAACAGTGCTGGTAGACTGATGACGGGCGCGCACGATCCCCTCCAAACCACGCCTCCAGGACTTCACGCCAATTGGCGTTACGCGGTCCTATCGGCGTGATGCGGTCGTTAGATTTTTAAATTCCATGTAAATTGCTATATCACTCTACAAAAAGCATAGATATAGATAGATAGATCGATCGATAGATAGATGGATGGATGGCTAGAGACAGATACAGAGCTAACAAGCCGATACTGTTCCTGTTGGCACCTGTTGAAGGGTCATGTGGCCAGAAGGGGCTCCACCTGGTGACCTCAGGAACAAGCGCTCTCTGATATCTGTGGGCTCCCTTAGGCCTGCCATAGGCAGACGAGGGTGGTTCGATATTAAGGCATGATCCAGCTGCCCTCAGGCAAGTGTCTCAGCTGGCATTTAAAATAATCCAGCACTATCCATGTAGCGAGGAGGGGGGAGGAGAGATGCAGGCAGAGGGATCCTCAGCCACTCTAGTCACATAAATAAAATGACTGAGGGATTGTCATCGCAAAGGTACAGGCACTCTCAGGGGAAGGAAATATCGGTTCTTGCAAATTCTCAGGGCCCTTCCACACTGACAATCGAAATGCTATGTTGCTGTCACAGTAGGTAGTAAAAATCTGACAGATCTGTCACTTTTTGGGCTAGACCACCTCCTCATAGGGGATTCTCAGTTGTTTGCAAAAGCACTTACTAAACTACAGCTGCTCAGTTCAACTGTGTGCAAAAAGAGTAGGGAAGCTGACTGAAATATTTGTAAAACAGAAATTTGCCCTTTTAGAGCGTAACGGTCGGGCATAAAATCAAAAATCAATTCTTCATTTTTTATCTGGTAAACAAGTAATAAGGATGCTAACCAAGCAATCCAAAAATGAAAAATCACGCTTACTTTTCTTCTGCATAAAACTTCATTCCCCAGTTTCCCTGACTCTTATTTGGCACATCTGCCGCACAAAGGAAGTTGCAGGGCATGCTGGGTTTTCTTTTTTTCTTCTTTACTTTCTCCTCAGACATAACAAATGCAGCCTGATTGGCTGAAGCCTCTTACCTCCTGTTTTCCCCTCCCACACCTCTGTTCCTCTCTGAATGACCAATATTTCTCATGCTGACAAAATGCACTTTCTATTGCAATGCTGGGTGGGAGTGTCTGAAGACTGGGAGGGGTCGGGCAATGATAAGAGAGGAAATTATGACAGGATTGGATTCAATATAGACACAGTCAAAATGGAAAATCCTAAGAAGGATTTTCACTTTTTTTTTTACTACAAAAAAAAAAAAGCACTGAAATCAAAATGTGGACATTGCAATACATATGTAAATAAAGCAAGTATTTATCAACTTACATATGTTTTTTTTTCCGGAGATAGTATGGCTGACAGCTCCTCTTTATAACAGAAGGCATTTGTGATTATTGAATCACACGTTATTATTTAAGTTTACTTAACTTGATTATTCAAGTTGGGGTGAGCTTTAAGGTGTCCCACAATGCATCACTGCTGAATTTGCAGATCCTCTCTTTGTTGCCTCTGATAGCTAAAGACACCTTCAGAACGGCTGGAGTTCTGGTACACCGTGAGTTTGTCGGGCAATCTGTAACTCTGGACTATTTGTATAGATCCATTCCAGGGAGAGGGCTTTTGTAAAGAATAAAGGTGAAGCTGAGAATCCCCCATGAGGAGATGGCCTAGTCCAATATCTGTCAGCTATTCACTACCTACCTTGGCTCAAATCTCGGCACTACCCATTCCAGTAAGCCAGCAGCTATTCAGTAAGGAGATCCTGGGCGAGACCCTCTAACACTGCTACTGCCTACTGAGTGCGCTCCAGTGGCTGCCTCGCAAGCACTTTGACTCCGACAGGAGAAAGGCGCTATACAAATACTGCAATTATTATTATTACTGTAAATGACAGCAATCTAGGACAAAAATTAATGTGTAGTGCATTGTACTTTGTGAAAGATGTACATAGTATATGCATTTTAAAGAGACTGTATTAAAACAAAAGTGTGACCCTCACTGATAAGAAATTCCCCTTTTTATCTCTTTCCTGCTCTCAGAAGCCATTTTCTGCTAGGAAAGTGTTTTATAGTTGGAATTTCTTATCAGTGAGGGTCACGCTGTAGTCACTTCCTGTCTGCCACTTACATACCTGATATTTAACTCTTTCAGGCAGAGAAAGAAAAAAAGGAACACGGCAAAGTTATTTGTGTGCTAGGCACTGTACATACACATGTCTATCATGTCACATCTCACTTCGGGTATCCTTGGAGCAATTTTTTACAAGTACAGATCCTCTTTAAATTTTTTGGTCCTTTTAAAATTTGCCTTAGTTTCGTATTTACGGTAGTTGAGATGCAGTCATCTCGGCAAGGCCGAAAAACACGATTTAAAAAAGCACATGTGAGGGAGGACTCGGTGGGGCAAATGAAAGCAAATGTGCTCTGGCCATTCCACAGAAGCTTGAGTCACCAGTGGCAGCCATCCCATTTGATTCATGAGTCTATAAAGAATCTCAGTCTCCCTCATGCTAACAGACTCTGCCACAGCCAGTGACATGGATTTAATAGAATCCTGTGACCCCGAACGGAATCTCTCTTTCTTATGTAAACAGCTTTACTTTCAGTCTACGAGTTCGGCCCCTGTGAGACTTCCAATGGCTAATGAAAAGGAAAAAAAAAAAGATGGAACAAGAGGAGGTATGCCAAGATTCCCCCGCTTATAGCCCTGCTCTAATTCACCGGACCGGTTACAGCGGTTTCATTCATCGCCACAAGCTATTTCACCTTCCACTGTAGATGGTGTATCTACAGATACCAAAAGGTATAACAACGCCCTGATAGGAAAGAATTTATTTAAAAAGCATCCTAAAATGAACCAAGCACCATTTTTAGTACCCAGGCCATCTCCATAGCATGTTAAATATGCATACCAGCAACGTGGCTCATTAATAAATAGATACAAAAAACACAACTTCTTAAATTAGAGAGATCATAGAAGCTCTTTTGCAAAGAGTGAAGTTTCTTAACTCTGCCTGTACTGGAAACAATATGAGACAGATCTGTGCTACAAATGTTCTATTTCTTAGCTGTACAACACATACAATTCATTATATCATAAGTTTATTTTCACTTCAGATTCCCTTTAAGGCCAATTTCACAGTGGGACATTAGTCGCACGTTAAAACAACATTTAACGCAGAATACTGTACTGCAATGAAAAATCAATGCGCCGTTCACAGTGCACACGTTACGTTGGTTGGTGTCTAACGCTGCACGTTACGTGAAAGTACTGCATGCAGTGTGTTATACAGGTTATTAGCTGCGCTAGACTGTTTGCACATGCTCAGTAATGACTTGGAAGCATACTTTTTGACTGTATACTCTACTGTATCTGCTGTATGCAACGGTAACGCTGCGTTGCGACTTTTTTGGAGCGTTGTAAGTTTGCATTGCGACTTTAACGTCGCATCAAAATGCAACGTCCCACTGTGAATCTAGTCTATTTTTTTAACAGCCTTCAGTTCCGCTTTAGTTTCACTAACCTGGGGCTCCTGCCAGCCCCCTGCAGCTGACCTGTGCCCGCGCAGCCACTCACCGATACTCTGGTCCCACGCCGCGGCCCACTTTCACTTTGCGCAGTTTAAGTGCACTGCGTCCTCGTTCACGCTCTTGTAGGCAGGCGCAGTAGAGATTTACTCGTACTGCGCCTGCGCAGGACGCTCCTGGCTACAGGAACGCGTATTAGGACACGCGTGGTCTGAGCACAGTGGAAGTTGACTTAGAAGTTGGCTTCCAATCCGAGAAAAAAAAAAAGCCGCTGCGGGGGAACGGAGGATCGGTAGGTCGTGGCGTGGGCACAGGTCAGCTGCAGGGGGCAGGCAGAAGCCCCAGGTAGGTTAAACTCTACCCTATAAAATGGAGGGTCCTATTCAAGATCGGCCTCCTGGCATTTGAATCACTAAATAATCTGGGACCTGGATACATGAAAGAAATGTTGCAGCTGCGTAGCAATTCCCGCAATCTCAGATCCACTGGTTCTAATAATCTAGTCATACCAAGAGTCCACTTTGAAACTTTTGGTTCAAGGCCCTTCTGTCATGCTGCTCCTACGTTTTGGAACTCCTTACCTCAGCAGATCAGGACAGCTCCATCCCTGGACGTGTTTAAATCCAGAATGAAAACCTACCTGTTCAGTTTGGCATTTGAAGAAATATAACTTTTGTTGTGTGAATACTTCATCCTACTACCAACAACTGAATCAGAGAGCTTAAGCGCTTTGAGTTCTATGGGAGAAAAGCGCTATAGAAATGTTATTGGTTTTTTTTTAACAGCTTTCAGTTCCACTTTAAATTTCTGACATTTCACAAAGAGGACGTAGACCGAAATGATTGTCTGCCCAAAAAGTTAGCCCGCAGATCATCTCGCATACATACGGAGGATATCTGATTGCTTGTTATGGTGCAATGCAGACACATCTCAGCCACGGGCTAACAAGGCCCGCCGTCTATGTCACAGACCTGTTTACAATGAGCAACTCCGGGACTTCCAAGATAGCGTATATTGTATACATCCAGCCTTGAGGAGCGCTCCTCATCGTCAATAGCGGTAAAGACTCCGTGCACAGAGGAGAGGGCCTTGGGGAATGGAAGTGTACATGACACATAGAAGGATAGGATGACTGCTGGCTGCAAGCAAGGCTCTTGTTGCTATATATATATATTGCCAGACTATAGGACTGCTGGCGTGTGACCTGCATCTCTCACATAATCATTCCTCCACCAACATCCCCTGAGGTGAGTGTCAGCGGTTCATCCACAGATTTTCTCCTCTCATGGAGGAGGTAGGAACCAAGTCACCCGGGTCAATTAATTATGAATTTAATTCCTCGAAATCCCCCAGGAAGAGAGAGGCAGGGGGCAGGGCGTTCGATGAACTCGCGCATGTAGCAAACAATGCCACGGCAATAACGATGGAGGAGGAAGATTGATGGACGCTGGGAAGCGAAAGAGGCGACTTTGCAGTCTTAACATTTACGGATTCTCTCAAGCACAACATCAGCTGTAAAAGGGCAACAGAAGTCATCAGGAATCCCCAATCAGGATTCATTTTTGTTTCACCTGTTATCGCCAAAAGTGACATCCTATTGGTTGTTATGGATTCCATTGCACACCAACATTGCTTAAAGAAAACCTGAACTGAAAGATAAAAGTCAAAATAAGCATATACAAGTCATACTTACCTTCCATGTAGTCTACTCCTCAGTGTCTTTCTCCTGTCCCGCGTCCTGTTTGTTCACTGTGATCAAGGGAATTTACCGTCCTCCATTTTGAAAATGGCCATTACCCCATAACAGCTTTCTGGCCAGCACACAGTTAAACTGTAACATCGCCCACTTGAGCCATAGGGAAGCATGGATATTACCTGGTACATCAGTTGTCCACTCAGCTATAACTGACAGCAACTGATATTTTACTGACTGCAACTAACATATTTCAGATCTGACAAAATGTTGTCAGAACTGGAAAGGATCATTGTCAGAAGCAAATGGTGAGCTTCTGAGAGGAACTGATGGCAAGGTAACTATGTAATGTTCATTTGAAGTTACCTCATGTGTTTATTTTAAATATTTTTACTCAGTACAGGTTCTCTTTAAAGAGAAACTCCGACCAAGAATTGTACTTTATCCCAATCAGTAGCTGATACCCCCTGTTACATGAGAAATCTATTCCTTTTCAGAAACTGACCATCAGGGGGCGCTGTATGGCTGATATTGTGGTGAAACCCCCTCCCACAAAGAAATTCTGAGTACGTACTCTTGGCAGTTTCCTGTCTGTGAAACTTTTTGCATTGTGGGAAATGGCTGTTTACAGCTGTTTCCAACTGCCAATTCAACAATACCAGTTGCCAGACAGCCCTGCTGGTCTTTTTTTTAAACACACCTGAATTCAATATATTCACAACTAAGTACCTTTTGGAGGAACCAATAGAATTAAAACGTAACTTTTACTTATTAGATTAAAAGGAAATCGGCGCAGACATTACTAATAGTGAACATGTGAAACAATTGGGTTGGCGGACAAAGGTTAGTTGTCACCCGGACAGGCCTGCCAAGATCCCAATAGGAAATTATTAAACCCCTACACCCAGAAACCCTACATGTTTCGTTTCATTAATAGAAACTTCGTCAGGAGTGAGCAGTAGTAAAGTGTTAGAGTGCCAAACAAAGTGCTAAAATAATAAAGACATATTAACAATCACATGATACACATATTAGAGTAGTAGCTAGTATGGCCCCCAGTTGGCTGCCAACTGGGGGCCATACTAGCTACTACTCTAATATGTGTATCATGTGATTGTTAATATGTCTTTATTATTTTAGCACTTTGTTTGGCACTCTAACACTTTACTACTGCTCACTCCTGACGAAGTTTCTATTAATGAAACGAAACATGTAGGGTTTCTGGGTGTAGGGGTTTAATAATTTCCTATTGGGATCTTGGCAGGCCTGTCCGGGTGACAACTAACCTTTGTCCGCCAACCCAATTGTTTCACATGTTCACTATTAGTAATGTCTGCGCCGATTTCCTTTTAATCTAATAAATAAGTAAAAGTTACGTTTTTATTCTATTGGTTCCTCCAAAAGGTACTTAGTTGTGAAAGCCCTGCTGGTCTGTTTGGCTACAGTGGTGTCTGAATCACACCAGAAACAAACATGCAGCTAATACTGTCGCAAACACCTGATCTGCTGCATGCTTGTTCAAGGTCTATAGCTAAAAGTATTAGAGGCAGAGTATCAGCAGGATGACCAGGCAACTGGAATTGCTTAAAAGGAAATAAATATGGCAGCCCCCATAGCCCTCTTGCTACAGGTGTCCTTTAAGGATTACTACTGGTTCAATTAAAAAACAAAAGGACATTAAGCAGGTGTGGCAGAACGTTACCCATCCTTCCTATGCACGGAATAAAATCAGGACAACAAAGGGTTAGCCGGGGCGCATCGGCTGCAAATGAAGACATTGGGAGGGAGATGAAGGGAAAAAGTAATTATGATATTAATTTAGTGGATTATTTCAAAGCATTGTGCTTTATATAAAGAAATGTCTAGCAAAATATATTGCATTACAATTACGCTGCTGTTCTGATAATACTAATGCGAAGTATAATTGGGAAAATGTTAACATTTCCATAATATTAAATATCTTTAATTTTGCAGACTTAATAACGGGCTAATAAAGTTGGAAACCGAATCCCGTAAACAATGAATATCCCACAGATTATGGGATGGGGGGGGGAGCAGCCAATAAAATGTCGGCGCTATCGCACTTTATTTCCCAGATGGCTGAAATAAAACACTTCATCAAACTTACAGAAAACGAAGGAATATGGCCATGGCTGGCTACTTGTGTGCCGATTGCGGCTCGCCGCGATTTACAAGGACCGCTATAGTGTCACATTGTAAAATGAAGGCCCCTGGTTTTCTTACACTAGGGCATTTTTTTGCATCGCATTACCCTTTCTGCACACAGGGCAACGCAACAGCAAAGAAAGCGTATGGGCGATATATTGCAGCGATCGGATCTGCTAGTCTATCGTTCGGGCGGTTGTACTAATAATGGACATCTATAGTCTAATGCCCTACCATATTATTATGCATTTATATTGTGCAAACTTTACCAGTAGGACAGAGTACATAGTTATGCCACTGACAGTCCTCAGAGGAGCTCACAAGCTAATCCCTACCATAGTCATAATCTACTGTCCTACCATATTATGCATTTATATAGCAGTGACATCTTCTGCAGCACTTTACAGAGTACATAGTCATGTCACTGACTTTCCTCAGAGGAGCTCACAGTCTCATCCCTACCATAGTCATAGTCTAATGTCCTATCGCATTATTATTATGTATTTATATAGCACAGACACCTTTAGCAGCACTTTACAGAGTACATAGTCATGTCACTGACTGTCCTCAAGAGAAGTTCACAATTTAATCCCTACCATAGTCCTAAAATGCTCATTAATGGTACAGTTTCTTGTCTGATCAACCATATAATTGATCAAAATAGTTGGTGGTACCAATCAATGAATAATTAATTTACAAATCATTTCATCAAACCATTTTTTTTTTTCGGATCAATTCCACTGGGCACAATAGGATTGACTGTACATCCTTTGCGGACCCAAAATGATGTTTTCCAAATTGCAGTGTTTGGATCTGCTGGTCTATGGGCGGTTGCACTATTTATTGGCACCTATAGTCTAATGTCCTACCATATTTTTATGCATGTATATTGTGCGAATATCATCAGTAGAACTACATAGTCATGTCAATGACTGTCCTCAGAGGAGTTCACAGTATAATTCTACCACAGTCAATAGTCTAATGTCCTACCATATTATTATTATTATTATTATTATGTATTTATATAGCACTGACATCTTTTGCAGCACTTTACAGAGTACATAGTCATGTCACTGACAGAGGAGCTTACAATGTAACCCCTATCATATTCATAATCTAATGTCCTACCATATTATTATTATGTATTTATATAGCACTGACATCTTCCGTAGCACTTCACAGACTATATAGTCATGTCACTGACTGTTCTCAGAAGAGCTCATACATCACTGACTGTCCTCAGAGGAGCTCAAATGTCACTGATTGTCCTCAGACTATGGTAGGGATTAGATTGAGGACAGTTAGTGACATGACTCTGTGCTCTGTAAAGTGCTGCAGAAGATCGTGTTATATAAAAACATAATATTATGGTAGGCCGTTACACTATGACTATGGTAGGGATTACATTGTTAGCTCCTCTAGGGCCACTTTTGGGTTGAATCTATTAAGTAGGTTTTTGAAATATGGGAGAAATCCCACAAGAACTTGGGAAGAACATAAAAACTCTAAACAGATAATGTCTTGCTGGAGATTTGAACCCAATACTCTACTGATTGCTGTACGCCATGAGTCCCATCTGATACGCCCCCGTGTCACCCACTGTGTCACCCGCTGTGCGGCATATAGGCTGAAAAACAAGAGAAATCATGAAAGTCCGAGGCATGTCACAGATCACCACAGGGACTTGCCTTAAATCACCATGGCAACACACAGTGAAGGCCGGATCAGGCTTTAGCCTGCTTAACCCCATTACTCCTGCTCAGGCCTCTGAGCATCAGTGGACTGCAGGAGACAAAAGGTAATACCAGAGATCTTAGCAGCAGATTACAAGCAGTATTATGTCATCAACGGTAAACCTCGGCGTCGCTGGAATATACATCAAAAAGTTGTAGTCAGAAAATAATTCCTAATCCCTCAAAAAATATTCAAACCATCTGATTTAGTTTTATTACTAGAAACTGCACATTGCAGTTAAGCCACATGGTACTGGGTATACCAAAGTGAGAAAGTGCGTGCCTTTCATGTCATTACATAGTCACGCCGTATGATTTGTCACCTCCACACTAAATAAAATGCTGACCACTCCTCTTCCACTACTCCAGTCACACTATGGCCTTGACTCAAAGAATTACCACACGCAGTAATGCAGAGAATAGCCGATTTTAACGAGCATTTAGGAAAATGTCAATTCATAAAGGCTGTTACCACATGGAAAGCTGAAATCATCGAGCAGTGAGGTAAATAACTCACCAGATCACCAGTAAATGTCAATTCATAGAGATTAGAACATGCGGTAAAGCCCAAAAACGTGCAGTGATTACCGGCAGCTCTGATGTGGTGGAAACTATGCAGTAGCCTGTGACTGATAGGAGCAGAGAGCCAATAGCAACAGCCTCCCTCTCTAGTAAGTCCCTCTGATACGCTCCAATACCTTCTAGGGAGGGTCAAGCTTCTCTACCCCTCAGGCAGCGGAGGAGAGACCTGGAACAAGAGAGATTTCCCCTGCAGCCCCTCAGACATTTAACCTTTTAGGTTCTTGTTTGAAAATGCAGAGGAGCGAGTGGAGAAATCACCTAAGCAGGGCATGTGTAATGTTTCTTTGAAGTTCATCTAAACTGTGGCAATAAAAAAAAAAAAAAAAGTAAGACTAATACAGATTAAGAGGGAGTATAACAAACATGAACATCTAAAGGGATGTCGGGGATGTCTTTTACTATTGTAATACCGTCATGGAACAGCATGTAACAAAACAGAGACAACTCCACACTTCTACTGTTACCGAACCGGTTTTTGTGAATTGAAGTCCATTTTTTGGTAAATTACCAAACTTCTACCGCACCTGTGAAAATCTTTATGAATTAGGAAACAAAAGTCTAAAATACTGTATACGGTTGAATGAGATATTTTAACGATCTGATTTTGCTTAAAGAGAACCTGTACTGAGTAAAAATATTTAAAATAAACACATGAGGTAACTTCAAATGAACATTACAGAGTTACCTTGCCATCAGTTCCTCTCAGAAGCTCACCATTTTCTTCTGACAATAATCCCATCCAGTTCTGACAATATTTTGTCAGATCTGAAATATATCAGTTGCTGTCAGTAAAATATCAGTTGCTGTCAGTTGTAGCTGAGAGGAAAACGGATGTACCAGGTAATGTTCATGTTTCCCTATGGCTCAAGTGGGCGATGTTACAGTTTAAGGGCTCTTTTCCACTATGAAATGCGATCGCGATTGCGATCGCGATTCAGATCGCGATCGCAATCGCGCTTCAATTTCCACTATGCGATTGTGATTGCGATTGAGCTACTATACTCATAGTACAGCTCAATCGCATACAAATCGCGGCAGGACGACGATTGCGCTTTTACCAAAATCGCATCGCAATCGGATCGCACTAATGGAAATTGCTGCTGCAGTTTCCATTAGTTTAATGTACCTTGCGATTTGCGATCAGAAGCAAATCGCCAATCGCAGGCTAGTGGAAAAAGGCCCTAACTGTGTGCTGACCAGAAAGCTGTTATGGGGTAATGGCTATTTTCAAAATGGAGGATGGAAAATTCACTTGATCATAGTGAACAAATAGGACGCAGGACAGGAGAAAGACACAGAGGAGTAGACTACATGGAAGGTAAGTATGACTTGTGTATGCTTATTTTGACTTTTATTTTCAGTACAGGTTTTCTTTAAAGGGGTACTATGGCAAAAAAAAATGTAAAATTTAAAATATGTGCAAACACATACAAATAAGAAGTACAGTTTTCCAGAGTAAAATGATCCATAAATTACTTTTCTCCTATGTTGCTGTCGCTTACAGTAGGTAGTAGAAATCTGACAGAAGCGACAGGTTTTGGACTAGTCCATCTCTTCATAGGGGATTCTCAGGGATTTATTTATTTTCAAAAGCACTTAGTGAATGGCAGTTGCTCTGTCCAACTGCCAAAAAACTGTAGCGAGCAGGGAAGCTGGCCAGCATCATTGTTTAAAGGGAACCTAAGCTGAGAAGGATATGGAATTTTCCTTTTAAAATAATACCAGTTGCCTGACTCTCCTGCTGATCCTGTCTCTCTAATACTTTTAGCCACAGCCCCTCAAGCATGCAGATCAGGTGCTCTGACTGAAGTCAGACTGGATTAGCTGCATGCTTGTTTCAGGTCTGTGATCCTGCCACTACTGCAGCCATAGGCATCAGCAGGGCTGCCAGGCAACTGGTATTGTTTAAAAGGAAACATCCATATTCTTCTCAGTTTAGGTTCCCTTTAAATCCTTTTTAGGGAATATCTTTATAGAGAATAAAAGCCTTGCTGAGAATCCCCTATGAAGAGATGGACTAGCCCAAAACCCGTTGCTTCTGTCAGATTTCTACTACCTACTGTAAATGACAGCAACACAGAAGAAAAGTAATTTATGGCTCATTTTACTCTGGAAAAAAACATTCTTCTTATTTGTCTATGTTTGCACATATCTAAAATTTTAAACATTTTTTTGCCACAGTGCCCCTTTAAGCGTGCAGTCCTTTATGAACCGTGGCCTATGAGTGATACAGTTCACTGGAACTATAATACGGTTTATCCAGAACTTACTACAGTCTGCGCAAGTTTCCATGTGAGCTATCCAGAAACACACCGTAAGCGAGGCATTGGGATAACCGCATCCACTGAGATGCCATTAGGTGAACATTCCCAATGAGTTACTTGGGCAACATGTTCACACATGCACTTATGTGCAACACAATACGCAGTGTGCAAGCGACCCCTTAACATCGCACTTTAAGGGGAACTGAAGAGAGAGGTATATGGAGGCTGTCATGTTTATTTCCTTTTAGACAATACCAGTTGCCTGGCAGCCCTGCTGATCCTCTGCCTCTAATACTATTAGCCATAGCCCCTGAACAAGCATGCAGCAGATCAGGTGTTTCAGTGGTTCAGACTTATAAGTCTGATCTGACAAGACTAGCTGCATGCTTGTTTCTGGTTTTAATCAGATACTACTGCAGAGAAATAGACCAGCAGGGCTGCCAGGCAACTGGTATTGATTAAAAGGAAATAAACATGACAGCCTCCATATACCTCTCTCTTCAGTTCCCCTTTAAATCAAGTAAAGCAGGAAAGAGAAGTGGCGTGCTTGGAACCAGGGCCTGTTCTTGGTTTTCTGCCACCTGTAGCAATAAAATGCCCCCCCCCCACAC